>NC_056725.1:1252046338-1252123838 GCF_019279795.1 Protopterus annectens
TCACCAAAAATAAAAGCTTTCCAAGACAACAGATCAGTGTCTTTTTTTTATTTTTAACCTTCAGAGGACCAGTTATAACGTGAAGAACAAAAGGCAGATCCAGGGAAGAACCATATCCAGTACTGGCGGATGAAGTAGAAAGGTCACTTTGATAGCATGCCCTTGGCTTTTCTCAAGCTATCTCTACCAATATGAAAGCTAGAAATGGCCACCAATTGTACTTTAATAGTAGAAAAGCTAGAATTTGAACTTTAAAACTCATCCAAAAAATACAAAACAGATTCCAAGGGGGCAGAAAAGGGATAAAGTACTCGATCCTCTACCCACAAAGCAAAACTCTTCCATTTACGGATATACACTTCTCTAGTGGATTCCTTCTGGAGAAGAGGACCATACAAGAATGACCACCTGTGAAATCTTCTGATTCCTGGCCATCAAGGGAAATGGAGGAGCCATGTAGTCAACCTGGAGGAGTGGGGGGATATGGGTAAGGGAGGCAAAGCCAAGATGGGCTAAAGATTTATGAATTGTCCTGTGTCGGATCTGATGTCCTGCAGGTTGAATCCAGATGGAACAGACAACAGATACTTTTATAAATTCAGTTAATCTGTGTAAAAAAAAGAAAAAGAAATTAAAAGCTTAAAAAAAACAATGCGAGATGTGATGAGGTGAGACAAACAGCAAACAAATTGTTGAAACAATGCACATTAAGTAAATAACTTGACTGGAACCAATAGAGTAAAAAAAAATATGAAGGATTTCTCCTTCACCCAAGAAAACCCACTAATTTCTACAAGGTGTTGTAGAAGGTTTGATATTTAAAAGTATTACTTAATATTGAGCATTAAAAATATAATTTAAAACTGTTCAAATAATGAAGCACAGCTAAAATTCTGAAAGGACTAGCCCATAGTTTTCCAAGACAGAGACGCCTGTTACTAGCAGAAGTCTTGTAAACCGGAAAGAGAAACAAAGGCACCTAGAACAGCTAAAACTTTAAACAGGAAACATTGACTACTAGAATTCTGAAAGCCACTTCCTCACTAGAACGGACAGAAAATTTTGGAATACTAGCTACTGTGTTGATCTAGCAGAGGTGACCACCACACAGACTCTGGGATCCTGTGACAATGGCCAAAAACTGTGTATACGCACAGCACTATCTGCACAGCAGCCAAGAGTCTCAAAATCAACCTAACATCTAACATGGCCTTAAAAAAAATAATGCTCAAGTCCACTTGCTACGGTAATCAAGTGTGTACATGATTACAGACATCCTGCAAGACACATGTCCTAAAGCTAACCAAGCTATCAACTGCTCGGGGTTGCTTTAAGATAAAAATGCATAATAATATTAACGTTTATATTTTTATGACATGGCAAACACAGGGGAGAAAGAGTGGGGAATTTACAACATTGTAAAGCTCAAGGAACATACTGTACTACTTTTATACATACCATTCCAACTAAAGTTATTTGACAAGGTTACAAAGGAAAGTACATCTTTGTGACAGTACCTAGCATTAAGGCATACATTTAAGAAACTTTTAGTAAGGAAACAAAAGGACTGTACTCATTTCCAACATCCAATGTTGGCAGAATTTTTTCCCCTTTATTACCTGCGTCTCCCTACCAGGGTAGCTGGATCATTTCTATGTTGCTTCACCTACTTACAAATATAGCCCTCCCAGTAAAAACCCTGACAATAACGGACTAATTTCATAACTTTTTTGTAAGCAAATGTAGGAAATAAATACAAAGGGGGTGAACACAACATGCATTGCACCATGATTCCAAAACTGAAGACACACATGAAACTGCCTTTTGCTTAAAAGCTTCACAAACACTTTGCTGTGACAACATCTAGGTCACCACCAAGGCTCTCGCACAGCCTGCGGTATACATATCGTGAAGGCCATAATTCAGAATATTGCAGCACACACTCACTCTGGAAGGATAACATAATGGAGGAATGAAAGGCTATAGCCTACTGAAACCCATCAAAATGAAAAACAGAGAAAAGAATAAATGACGGACACCACCGAAAAGAATGTCAAATCTAGGAAATAATCTCTAGTCACCAAAGTAAAGAAATGTTAGAACAGTGTACAATAAAGACAGACAACAGACTGCAGTACAAACAGAGGGTGTACATGTGATGAAAGATTGCCATTGTATTGAATTATGTGGTGATGTTCCTGAAAGGCTACATGTAATTTTATCTTACCACTTAAGTATATACAAGTGTCAGAACGTCTCCCAGAGGTATCCATTTTTTTCTGCATTACATTTATTCTGGCCTGTGCTGCTGTTCATGCACTGTGACATTACAAGACCTCTACTTTATAGCCAGCACACAATGTAAGTTTGCAATGCTACCATCTGCCTTGGATTGCTAGGAGTCCTATATCATAGGTTCAGAGTTCACTGACATTTTATTAGGAAACACCCAGACCTGTGACTACTTAAGCTGCTGACATTTTCCGGTTATGTTTCAGCAGTGACATTTTGGGCCTCACATTTCATAAACTGACATTTCCTTACTGATTAGGTGCTTTACTGAAAACAGAGATTGTACCTCTCAACTGTACAACTTTTTACAGAATGTCCAAATTTGACTCATTTTGGGTTCATTTCTCACAAAACTGGAGTTTGCTGGCAAATCATTGAGAACTGAAGTCAGAAAATGACAAATGTTTGGGTTTCAGACTTCACATCCTTCAGAAAAATTCATGTTAATAAAAAAAAACCCTGTTCTATGAACTTTAAGTTTGTAAGAGTAATATTTAAAAAGTGCCCCTATTTTTGGGCACTTGTCCAGATTTCTTGCTCAAACAGGTTCAGAGTTATGACAGAGATCTCACTTCAGAATATAAATACTGTTATGACTCTTCACATTTAGGTAGATTCACCAAGCAATACCTAATCTGTTCTCCAGAAGGTGAGGCTGTATTAAATGACATCCAACCTAATAGTAGTACAAATGCAACGTAAAACTACTGCCACTGTATACTAAACAAAATTATTTCTAAAGCAGCCTGCTCACACATGAAGTAACGCCTGACAATAATAAAGAATATTTCCATTGTAAATGGATGGTAATAAAATGTCATTTGGCAGTGCACTGACATTTCCATTACAAATTCAAACATTCAGGATCACAAAGTAGCTTAACAGTACAGTTATCTTTACATGTAAAAATACAAGACTAACTCAAACACCTACATAAGAGTCCAATAACATTGTGCAGGTAAAGAAAATGGTTTGGAGAAACATCTGCTCTTTTTATGCAAACTGAAAAAAAAAAAACAGCACTCAAGTCTTAAGATGTAAGTATTGGTGCCAAATATGGGCCATCTAAATTCCCTACTTAATCTGTTTAACCAAAGTATCTCCAATGGCTACATTCAGAAACTAATACCATTAGACAAGCCATGTGCCTTAGTCTCACTAGCCTCATATGTAAAGTTATGGAGCATATTATTTCAGACCTCACTATGCTGGATATTAAAAGTTTCATAACTCTGAACCTAATCAATTCAGTTTTGTGAAAGGAGAGCCCTGCCTCTAAGTTACTTTCTCAAAGTACTTAATGAGGTTAAAGCAGTGGATAGTGGTTATATAAGTACATACAGTACATCTCCACCTGCCCAAGGCTTTTGACACTATTCTACATAAAAGTATTAACAGACTTGTAAATCTGAATGTACATTATTCATTACAATTATGCAGTGTGGTAGATGGTTAACAGACTGTCTGACCAAGCCCATGTTAGATTTAAAGGTGCCACTTTTGTATGAAAAAGTTACCAGTTGTATACAAGGGGGCTCAGTGTTAGGCTCTCTTATTTAGCATTTGTTTTTCAGACCTCCTGCCCTATGGTTATCCAAGTTTTTAAACTGTAAAATTGGTACTGTCCGATCATCCACTAACTCAAAACTGCTCTAACAAGAGTTAAGTCGTGTTGATAAATTGTACAAGGACATGAGGATGGGTGAGATGGAGTTTCCTTGCTCGATTATGTGCCTTATAGTCTAGGCCCTACTTTTAGCAAAAAAAATGGGGAATAGTATCTAAAGATACCAAGGAGACCTTCGCTGCCAATGACAACTCTAGAATTACTGCTATATGCCAGGAACACTACTCTTCCCCCTGCTGTAAGTTGCTCCCAATCCACGGTTACTGTGCTTGGCTAAATCTCATGAATTTCCAAATGATCCACATCCTCATTTCTCTGGGATCATTATATGGGAGAGCACCATAGTACAGCACAGACCAGAGAAAACAATTACTGTCATGCACTACACAAAAAGTAAAAATGTGCATGTGTACAAGTAGGAGGAGAAAGTGTGCACACATGTGTAACTATTACATGCATACACATTTTATGGGAAGTTTTGTCCCCACTGCTACACTACAGTCTCAGGTAGGCATTATGTTCAAGACACACATTCTGACACTTCATCTACTTCAAACACCCATCTCCTAAACAAAGGGAAATGATAAAATAAGGAGCTTAATGGTTGGGATTGAGTCTTGAAACCCAACTTGACAGATTTGATCTCTGCAGACAAATTGGAGTAGAAGGTGGCAGCTGCTGCAGGGTGACGTTTAAGCATCATCAGTTGATATTGTTCCATTTATTTATACACATTCCACTCTTACTTTTTTTTCAGAGCATAAAACAGTTTGCATATACTGCATTAGTCAAGCAAATTAGAAACCATGTAATGTATAAAACACTATTATAAAGCACAGTTTGTCCTCAGTGGTGAAACCTTATTTAAAATAAACACAATACAAAGTTCCCATTTCTGAAGGTCCACTAAAAATGGAATAGTGTCCTTAGTGTGCATATTCCACTGGAAATGCATGGACAACTTTAGCAGAAATGGAAAGCAACAAACACAGCAATCAAGCATTCTTTAAATCGGGTGCCAGCAGTTAGGTTTTGATGTATGTCTTTTGTAATCTTTAAAATTCTATTCTAAAAATAGATCTGTACTTTGAAGCACAACTGATTTTAGAAAGTGTACAGTGTTCCACTAATTATAGAAATATAATGGATGCAGTATGTTTCTACATCTATCCTGGTGAAATGTTGGATGGCCAAGTAGTACTGCTTCCGACGATGGCAGAAGTTTTTACAAACTAGAAACAGAACAGCTTGCATCCCATCAGCTGAAGCCTAAAGTATATATAGTGAAGTCATAAACACAGATGCTGTTAATTTCCCTCAAAACATAATTTCAATACGTTTCAAATATGCCTTGCCAATATTTTCTTACATAACCTTCTGTGACATTTTGGACAGAACTACAATATTACTCTTATCAAACCATTAAAATAAATGAAAAGTTAAAAAAGCAGAAGAATGCAAGACTGTTTAAAGCAAGGGCAGACATTCTCTGTCAGTTTTGGACTAGGGGCTGAGGAAAAAGCAAACTGAGGACAGGACACAGAAAACGTCTATTTTTCAACATTAATGTGGATCAGCCTGACTAAGCTAATAAAAGTACCTCTGATGAATACAAGGGGTGTGACAGACGCACAAAAAGCATTAGCATCCAAGGACATCTGTCTGACAGCATACTTGTCATTCAATGACGTCTGTTATTCAATGCAGAGAATGACTGAGGAATGCCAATGGCTTTATTCTACATGGTGCAGAATAATACAGCTCTCAAACTGTAAATAATGAAACTCAAATTTCAAACCAGGAAACAGAAACTTAACACAAAGTCAAGTTTTCTAATAGCACAGTGTTGAACCCCACAACCCTGCATTGCTAGATATACCAGCTTCACCACTACACAACCATGGGAGCAAGAAGCTACATCCTCACCCCAGCAGCTCTGCGGACTCGATTTCTACAGACTTCTCAGACAAATATAGAACCTTATAACAGATCACCTATTTCCATTTTGTCTAAACCCACTACAGTTGAACCTTGGTATTCTTCCTAACCCTGTTTCAACCACCTCCAAACAAAATATGGGTGTGCTTACAGGAAAATGGGGTAGTTCACATTCCCATGCAAAAGGACAGGAAGTTACAACTACAGTGCAACGCTCTGTACACTATTTTACACAGAGTACTTAGCCTTCTGTAATTAACAGACTTATGAGGATACAAAGGAGAAAAACAGCTAGCACAATTATTTAGAGTACTCACTATAATGACAACAAACTGAAAAGCTGGTTATTCTTCACAGTATCTAGCTGGCTTATTACAGCCCTCTGCCCATGGAGGGTCTGCTAGCTTAATTTATTTCCCTGATCAGAACAGAGACGCAGTACAGAGGAGCTGCTTGAGTAATGTCTACACGAATAACTCAGTCTCTACATACTAAGAAAGGCAGGATTAGAATTAAAATATCTCCAGGATAAGCAACGTTTTTGGCTAGTGTCTCAAAGATGGGCATCTGTGTACACACACACTTTGTTTATGCTAATGCTACCCTACCCCAGCACTCGCATCCTTTCCCTTCTCCCTCCTGGCCAGGTATAAGATAGATGGCCATTCATGTCATTCGTCAGTTTATTTCCCCGCTCTCGAAGTACATTTCTTGGCATCTATGTCTCAAGCCCATAAGCAGGATACGATTGGTGACCCACTCAGTTCTCTATAACCTTCTGGGAGACATATTGGCCCCTAAAAACACAATCTTCCAGGTTAAGCATTTGAAGGGTGCTGCAGTTGCTGGCTCAAACGGTAAGCATTAACCTAGCACATAGTTGAGGTCCCATGGAGAAGAGTTATTTTATGGCCTTTGGTACAAAGCTCCTTTGATAAGCTGCTTTAGTGATTACAGGGAGTAAGGGGGATAAGCCCCAGCAGAGTCTCACACATGCACTTTCAGCATGGCACAAGATGATCCTGATTTAGGGATTAAATGACAGTGAATTGATTTAGTGCCAGGACATCTTTCTAGTGTCAAAGGACGCATCTTTTCCACTGTACTATGTATGGCTTCCTGTATGCCTTCCTAGCCTCTCAAGATGAGACGCATCCTTGGAAATCATGTTGCTACAGGGGAGAAGGCCCTTTTCCATGCTCATTAGTTGGGAAAATGAGTGCTGTTTTGGCCATGAGAATGCTATTAGCATTTTAGGCTCACTCCCATTTGCCTTTTATTACCCAGATAGAAAATATATAGGAGAAAGGTTTTAAAGAAATAAACCAGCACACATTAGTAAAGCCACATTGTCCACTCCCCTGGTGCTGCTGTCCCGGTCTATTTTTTTTTCAGTAGTTTGTTTTGTAGGTAATGAAAATTTGTCCGTGTCTGGTACATCCCCCACCTGTGAACTAAATCCAGAAACACACCCAAGCTAAGCATCCATTTATGGAGCTCTACCTCAGTTTTGCTCAAGATTCTTCACCAGTATATTTTCTGTGAACAAATATAAGATATGCCAAGGATTGCGGCCACTTCAGTGGCCAAGTACCAAGCCTTTGTGGTCAGTCTTCACAAAGTGTAAGAAGTCCCCCTCAGCTTGTTGTTCCCATACTGCCAGGTTTGTTTGAAAGTCATTGTGGTTAATATTACCATAATCACTTCACTGATACTGATGTGGTTTTCACTTGAATTTTCTAGGTCCCTTTACACCACACTTCCTGAGTGAGATGTTCAGCCACGTCCAAAGAATCAGTGCTGATACTGCGGGTATCTGGCTATAGATTCAGTGGTATTCCCTGACTAGACTCCTCCTACTATACCTACCATGAGAGCACTTTTTTAACACAAGACAGAGGAGGAATAGGCTACTATTGGGGGTGGGGTCACATTACCACCACCTGTTCCTGAAATACCACAGTAATTTTCCAATTTTAGATCTTGTCAGATGGCTATAATGATACAGGTGATAATACTCCATTGTCTTGAGGAATTCTCTGGCTGTAATCTGATTCAGCTCTTCCATGGTTGTGAAAGACGCCACAAAAAGCACTTTGACATCAAAGAAAGGCATTCTGTTCTGTGTCCAGAAGAACTCCAAGAAACTGAATTGTTGGGAAGTCACCACATGCGATTTTGAAAGTCTCTGGGTGGGGGCAAGTATGATATCTTTAAGGATGTAGCTTAAATGAGATGGGCTATATAAGGGGAAAATGGGAATGCTCTTGGTCCTGCAGTAGGCTATTACTAGAGCAGGTACTTTGTGAACACTCTGGGTGCAACAGACCAACCAAAGGGAAGAAAGCACCTTGGGTCATGGTTACCATATGCTTTAAATATGTGGAACTACATGTGTGGTATGGTAATGGGTATATGGAGTTCGACATATTTTAGACCTAGAGTTATGAATGCCTGGGAGAAGTGGAAAAACAGTGGTGCTTGCAAAAATAACTTTGTGAACTGTGTCACTAGCACAAACCTGTTTAGCCTTAACAATTGTAAAATAGTTCAAGAAACATCTTGGCTTGAAACTGCCTTGAATCATGGTCCTCTCCCCCCTCCCACACTCTCTATAGTCACCCGCTATTCATAAGCTACAGTAGCATTGCAGCTCAGATTAGTGCACTGGTCTAAAATCAGGAGTCATCAGTTCAAATCTCATCAAAGCCTCCATTTGTACTTAATCTTCTGCACTAACTACCAGATTTAAACAGCTCCATAGCCTTAACAAGTTGCTTCTTGTAGCCCAAAGTTTAAATTTCCTCAATGTCCCTTTGCTCTCCTGTCCATTCCTTCCCCAGCAGAGGGGAAGATTCAAATGTTAGTAGGATATGCAGGCTGACCCCACTCCGGACGGTCCTATGCTACCCCTGCAGTAGCCTAACGAGCTCTGCTATAGCTGCTGTATACTTTACCAGAAAGGCTCATCCAGACTCTGCTACACTTTGCTGTGAAGGAAAGGTTAGTTTGCTGTTATTTTTTGTATTTCTGTATTGCCTTTCTATATTTTGAATACTGTAGTTTGTTTTCTTTACCTTGTGTTTTGCTTGCATTCTGTTTAACAGCATATTAAAACTTCAAAAGAGACCACAGCTCTCTCTGTTCTGAGTCAGGCAGAATTTTTCCCCTCCCTCCCACCCATTAAGTTGTCTTGTTAAATACCACTGTCTTTCTAGTTGCCCGCCTCTTATGTTAATCTGACCATATATCTCATTTCTCTCTACTTTCACTGGCTTATGTGAGTAATCACAAAACCATTACTTTTGAAATCCCACCCCTTCAATTATTTAAATTTATTGGCCATCCTACAGTATTTCATAGTACCAAAATACAAAAGTAACCACCCCTTTCAGTCCATCTTGCTGTTTTAAAAATAGTAACTCTCCACTAAACCTTAACTTTTTAAACAGGTAAAACTCAAGTTACCTACTTTCATATCGAACTTCTCTAGTGCACACTGCAGAGTGCATCTTTTCAATCTTACCTTTAAGCATCCCTGTTACTAGCACTTTCTCCAATACCTAAAAAGATCATCTCTACTTGACTCCAAGTAGACTTTTCTCTATCTGTTAAACCTAGCACTTGCTCCTACAGTACTTATTACCTTGATACGGCACTCTTATAGATAGCACCCCAAAAAGGCAAACACCCATTTCTCGGTCACTCACGTCTCCCGGAATCTCTTTTAAAGTTTTTTTGTCTTGTCCTTCTAGCATGTCGAGGGATCAGTTGCTAGTGTCCTCTCCTGCTCAGCTGGTGAACCTGGGAATATTGAGGCAATGTTACAATTGCCTCATGTACACAGACAACCCTCTCCTCCTCCCACAAAACACAAATACATGCGAGAGATGCAACTATACGGCCAAACTGGAGGCTGAGCTCTCTCAACATAGGACTGGCAAGACCAGTCAGGAGGAGAAGGTTACCACACACACTATAGACCCAGTCTCACATAGTACCATCACAACCTCAAATCATACACAAACACACAAAGACATACTCGGCGGCTCTGATCAAAAATCTACCAAAACAGCAGAGGCCACCAAAGCAGACACCCAAACAACCACCACCTCAGAACACAACACCTGCAACACATAGACCTCACAGTCACAGTGTCAAACAGTCACAGCCCTTAAGGCCAAACACAATGCCAGACACACTAGTCATTGGTGACTCCATAGTCAGACACAATGACGTCCCGCTCACCAGACTGAGTAAGGAGAAGGTCACAGTAAGCTGCCTGTCGGGCGCTAGAATCCACATAACGCAAGCACTCAGGTCTCTCAACAGCAGGTACAAATATGACTCAGTCATTGTCCACGCTGGTGTAAACGACCTGAGACGCACCTCCTTGGACTACATGAAAAGAGACATTGAGGAGCTCTCTGATTATGTAGCCCAGGCAGGTATGACCCTGACCTTGAGCAGTATCCTACCTTCACCAAGAATGATGCCACAATACAGAGATAAGATGATCAGCTTTAACAATTGGCTTAAACTCTGGTGTCATTCAAAGGGGATCCAATGTCTGTCTGCCTGGGATGACATGCTGGACAAGCCACGCTGCTTCGCAAGGGACGGCTTGCACCTGTCACCCTGGGATTCGGATATTGGCAAAGGCTCTTGCCACCCCATAGTGCCTTTTTAGGCAAGGCTCAAATTCTAAACCTACCACCCTAGAACACAAAAAGGAAAAACTAAGGGTAATGCTGCTCAATGCCAGAAGTCTAAATCTCAAAATGCATGCACTCGAGGCCCTTCTCAGTATGGAGAACATCGATGTCTGTGCAGTGACAGAAACCTGGTTCAAGGCTCCTGAGAGCACCCCGGCACTATCAGGTTTTACCTCTTATCATGCGTCCGGCCCCAAAATCCGGACAATACCAAGAAAGGAGGGGTATCCATATTCATCAAAGACACCCACACCTCAAGACTGGTGGCAACGCACGATGCATCGGAGACCATCCAGGTGCAATTAACCATAGGCAAGACTGCTCTGCAAATTGTAGCATGTTACAGGCCACCCTCACAAACTCAGGAACCTCACATGGCCTTCCTGAAAACACTAGAGGGGATAAACATATCACCAAACACCATCATACTAGGTGACTTCAATTACCCTAATATAGACTGGGAACACTACTCAAGCCCAAACACCCTAGCCCAAAAGTTCCTGGAATTCATAAACTCAAATGCCATGGAACAACTAGTCACCATCCCCACAAGAGGAGAAAACATACTTGATCTCATCATCACGAACATGGGAGCACAATGTTCAACACCGGAAGTATACCCCTCACTGGTGAGATCAGATCACAAACTAATCTCGCTGGAGGTCCTCATCCCACCCCACCTGAAATAAAAAGACCACAGTAAAGAACTTCTAAAGCCGACTTCACACTTCTAAAGACTAGTGTGGTCTCCTTTAAGGCCCCGAGCCGGAAAACAGTACTCAAGCCGCTGAATCACTTACAAATGCCTTCTACCAGCACCTGCAGGACTGCATGGATAAGGCAATCCCAAGCAAAACAAAGACTCTTTGTACCAAAGGCAAGCGTCCACTCTGGTGGACCCCAGCCATAAACAAACTCTACAACAAAAGGAGGAAGCTACTACAAGATAGAGCAAAATCCTTAAAAGGTAAGACACCCTTGATCACTATAAGTAAAAACTAAGAGCTCTCATAAAATCATCCAAAGCAAATTTTGAGAGAAAAATAGCTAAAGACTCAAAAGACAATCATAAGGCCTTCTTTAGCTATGTTAGAAACCTGGGAGGAAACTCCCAGATATGCTCAGAACTAGTTCAAAATGATGTGAAGATTACTGATCCTACAGACATTGCCAACATACTGGCTGACAGGTTCAGTGCAAACTTCTCCCCAAAAGGAGAGATATCTATACCAAGCGATTGCAGCCCCCAAACATCTCCACCCAAGTGAGAACTGCTCTCTCCAAAGCAAAAAACATAGCATCCATGGGACCTGATGGTGTCCCCGGCTGTGTGCTCCACGAACTCAACGAGGAATTAAACCCACAGCTAGGACAGCTGTTTAATCATAGTCTTACCTCTGGATACGCACTCCAGGAGTGGCGCACTGCAACTGTGGTCCCACTTCACAAAGGCGTGCCTCCACCGACCCTGGAAATTACCGCCCATTAGCTTGACAAGCCTTATCTGCAAAGCCATGGAGAGGATCATAATGGACCTCATAAATAAAGATATAGGGAATTTGCAGACTTTGGATCCATCCCAGTTTGGCTTTGTCAAAGGCAGATCATGCCTTCTAAACTTGGTTGACTTTTTCGAAACAGTCACCAAAGCCATTGATGAGGGAAAGGCAGTCCATACAGCCTACCTCGATCTGGCGAAGGCCTTTGATACAATACCCCACTCTGGTATCATTGAAAAACTCATCTGCTTAAATGTTAACCCATACATCACAAGATGGGTTGCAAACTGGTTGAGTGACAGAACCCACAGGGTCAGAGTTGCTAGCGCCATGTCAGACTCAAAGCCTGTCACAAGTGGTGTACCACAGGGCTCAGTCCTGGGCCCACTCTTGTTTGGCATCTACTTTTCCGAAGTACAAGCAAACACAGGAGGGTTATGGCTGACAAAGTTTGCAGATGACTGCAAACTGGGCGCCATAGTAGAAAACACATCTGACACAGATATCCTTCAGAAGGGTCTCACAGAAAAGTACAGTTTTGTACCTACCATAAATGTAGATGTTAGAGGATCCACATTGCTGCAGTCCTTACTATTGGGTAGTCCGCTGTCCAGTCGGCCCGAATACCAGAGTATATGGCTGACGTCGGTCAGGGCGCATTAGACTGACGTCAGTACGTCAGGGTACTAATGCGCATGACCGACGTCATATCCTCAGTCTTTTCTTGCCCCAGATGTCAGAAGACCCTAAAAAGACAAGGCCCAAAATACCTGCACCAAAAATATGTACAATATATACAGAAATATATACAAAAATATCAACATATAACCTCACCTACACAACCACCCCTAAACACAGAGGGAAGGAGGAGGTAAATTGGAGAGCAGCAATGTGGAAGCTCGAACATCTACATCTATGGTAGGAACAAAAGTGTACTAAGTTCTTCGCTCCACATTGCTGCAGTCCTTACTATTGGGTAGAATCCCAAAGCAGAGGTAAGGGAGGCTGGCAAATCATAAAGAAGCAGGAGCTGACAACATGCCTTGCAAAATAGCTGTGGCAAAACCAGCCCTAGACTTAGAGTAGAGAGGAAGGTGATAATGCTTAGAGAAAGTATGCACTGAACTCCAGGTAGCTGCCTCCAAAATATCCTTAGTTGCCACCCCCCTTAGAAATGCTGTTGAAGTGGCAGTAGCCCTAGTGGAATGAGGCCTAATCCCAGCTGGAATCTCCTTGCCATGATGGGAATAACAAAATGAAATGCAAAACCCAATCCACTTAGAAATAGTTTGCTTAGACACAGGCTTGCCCTGAGAACTCAAAGCAAAAGAAACAAACAACTGCTGAGACTGCCTGAAGTCCTTAGTCCTGCTTAAATAATAACGCAACTGCCTATGTACATCTAAAGTGTGCAAAATCTTTTCCCCTTTATTTTGGGGATCTGCATAGAAAGTGGGCAAATGAATAGTTTGGTTTAAAGCCACACTAGAAACCACCTTAGGCATAAAGGAAGGATTAGTACGTAATGATACCCTATCCTTATGGAAAATCAGAAAGGGCTCTACTGCCATAAGGGCCTGCAACTCAGAAACCCTTCTTGCAGAAGTAATAGCCAACAAAAAAGCAGTCTTCCATGACAAATATTTCAAATCAGCAGTACCCGCAGGCTCAAAAGGTTGTAGAGTAAGTTTTTCCAACACAAAATTGAGATCCCAAGCAGGAGTAGGAGCTCTACGTGGGGGTCTTATATTCTTTGCCCCTCTGAGAAACTGCTTGAACAAAGGATGCGAAAACAATGGAGGGTCACAATCATAGTGAGCTGAAATTGCTGCAGCATGAATCTTAATGGAAGAGAAGGACAAACCTTTGTCCAATAACTCAGTAAGATATTGAAGAGCCACACTCAAATTAGGCTCAGAAATATCCAAATTCCTTGCTGCACTCCAAAATAAAAATCTCTTCCATTTTTCTGCGTACACTTTCCTTGTACTAGGTCTTCTAGCTTCCATAATCACATTTAAAACTTGTTGAGGAAGTTGAGACCGGCTGTCTCTCAAAACAGAATATGCCATGCTGTTAGATGAAGAGAGCGAAGCTTGACATTGAGCAGGTGGCCTTCTCTCTGAGACAACAGGTGCGGAATCAAGGGTAAAGGCCATGGAGGCTTCTTTACTAGACTCCTCAGTAATGGGTACCAGTGCTGCCGAGGCCAATCTGGAGCTATTAAAATCATCCTTGGCTTGTCTTGTCTGACCTTTAGAAGCACCTTTGGAAGAAGAGGAAGAGGTGGAAACGCATACACATGAAGATTTTCCCAACTGAAAGAGAGAGCATCCACTTTCCAAGCTGTGTGATGTAACCTCTTTGTGCAAAACTTTGGCAGCTGGTGGTTTAGTGGAGAAGCGAACAGATCTATGTCTGGAGTTCCCCAGGACACTGTCAACCTTTGAAATACATGAAGATCCAGTTTCCACTCGTGGGGATCCATGATTTGTCTGCTTAACACATCTGCTAAGGAGTTCTGTGCTCCCGGCAGAAACCTTGCCTGAAGAGTTAGTTGCAAGCTGAGCGCAGTCTCCCATAAAATCATTGCTTGCCTGCACAATGGGTAAGAATGTGTTCCCCCTTGTTTGTTGATGTACCACATGACAGTTGTGTTGTCTGTTAGAATCAACACCTGCCTGGAAGAAGTAACTCCTTGAAAGCCATTAATGCAAACTGGACTGCTAACATCTCCTTCATGTTGATATGTAGATGCTGTAGTCTGGCAGGCCACTTGTCTTGTATTCACTTTCCATTTAGATGAGCTCCCCAAGCAATGTCCGAGGCATCTGTCGTTAAAATCTGACTCGCCTCTGGCCGGGTCACAGAGAGTCCCTTGTTTAGGTGACATTCCTGAGCCCACCACAAAAATTCTTTTTGAAGGCAAGGTATTATTTGAATGACAGTGTCCAAATCCTGGCAGTGCTGTGTCCATACATTTTTGAGATACCACTGTAGCTTCCTCATATGCAGTTTGGCATTGGGAAGCACCAGAATACAAGATGCCATGAACCCTAATGCTTGAAGGACTGTCCTTGCAGTCAGCACGGACTGATGAGATAGTTGATGGAAGTAATGTGATAGACTCTTTTGTTTGTCCGGGGTTAAAAAGGCCATCTGGGCTGCTGTATTCAGTCTCACACCCAGAAAGCACATGTCTTGAGAGGGTACTAGACTGGACTTTATTTCGTTCACAGAATACCCTAGGCATCTTAGCACTGCTATAACATATTCCAGATGCTGTAGAAGGTCTTCCTTTTCTTGAGCCAGAATCAGGCAGTCGTCCAAGTAAGGATAGATTTGAATTCCTTGTAGCCTGAAGAAAGCTATCACTGGAGCCAGAACCTTTGTGAATACTCTGGGCGCAGTAGATAAGCCAAAGGGCAATGCAGAGAACTGATAATGAAAATTTCCAGCTCGAAACCGCAGATACTTCCTGCAACTTAGCCTTATAGGCACATGAAGATAAGCCTCCTTGAGATCTAAGGTTACCATCCAGTGATCTTTGCCCAGCAGAGGTAAAAGCTGTTGTAACGTCAACATCTTGAACTTTGGACTGTCCAGATAAGTGTTGAGGAGAGATAAATCCAAAATTGGTCTCCACGTGTTCCCCTTCTTTGGTACTAGGAACAGGCGAGAATAAAATCCTAGGCCCCTTTCTGATACAGGGACTGGCTGAATGGCCCCATCTGGAGTAACTGAGAAATTTGCTTGTGAGCCTCTTTTCTTTGTGGAGGAGGAACGTCTGGCATGCCTTTGAAAGGGGGCAATGTATGGAAATAAAACCTGTAACCGTGGTGAATGATATCCAACACCCATCTGTCTTGAGTAATTAAATCCCAATTTTCTTTGAAAAGAGACAGTCTTCCTCCCAAAGGAGCTGCCAGACGAGAATCCTCTGGCAGCTGAAAAGGCAGGTCATTGGGTCTGTTTACGAAAGGACTGACCCCTGCCCTCACCAGAAGTCTGAGCAGGTGAACTCCCTGTTCTAGGCCTAAAAGAACCTTGAGCTCTGCCCCTACCACGTCTAGACCTACCCCTAGACTGGGAGTCATAAGCAGGATATGTCCACCCCTTAGCAGGCCAATTTCTACTAAACTTCGGTGGCTGCACCTGCAAAAAATCTTTAACAGTTTGCATAGACTTAGCTTTGTCCTCCATTTTCTTTAAAACTGCTTCCACAGGCGAACCAAACACATCAGACTGTAAAGGAGCATCCAAAATCCTTGTCTTAACATGCTCAGCTAAATTCTGATCCCTCAACCAGGCATGCCTGCGAAGAACAGAACTAGTAGCAGCCACCCTCGAAGAGGCCTGTACAGCATCAAAACCACATTGCAAAGAATGCTTACCTACTTGTTCAGACACATGAACTAAATCCAGCAACTCTTTACACTCAATACCTTCCGCTAAAGCATCCACCTTAGATTTCAATTGTGAAAGGAGATAATTTTGATATTTTAGCATGTGAAACTGACAATTCAACGCTCTCATGGCTAGAGTGGAAGAAGTATACACTTTCTTTCCCCACCTATCCAAAGCCCTTGCCTCTTTATCAGTGGGAACAGGATTTTTAACCACAGAGGCCTTAACACCTTTAGGCCCCTGAGAAACAGTTTCTGGATCCGCCCTAGGACTCTTAAACAAATACTTATGAGCTTCGGGCACCCTATAGTACCTATCAGGTTTAACAGGAGCAGGAGGCAAAGAGTCAGGGTTCAGGGAAGCCTCTGCAAAAACATCTTCCACCACATTCAACACAGGAGGTATAGCTAAGGGCCTATGTTGGGGTAAAAATAAGAATTCCCTAAGCCTTTTCCTGGAATCAGAGTAATCTTGGCCTTCCCATTTAAAGTGTTCTCTCATGGAATGCAGAGTCTCTGAAAATGAGAAATCCTCAGGAGGAGAAGCTGTAGGAGTGGAATCATCCACATCAGAATCAGAATAAGGAGGAAACTCCTGCAAATCTTCCGCAGAAGACTCTGAAGCCTCTGAATACTGTTCCAAACACTCAAACTCAGGTTCCACCCTAGGCCTCTTATCAGGAGGGGGCATAGAACCTCTAATCATAGTAATCAAATCTTCTGCCATTTTAAGCATATGTTTCTTAGGCACAGAACCTGAAGTGCTAGGAGAAGCCCCACTGAAGCTAAACTTGGCCTACCTCTCAAAGAAGTTTTGGCAACAGAAGGAGAGGCTCTAACTACCTTGGGAAGAGAGGGAAGAACAGTTACCTGAGAAGCCCCTCAGCCTGGCCTACCTCCTGAGAAGGCACATCCTGTAACAGTAAAGTCTCTGCCTGAGACTCCAAAGAAACTCCTGGCAATACCTCTGGCTCCACTGAGCCTTCTAAAGAACCGACGTCCGGGACTGCCGGTTCATCAACCCTAGGCTTCGCTGTTTTGTCCTTGCGCTTCTTGACGAAGGCGCCGGAGCATCCGACGGCATTTTATAATTGCAACGCTTCCCAAACACTAACCTGGCACAGTCTAACCTCCTCTTAATAGTGCGTTTGTTAAACCTAGCACAAGAGCGGCATCCAACAACGTCGTGCTCAGGCCCTAAACAAGGTATACACAAGGTATGGTAATCCCTATGAGGTATCTGTTTCCCACAAGAAATACAGTTATTCACTTTTCTGACATCCGGTTAAATACTGAGGCAAGAAAAAACCAAAATGTTCCCCAACGGGGTACTTAGCCAACTCTGATTCGGTCTGAAACTCCGGTTTCGGAAATATTTCAGAACGCCAACCTGCACTCGCAAAACTGCTTCTGCATCGGACCATGCGGCAAAAAAGACTGAGGATATGACGTCGGTCATGCGCATTAGTACCCTGACGTTCTGACGTCAGTCTAATGCGCCCTGACCGACGTCAGCCATATACTCTGGTATTCGGGCCGACTGGACAGCGGACTACCCAATAGTAAGGACTGCAGCAATGTGGAACGAAGAACATCGGATAACTGGTGCCAGAGCCATGGCCTAAAGTTAAATGCCAAAAAATGCATAGTCATACCCTTCGGGAAAAACAAGGTTACCCCTAGCTACCAAATAGGTGGCAATCCACTGAGTACAGAAGAAGTTATCAGGGACCTGGGGACCCAGGTTGATAGTAGTCTGTCATTCGACACCCATGTAGCTAAAGTAGTTAGGAAGACCTTCTACATTGCCCACCTTATCATGAAGGGATTCTCATCTAGATCAAGGGAGGTCATAGTCTCCCTATACTCATCACTCATCAGACCAATGATTGAGTACAATGCCCCATTCGGAATGTATCTGACCCGACACTTGCAGCAGCTGGAGAGGCCACAAAAGTTCCTCACCAAAAGGATAAAGGGTCTCAAACATCTGTCCTATGCTGCCCGACTGAAAGAACTCCAGCTCTATTCAGTCGCCACCGCTTGCTCAGAGGTGACCTTTGCCTAACATACAAGGCCATGTCAAACCCAGATTTGATGAATATGCTTCACCTCAAAAATCTAGATCCGTCAGAGCCACAAGGGCGGGAGACTTAAACCTCGACACGGCTATTAATAGGACGTGCTGGAGGGATAGATTCATCACCCAAAGACTCCCTATGCTGTGGAATAAAATCCCGGTATATGTGAGGCAGAGCACCTCGCTGGCCTTGTTCAAGAGAAATCTTGACCAATGGATGGGAGATCGCAGATATACCCCAGGGATTACCTCAGTGTCACTGCTCAACAGAGGCACAGCAAAATAATGGGTATAGTTCCCCATACTAAAGGGGTGGCGTAAGCCACAAAACTATGGGCTAGGCTTGTAAATGCCCTCGGGCAGATAGCCTAGTATGAACCTATGAAACCTATGAACCTATGAACTTCCATACACATGCAACCCCCTGACCAAGTGGCACACCACTTGCAGCATAGGCATGCTAGGCTGCCCATGCAGAGATACTTGCATTAATGAAGGTGTCCCTAATGTAACTAATCAAGTTGCCTCTCTCCCCCAGGATGGGTGAGGTGGCTTCTACCACTCAGCCAGCTCTCTCCTACACCACCTGGTTCTCCCAGCTCCAATGCCATTAGTTCAATACAAGATGTCTGCGATGCGTTTAGGTTTTTATCTTAAGCACTATGGGGCTGGGTGCCTACCGTATGATCTTCAGTAATCCACCCAGAGCTATGGGCTACTGGAAAATTAAGCTAGTCTCCTTTAATGGCTTACTGGACCACTTGCTTAGCAACTACCTATGAACCCAACCATGACTGAGTATATTGGCACTAGGAAAAAAGTTAGAACTTTGTTCTTTTTATGAGATTGAGAATGTAACTTATTTTGAAATAATTAAAAATCCAAGAATCTTGAGCAATTATCTTCCACACTCTTGCAAATAGCCGCACACATAACCCTGTTTGTTGGTTGTGGGTATTGGGGGAGGGGAGAGAGCTGGAATGGGATGAGCTCTGTTGAATCGTTCCTTAGTGTCCCAGCCTCAAGGATCCCAAGAATTCCCTTTTCAATGTATTATCGGTTCCTTTAGAGTCTGCCTCTCTTTCGCCGATTTCTTTTTAAGAGGCCAGCTTTCATTTAGGTAATTTTTCATTATATATGCTGCCCTCAGAAGAGTAGTGAAACAAGTGTTTTAATGCCTGCACTCTCTTCATCTTTTACTCCAACTGCTTACACATCTGGACCATTTGGGGTCCAAACAGCAGCTCCTTCTCTAATGGGACATTGAGAATATGTACTTTCACATGATCTGGCATGGACTGTCCTTAAGTGGGTATGTTTTCTAATAACTTCACCACTGCTGTCCTGCATGAAGCACCCTCGGCTACATTTGTAAAGTGCAAAACTGGAACCAAGTTTTACAACTCCAGCAATTTACCTCTTGCAGCTGTGTCATCTGTCTCCTTAGCTTTGTCCTCAACTTGATAGAGGGTCCCTTGAATATTTATAATGAATGTTTGGCAGTTCAGGGCCCTGAAGGCCAAGGTGGCAGTGGTAGAGACCTTTTCTTAGGGTCAGTACTCTACTTTCCTTGTCACTAGAGCACGATTCTTTGCTGAAGCCCCATTACATCCCTTGGGCACAATGGCTGGTAATAAGGAATCACAGCCCAGAAAAATGATCAGTATTCTTGGGGGCAGGTGACTACATCTCACTTCAAAGATAAACTGGTGAATATACCCTCCAAGGCTTTAATCATTAGAGAAATAGTTTTAGATCAGGTGGACACCGTAGCTCTTCATACATGAGGCACACAAGGAATCCTTAACTTAAAAAAAAATCCTTCATCCTGTTGTGGTGTCCTCAAACAAGAAATCTAGGGATGTCAGGAAACTGAGAATAGTGTCCTCAGTCTGAAATATATGAAATAAAAAGGCACTGGACATGTAAGAAAAAAAGAGTTATGTACTCACCGTAACGTTCCGTGTAGTTAGACTGTCATCAACATGTGGATATGAAACAGCAGACAATTTCCGAGGTGAGCTCCAAGCTCTTCCCCTTCCCCATAATAGCCCTGCATCTCCTTCCTTCCCTCAGAGTTTTCCATAACCTACATACACCCAATGCAGGAAACCTTCAAAACGAAATAAACAGGAGCGCCATAACAACTTTCTCTCCTGTTTGCCAAAATCTAACTACTCAGATGGAACGTTATGGTGAATACAGAACTTCTTTATCTAAAATAGTTAACTTCATTTGATCAACTTGTGGGACAGTCCCCAGCTACCAAAAACGTTGGGTGGCTCTCATGGAAGGATATTCCGGGGCACCACAGAGCCAAAGGATGCTCTCCCTCTAGAAACCATATCCAATTTCTAATGATAAATGAATGTGTGGGATGAGGGCCAAGTAGCCGCCGTCTAAGGACACTAGACCAAAAGGCAGCCAACATAGCCATGGCCTGGTATCCTACCCGGAAGAGACGTACCTTTGTCTTTGAAAACCAGAAGAATGCAAAGAGAAATCCACTTGGCAATATTTACCTTAAAAAAAAAAGCTTGCCTGAAAGGGCCTAGCAAAGGACACAACTGGTCAGATTTGCAATAGGCCTTAGTCCTATGCAAGTAGAAATGTAGCTGTCTATGGACAACTAACAAATACAGTTTATATTCTCCCCTGTTCTGAAAATTTGGAAAGAAAACAGGTAAACTGAATATTTGTTTCAGAAGCCACTTTGGGCATAAAAGGATTAGGACGAAGTGAAACCCTGTCTTTATGAAAAATCATAAATGTAGGTTTGACAGATAATTGCTGAAGTTCTGACACACTCTCTTAGCCAAGGTAACAGCCACTAGGAAAAACAGTCTTCCAGGAAAAAAATTAAGTCCACAGAAGCAGCAGGCTCAAAGGGCAGAGCAACTAAAGATTGCAAAACTTAGGTAAGGTCCCAAGGAGGAGCAGAGTCCTTAACTGGAGGTCTTAAAAGAAAAGTACCTTTAAAGGTTTTGCAGAGTCTAGAGGAAGCTAAAGATGGCATGTTCTCACCTAGATGGAAATTGGAGATGGCAGCCAGTTATGGCCGCCAGTTGAACTTCCACTGTGGATGAGCTGGCACCTTGTTGGAAAATGTGCACCAAGAACTGTAGGACCACTGAAACGAGAGCTGTAAAAGGATCTAAATCTCTCTGAGAAGCCCAGATAGAAAAACGCTTCCACTTACTACAGTAAACTTTAGTTGACTATTTATGAGCTGCCACCACCAGAATAGATTTGACCGGGAGTGTCCTAGCAATCAATGGAACTGGAGCAACCAAGCCGTGCACTTCAGACTGCCCAGGTTTGGATGAGGTACCCTTGACAGGTGCGAAATGAGATCCGGTATCAGATGTAGGATCCAAGGAGGAACTAACAGATGAGACCAAAGACAGGAAAACCAGATCTGGCAAGGCCAGAACCTGGCAATGAGGATGACTCTGCTCCCCAACCGATGAGCCTTCTGGAAAAATTTGGTCATGAAAGGTAACGGGGGACAAGTGTAAAGGAGACTAGGAGGCCAATCATGGACCAAAACATCTCTGGGGGATTCCCCCTGTGGAGGGATCAGAGTGAAGAACTCGCTGCACTTCACACTGGAAGGAGATGCGAAGAAATCGCAGCAAGGCCAACTCCACTAGAGGAAGATCTGCACTGCTACAGAAGGATTCAGAGACCACTCATAAGGAATTAGGATAGTTCTGCTCAATTTGTCTGCCAGTATGTTGTGTTGACCCAGAAATGTACGTTGCTACCAGAAAACAGTTGGTGGAGATCGTCCATTCCCACACTCATCACTCATGGCCTTGCGACAAAGGGGATAAGAACGGGCCTCGCGACAAAGGGGATAAGATCTGGTTCCTCCCAGTTTGTTGATGTACCAGACCACGGACATTGTCTGAACTGCAATAGTTCCCAGAGGAAGAAAGGCATGAAGGGCCTGCAACACTAAGATCACCCTCATCTCTAGAACATTGATATGCAGTTTGGTCTTGTTCAGGGACCACATGCCTTGGACTGTCCTGCCCAAGTGATGCCCTCCCATCCTAGTCGGGAGGTGTCAGTGGTCCCTGTGCTTGGGGAGGTGCTGTGATAAATGACCATCCCTCTACCATCTCCGGGGAGTGTAACCACCAGAGGAGGGACTTCCTGCATGTACTGCTGATGTGAATAGAATGCATCAAAGGCAGATCAAACAAGGACAATTGGACTGCCAGCGTCCACTGCAGAACCCGCATATGAAGATGAGCACAGGGAAGAAGAGTAATGGTGGCTGCCATGGAACCCAGGGCTCTTAAAACTACCTCGGCTGGAAGAAGATGAGACTGAAGGATCACGAGTATATGAAGTCGCAAGTTCTAGACCCTCTCTGGAATCAGAAAGGCCTTTGGAATGTGTTGATTCTCGCATCTAGGACCTGAACAGACTCCAGAGAACATTTGGATAGTAATGCCAAGAAAGTCTGAAAACTTCCAAAAAAACGTCCCTGATTTGACAAAGTAGACACCTGGCAGGAGCAGCAAGGAGCCAATTGTCCAGGTACAGATAGACCTGTATGCCCTGAAGCCCTCAGGTGAGCCTCTACTGCCGCCATGACCTTGCTGAACATCCTGGGGGCTGTGGTGAGACTGAAGGGTAGGGCCCTGACTTTGTAGTGATTGGCCCAAAAAGCAGAGGAATCTCCTGGAGCGCCTGTGCATCTTTATAGGATAGTACGTATGCTGGAGGTCTACTGAGCACATCCAGTCATTTTTCTGCAGATTAGGCAGGATGGATTGCAGAGTGACCAACCATTTGGAACTTTTCTTTGGCAACTAACAGGTTTAGAGTGGAAAGGTCCAGAATAGGCCTCAAGTCCCTAGTCTTTTTTGGCACCAAAAAAACCTGGAATAGATGCCTGATCCAGACTGATACGGGGAGACAGACTGGATGACCCTTTTGTTTAGCAGCTGTTCTACTTAAAGCGCTGCAACCCCCCTTTGCGCGGGTGGAACATCCAGGTGGTGTTTTGGGGGAGGAGTCGCAAAGGGAATTGTGTAACCTCTGGACATTATTTGAAGCACCCAAAGGTCTGTTGATATGGACTCCCATGCCAAGAGGTGCATTGAAAGAGGACCCCCCCCCCCCAGCTACCTCCAGTGTAGAGCAGTCTGACAACCTCTCAGGGCTGCTATGCAGGTCTGGAAGAGAATGGTTCTAGAGACCTGAAGTTCTTCAGACCCCCCCCCCACCTCTGGGCCAGCATCTGTCTCGTCCCCCTCTGCCTCTAGAGGAAAAGGCGGTCCGAGTGTCCCGGGAATAGAGACTTCGAGCCACATCTTTTGCCCCCACTGATTCCTGGAAAAGGATCTTTGGGGGTTAGAGAAGTGGATCCCGACAGCAGACAGCATCTTCCCATCCTTCTCACTCTGGACTAATGTTTCATGAACAGTCTTCCCAAACAAGGAAGACCCGTCTTAAGGGGCATTTGCAAAATACTCCTTAAAGGGTTCTGCTAAGTTACATAGCCTAAGCCAGGCGTGTCGCCTCATGGCAACACCAGACTTGGCCACCTGTGCTGCTCCTTCAGTAGCATGTGAGAGGAGGCACATGGACATATTGGTAACCGCTGTAAGAGTGGCCATTCGTGCAAAGAAAGTGCATTTATCCTCTAGTAACATGGACTCTGGGGGTGACTGTGTATTCCTTGACCAGGTCCACACTGTAGTCTGGTAACATGGGCCAAATAATTCAGTACCCTTACAGAAAAGATGGCTGAAGCATGTCCACTTTCCCCAGATGGTCCATCGTCCTGGACCGTCAGTCAGGGGGATGTACTGTAGAACTTTCCTGGGCTAATTCCCTCTTCGTGGCAGCCGCTACCACCAAAGCGTCTACTGGGGACCCTTTGTTCCAACTTGGCCTATCAACTGGAGGGCTCAAGATCTTATCTGGAAGTTTAGGAATTGGCTCCATGGGGTCTGGCTCCTTCCATGCCCTGGTGGTAATAAGGTCCACCAAAGGATTGGAAGGGGAGGGGACACCCAAGAGGCAGATGGGCTTGTGTTGAAGGCCTCCAGAAATAGACTCATCCAAGGAAGGCTTGGGGGCGGACCAACCCCCCCCCCCCACGGACAGGATTTCCATCCTCGGGGGGGGGGTGATCTGGGGGAATCTTCCCATTCCACCAAATCTGTATCCTCTCAGAGGGACTCTGGAGGGAGTCCAGGTGCCTACTTTTATACTTCCATTTGTAAGGAACCTCTTCGGTGGGACACTCCAGAGGGAACTCATGAACTATCTGTTCCTCAGGGGGAACAGTCTGCGGCACCTCGAGCACGGGCTGCCTCTGTATGGGCAAGACGGTGGAAGACATACCCTGAAGAGGAGGAGTCAGGACGAACTCAGAAAAAGAGATGGTCAGCAGCCTGGATCCAGTGAGCCAGTGGAAAGAACCCTTTCCACGTCGAACACAGAAGGGGAGCAAGCCTCTCAGGACACCGAAAGGGAATCTGCTCTCCCCGGGTCTGACTTTGGGATCGGAGCCAAACCTGACTGAGCAGAGATACCGAGGGGTAGGCCTTGACCAGACAGAGTCAGAGGACAAAGACCCAACCCCTCGGATTCAATGCACAGGCTTTGGCTCTAACAGCTGCTCAGGTCCGATCTGGTCAGCTCCAAGGCGCTCAAGGAAATGGCCGGCATCGAGGTAACCAGTACCATCAGCACCAACCAACTCAGATCTTTCAGATCAAAGAACTTCAATACTGGTGGTTGGACCGGAGAAGTAGAAATCGGGACAAATAAAGGGAGCAAGCACCCCCCCCCCGGAGAGAGTAGGGGCTGGCAGGACCCCCATCTGAATCTGGGTGCAAATGAACCTTCACATCATCTTGCCCATGTCTGCTTCAGATAAGCTCCTCATGGATGATTAAGAGGCTACCAGAGTGGCCCTGGAAGGAGGTCTAAGCTCCTCTGGCTCCACTGAAAATCTTGGTGATCGAAGCCAAGGAAAAGCTGGCTTGAAAACATCCATTTAGGAGGACCAGTCAGATCCGACTGGCCCGGGGACCTCTTCCTCCTTTTGTCTCTTTTGACTCCCTGTCCACAGGCCTCAGTCCAGGAAGTTGATTCCCAGCCTGAGAGGGGGAGGAAGAAACAGCAGATGTGGAAGGTGCAGTCACGACTGTGACCGCCACAGAAGAGGCAGCCACCTCCGTAGTAGGGAGAAGGCCCTTCAGAATCAGTTTCATCCTATGGTCCTTAAGGGTCCTGGGGTTGAACCCTGCAAAAATAGGGCAGTTCACTGACAAATGGGCTGCCCCCAAACACAGTCTGGCCATCCGCAGGTGACAACTTATGGACACACTGTGCACTTTTTAAACACTAACTTGGCTTGATCTGCCATGTTCCAACAAAAACAGGTACAACTGTAGCAGAAAGTATTTTAAGCTACCCAACACTCACTCACACACTCATAGGGAGGAGAAGGGGGATAGGCCTACACTCCACTACCAGAAATTTTTTTTTTTTTTTTTTTTTTTAAGGAAACTCAACACAAAAGGGAGGAAAGGCAAAGGACAACCTAACCTACCTAGATTCACAAAAACTAACTCCACGAGAAAGATAGCCAAAAACTTGCCTACCAATGCCTGGAGCTCAGGATCACGCTGCTTGGCAAAGCAAAGGAAAACGAGATCTGGGGGAAGGAAGGAGATGCAGGGGTATTATGGGTAAGAGGAGGAGCTTGGATCAGAAGCTGGTAAATCTGCAGTGTCAGATCTGATGTGGATCTGAAGACGAACAGGTTGATGATCAAATTAAGTTAACTACTTCAGATGAAAAGATATCTGGTCCATATAATAGTTTAATCCACCTCAGAGTCATGGAATATAGCATCCTGGGGGGGGGGGGGATGTGAAGTCCCTTTTCCATATTATTGTTGGGTTTGCAGCTTCTTGAAAGATGAGCATAAAGACACATGACAACCTCGTCAGATGTTGGAAGAGGGATGGGAGAACACAGCCCAAGCAACTCAAACCAAGACAAGACTATCAACACATGATGCTTGGATGACCTGTACTGCTTTTTGCAGCGGCAGTCTTAGACATGTCCAATCATGGACGCACACCAGGGACTGATCGTAATATGGAAATCCTTGTACACAAAAACAAAGGGTATTCTTACCTTACCATCAGTTATCTCAATACAAGTTTCCAAGCCAGACAGCCATAGGGAGGCATTAAGACCAACTAGCAGCTGAAAATTTAAGGCTTGGGAGGATGGACTTTCTTCAGGCGGTGGTGGCCCCCCCTAAGAGCCATCGCCAGAAGGCTTGATCCACGTAGATATCAATTCTGGGGGCTGCTAAGGTGCTTCAATGGACCAGGCACCTTGAGAGCTCAACTCTTCAGTGCCAGCTTCCTGAAATCGCTTCTTTCTCGAACATTTTCTTTAAAATTTCTTTAGTGCGGCATTCATGGATGATTTATCCGATGCCATGATGGCCGTGAACAGGAAACACCCTTTGCCGGTTTAAACAGCCCCCGAGAGATTATGTTCTCCATTTGACACCTGTACTAGGTTCATCCAGAAGAATGAAAACAAGGAGCGAGGTTGTGTTCTAAGCAAAACATGTACTTAATGTGAAAGCCCCCATTACAGATTTGCTTTCTAGAAGTGCACTTGTAACCATATACATCTAGCTTGATGCTTGGAAAAAAAAAAAAAAGAACTCCTGTTCTATACAGGAGATGGAATACAAAAGGGCATAAACATTTTTTTTTCCTCAGAGTAAACTTAACTGTACTTTAGAAGCCAAGGCACAAATGCCCCCCCCCCCCCGAACAATAACTTCTGTACTTTAGAAGACAGGCAGGAAAAAAATAAATAAAAAACGGACAATGCTCAATATTTGGATCCATTAAAGTACTCTATTTTCTCATACTGCACCAAACAACCGAAGATGGTGCTTGCAGGCATCCCTCTTGCACCATATGTCCAGGAGGGAGGTAATCCACCTGGTCAGAAAGTGTGTGTGTGTGTGTGTGGGGGGGGGTGAAAAGCTCTGGAAGTCTGGATGGATACCTGGTCTTCTCTGGCAGAAATCCTGAAGTTAACATTACTGCAGGAGTGAACAGCATGATGAACATACACATCTTCATATATGGATGCAGTCTTTTCTGAATATACTATTAGCTGAAGAGTTGAAGAATGACCTGCCAAACATTTTGGTCTATTCACATTTCAAACATGTAGGGATAGACTTTGTGAGTGATTATAGATAGTGGGGTGTTACTGCATCTGAACTGTCGTGCGACTTGGGAGTATAGGGATTGCAGCTCCCACATCAGGTAATGCATGAAGGCTTGCCTCCCACCTCGTGAAAAATAAGAAATTCATGGGTTCTCAGCAAAAACATCAAAATGATATCAAAAGGGAGTAACAGCAGCAACATCATTACTGCAAGGCAGTTATATGCAGCACCATTAGATTTTTGCCAAGGCATTTAGGTAGGCAAGCCCATGGGTGGCTATTAAAATATTAAATACAAATAAAGCTATTTCTGTATTTATGGTTCCCAAACTATTTGGGACAATCAACATGGAACAGACACCAAGCTTCTCTGCCAGCCACAGAACAAAGTTTGAATCTTTTTTAAACAAGGGTACACACTCATACTTGTTTTTAAGATTTCAGATATTAAATTCTAAGCATGGCATCTCTATAATGCATCCTTTTTGTCACAAATTTGTATTTTTGTACAGTCTTGTCCACAGGAGTATAAATGGTATTTTAATGAACCTGACAAGTATTTTAGTTCCAAAATAATTTTGGCATCATAATTAATGGCTGCTTTTTGCTGCCAAGTTTAGATACAAACACAGAACTTGGACAGCTTCTCACATGAATAAGTGCAGTCTCATTTGTGAAACTATTTGTCAGTGCTAAACCATTCCAAAGGAAGATAGCAAGAAAAAATATAGGTAGATGTTTCAGGAAGCAAAGACCAATATGATGAGTTCATAGGTAGGTACTAGGATATCTGCCAGAGGGCATTTATAAGCCTACCCAGAGTGTGCCATCTTTCGCAGCCCCATTGATTAATTAATGGAGCCTCTGTTAAGAAGAGCCAATGAAGTGATCCCAGGGGTGTATTTTCGGTTACCCATCCACTCATCAGGGTTTCACTTGGAGTGAAAGTGAGGGGCTCTTCCTAATGTAGTTAGGAATTTTGTTCCAAAGCATGGAGAGACTGACAGGAATCTATCCCTCCAGCATGTTCTATTTATTGTTGTGGTGCGGTTTAGCTCACTAGAGCGAGTGGCTCGCAGTGACTTGGATTTCTTTAGGTGGAGCATGTCCATTAATTCTGAGTTGGACATGGCTTTGTAAGTCAGGCAGAGATCACCTCTGAGTAAGTGATATGCCACTGAGTACAGCTGGAGTTTTTCCAGTCAGGCTGCATAGGACATATGTTTGAGACCAGTAATCCTCTTGGTGTGGTACTTGTGGTCTTTCCAGCTGTTGGAAGTGTCTTGTGAGGTACATCCCAAACGGGGCGGTCCCCAGATCTCTTATTACCTCTTCAGTATTAAAGGGGGCTGACACCTATTTGGTAATTCATGGGTGTTTTGTTTTCCCCCAAATGGAATGATTATGCATTTTTGGCATTAAGCTTGAGACCATGACTGACACCAGGTTTCCCGTCTCAGTAAGGCCCTTTTGGAGAATGTCCGTCAGCCAGAGAGTCAATTATGGCTCCCAGTTTGCAGTCATCGGCGAACTTTAACCATAGTCCTCCTGTGTTTGCCTGTACGTCTGCGAAGTATATGCCAAACAGTAGGGGTCCCAGTACAGAGCCCTGTGGGACACCACTTGTGACTGGTTTAGAGTTGGACCTGGAGCCCGCTATTCCTACCGTGCGAGTTCTGTCTAAGCCATTTGGCAACCCATCTCATAACATAGGAGTTTAAGTTCAGGCTGGTGAGTTTTTCTATAATTCCCGAGTGGGGAATGGTGTCAAAAGCCTTGGCGAGGTCAAGGTAGGCTGTGTGAACTACCTTCCCCTCATCTATGGCCTTGGTGACTGTCTCGAAGTCAACCAGGTTTAGTAAGCATGATCTGCCCTTAAAAGCACCGAACTGGGTCGGGTCAAGTGTTTGGAGGGTCCCAATGTCTTCTGTTAAGGAGTTCCATGATTATGCGCTCCATAGCCTTGCAGACCAGGCTAATCAGGCTTATGGGGCGATAGTTACCAGAGTGAGTTGTGGCCCCTCCTTTGTAGAGCGGAATAAACGTTGCTGTGTGCCATTCTACGGGTACATAGCCTGTGGAGAGACTGAGGTTGAGCAGTGTGTTTAGGTGGGGGGGGGGGGTTAGTTCATTCTGTAGTTCGTGCAAGACGCAGCCTGGGACACCATCTGGCCCCACTGATGCTGTGCTTTTGGCTTTTGAAAGGGCCGTTTCACCTGTGCATCTGTGATTTCCAGGACACTACACTTTTCCGGTATTGTTGTGGGTCCTTTTGGGGGTGAGAGGGGGTGAAGTTTGCACTGAATCTGCCAGGATGTTGGCAATATCAGTGGGTTCAGTATATTTTTTGCTATTTTGCACTAGCTCAGAGCATATCTGCGAGTTGCCACTTAGATTTTTGACCTAACTAAAGAAGGCTTTGTGGTTATCTTTCAAATCATTGGCTATTTTTCTTTCAAAGTTAGCCTTGGAGGATTTTATGAGGGACCTTAGTTTCTTGCTGATAAGGGAATGTCTTTCCTTCTTGGGATTTGCTTTTTTTCTGAACTAGTTTCCTCCTCCTACTGTATAGCCCATTTATGGCAGAGGTCCACCAGACTGGTTTCCTTCTCTTAGGGGAGGGAGTCTTAGTTTTGCTAGGGATGGCATGATCCATGCATCCTTGAAGGTGCTCATAGAGTGCATTTGTAAAGGTTCCTGCATCTTGGACACTTATCCTTTAGCGTGGGGGCTGTAACTTACCACCTCTGTCTTAAGTAAGGTGAAGTTTGCTATAGAAAAGTTTTTCACTGTGGTTTCCTTGGTTGGAGGTGGTGGTGCGGTGTGGACATCCAGAGTGATTAGTTTATGGTCTGATCTAACCAGTGACGGGTTGACATCTGGTGTGGAAAACCTGTCACCCATGTTGGTGATGACCAGGTCCAATATGTTTTCACCTCTGGTAGAGGAGTTTACCAGCTGATCCAGGACATTTGGGTTGATAAATTCCAGGAAGCGCAGGACCTGGGAGTTTGTACTCTAGTTTTCCCAGTTAACAGTAGGGTAATTGAAATCGCCCAATATCAGGGTGTTCGATAGGACCTTCATGCTTTCCAGTGTCTCCAGAAAGGCGGAGTGGTGGTCCTGGGTCATGGAGGGTGATCTGTAGCAGGCCACAATTTGCATTGCAGATTTGTCTGATGTTGGCTGCACATGGATGATCTCAAGAGGCATCATGCTACGCCACTAACCTGAAGGTGTAGGTATCCTTGATGAATATGGATCTTGAGTTAAGACATTTTTCATTTCGGATCGCAACTCATAAGAATTTGAATCTTTATATCCACATAGCTTACCCTTGGAAGCCTGTTCCAATGCAAATTCCCTTAGCGTTAATCCACTAAAGTCACTGCAAGTCTTGAGTCAGCTTCTGTAGTATAGTCAGTGTTTACAAGGTGAGAGGAGCACAGCATCATTACAGCATGGGACATTTATTCATTTTTTGCTACTGTTGATTGGGTCGGCCCACTAGGCCTGGCCTATTTTCAGAAGACCCAGTGTGGCATTCATATGGACTTAGCATTGTCACCCATTTTATATTTTTCTGAACTACACAAAAATAAGAATGTTAGTCCAGTAGTCCAGAAAGCACTTTACAAGCTGTTTATCTGCAAAAACAGGATGCTGCAGTTAAAAAAAAAAAAAAAAAGAAAAGAAAGCCTCAGAATAACTTTTTCATTGAAAAGCATTGCTATGAAAACTAGGACTTGCTAAAAGGGCGAGAGTACAAAATATTTTCTTTGCAATGACATACATGTTGAAGTCATACAATGGGTGGGAGAGTGAGTGAGAAATGGGTGGAGAGAGGCAGGGTTTTGGATAGTGCAAGGGGTACAGTTTTCTTCCAGTTTTTGAACATAGAAAGTAGGCAACCCTATGTAACAGACTATGGGAATCTAGCTAAGACATCTAGGAAGTTCCCAGGGGCGGACAGTATAATACTGAATATAGACATTTTTAAAGTGACAATTGAAAATACTGATTTCTGATTTACACGTAGGTGTAGATGTAGATGACAAAGGCTGACAAAACAGAAAAAATGACACTGTACACGTGGTATGAAAAGGGCAATGCAGGGACATTTTGTATAATACAATGTGTGACACAATGGAATATATGACCTTACAAAATGGCTTTATGTTACTGGTAATGGACAGGACAGAATAAGGACTATGGGAAGAGGGGACTGAAGGTTGACTATATTTAAGACATAACTGCAAGCATATAATGAAGTGTCAACCTGAATAAAGCCCTTGCTGCTGTATACCCAATTTTAACAAGGAACATCCTATTGTCTTTTTTCCCAGCAAGTGCTATGGGATCTTTTTACAGCCACATGATCTCTCATCTGAAAGATGGCACATGCAAGAATGCAGCATTAGCATTGAAGGAATGCCCAAGTGCCCAGGATCATGCCCATCTGTTTTCCAGAAAGTCCAGGACTCTTCAATTTTAATATAATTGAAATTCTGTTAGAAACTTTTTTACTTACTCACCTTAGAAGTCTGCAAAGCTCTAGCTAGAAATAATTCTCAAAATTAAGCTACAATATGAGCCACTACTGTGACCAAGGGATAAAGCTCCGACTACAGCCCATCCAACTTGGGCTTCACAAGAGGCACAGGCAAGTGACAGAGGCAAGGAGGGATGGTTGCGGCCATCCAGCATGGGGGGGGGGGGCATTCATCAATGATGCCCCCTTAGTGGAGGTCTGCTTCAATGAAGGGATTTACCAAACGAGACTGAAGAGCATGGGAGATGAGGCAGCGAATGCATAGGCCATATAACAACCCCCCAGTAAAGAAGCAGAGAAAGCGGAGCCCACTGGACTCGCTTAGGATCCACAAAACACCTCCTGCAATATCTAAACAATTCCAGGAGAGTTGGAGACAGACAGCAGACTCTATACAGTCAGACATGGGGCACTGGGAGCTGGTCAGTGTAATGTCTCAAAAAGGATCAAAACAAAAATTCAGCTTCAATATGGGCTTATCCATTGCTGCCTTTCACTCAGTAGGAAGAATCCAACTTGTGCAAATGGAAAAGAATATGCCATTTCACCTTTCTAGCTCATCCCCTTATCACATTACTGTGAACATCTGAACAAATTCCACCCCCCCCCCGGAACACCCTTCTTTACAAGCTACTGAAACAGCAGCGAGTCTTCATGCAAGACTAGTTACATGGGCAGTCTCTTGCTCTCCAAGGGACAGCAGCATTGATGCCTCTGCATTAATAAGACCCCACCATGGTCTACCAAATGGGTAAAAAGCCTTTTCAAAACCTGCTCCTGTTTTATAGAATCAAATATGAAAAAATATATGAAATGAGGATACTTTATCTTCCTTTAAAAACAAATTAAAGGAACTTTTATACAAACAAAATGAATGCACCTTTTAGGGATAATTTGATCTTTACTGTACAGTCAAATTACACAAACTGGGCTGAGTTATTACATCTGGTTATATTTCTTCAGTAAAAAAAGAAACACTGAAACGAAAAATGCAGCCAACTGGATAAATCTTTACTTCAACAGATTCTGGTACCTCGGCCTTCGCCTTCAATGGAATAAATTATTCTGTATAAAGCCAGTATTTAAATACACCAGTTAATTACATAATCCAATTAAACAATTAATTCAATTCATTAATTAAATTATAGTTGAAGAACTTTTACATTTATCACAAACCAATATTACAATTTAATATAAACATGAATAATAACGGTCAATGTTAAATTGCATATTTAAATTTCTAAATTCATCCCATTTTGATACAAGGTTTTATAATTTACTATAAAATTTGATTCCATTCTCAATAGTTTTTTCTGAAAATTAACATTTGCCCCCCCACCCCCATCAGGTTTGGCCAAAACCCTAAATATAAGATCTGCACATCCACCATCATGATACTGATGAAAATGATTAGCTATTGGACTATCCAACCTTCCATTCCTAATATCTCCCAAGTGTTCCATAATCCTCAATTTTACCTTTCGTTTTGTCTGTCCTATATACCATTTTTTAGTCTCATAATTACAACCTATTATGTAAATTACCCCAAAGGAATTACAATTGAAGTAATAATGGCATTATATTTAATGCCATTTATTTTACTACCATCCAAATTCACAATTTTTCTACAAACTTTACACAGTCCAAGGCACCTGCATTATTAGCTCTGTCCCTCCTGCCTTTATGTCTGACCAACTCTTTGAGATTACTACACCTGCTATAAGAAAAAGTAATATTGTTAGGAACTATAGTTCTTAAAAAATCATCACCAATAATAGGCCACATATTTAACACCGTTCTTTTTAAAATGGGCGAAAAAAGGGAAAACCTATTTACAAAAAATATTTTGTCTCCATCATCTGGATTATTGCCATTATTAAAAGTTGTTCTCAAAATTCCTTTTTTTACTAACTATTGTTTCCCCACTTTTTTTTACCACTACAACTTGTTCTCAAACATTGATAATCCATAGAATCCAAACTTAATTCTCTTTCCACTTTTCCTGTGTGACATAATATTATCCCATCGATATCCTCTATTCTTTAATTTTTCACAAATTATATCAAATTCCCTCTTAATATTCCTAACCTCTGAAGTATTTCCAGCAATTCTTTTAAATTCTCCTAAAGGTAAAGAGTTGATCAAATTAATACTATGCATACTCGTAGCATGTAAAAAATTGTTTATTGCTGTTACTTTGTGAAAGGGTTTATGTTGTATTTTCCCATCACAACCAACATAAAACTTTGTATCCAAAAACTGGATGGACCTTACCACGACATAAGTAAAGTCCAAACCACAAGAATTTAATTTCAAATTGGATATAAAATCATTAAACTCCAAAGGATCACCCTTGCACAAAAACAGCAAATCATCAATAAACCTTTTATAAACAATCACATTTTTTCGAAAAAAAGTTTTAGTATACAAAAATAAATTTTCAAAATACCCCATGAAAATTATGGCATAGGAGGGAGCAAAGCTAGCACCCATTGCCGTACCTTCCTTTTGCAAAAAATATTTTTTATCAAATTCAAAAAAATTGTGAGCAAGACAAAATTCCAAAAGGGAAATAATAAATGAAGTTCTAGGTCCATCACCCAGAAGCTGGTGCACTGCATTCAAACCCCACTTGTTAGAAATAGAGGTATATAAAGATTTTACATCAACACTTGCCCAATAAAAATTATCTTGCCACTATTCTTCCCTTGAAACCATCACAAACCTCCTTGGTATTTTTGACATGTGAAGGAATTCTTATAATATATTCCTTCAAAACTGAATCTAAGAAGATACCCACATTCTGTAGGAAAGCCCCTTTTCCACTAACAATTGGACGTCCTGGGGGATTATTTAAATCCTTATGTATTTTAGGTAAAATAAAAAACTTTGCATCATTCGAATTTTTAATATATAACTTTTTCACATCCCCTGAACACTTGGGAGATATTAGGAATGGAAGGTTGGATAGTCCAATAGCTAATCATTTTCATCAGTATCATGATGGTGGATGTGCAGATCTTATACTTAGTGTTTTGGCCAAACCTGATGGGGGTGGGGGGGGCAAATGTTAATTTTCAGAAAAAACTGAGAATGGAATCAAATTTTATAATAAATTATAAAACCTTGGATCCAAATGGGATAAATTTAGAAATTTAAATATGCAATTTAACATTGAAAGTTATATTATTCATGTTTATATTAAATTGTAATATTGGTTTGTGATAAATGTAAAAGTTCTTTAACTATAATTATTTAATTAATGAATTGAATGAATTGTTTAATTGGATTATGTAATTAACTGGTGTATTTAAATACTGGCTTTGTACAGAATAATTTATTCCATTGAAGGCGAAGGCCGAGGTACCAGAATCTGTTAAGTAAAGATTTATCCAGTTGGCTGCATTTTTCATTTTGGTGTTTCTTTTTTACTTATTTGCTTACTTGAATGTGTTCTTTGAGTATATTTCTTCAGTAGCCAATTCCTCACATTTACTTTAAATGTGTACAAAACCTTTGTATGCTGACCTCTCACAGCCAGAGTGGCTGAAGTGCAAGCTTTCTTGCCAAACTGGTCAAGCAACCTACTCTCCTTATCACTTTGGCAAGAGATTCTTGAAGGCTTATCCACTGGCTCCCTTGGATGAGCCCAAAGACACCACTGCAGGATCCATCACTTGTTTTTTTATAGACTTGCTTAATGGACTCAAACACTTCATACGTTTATCAGGCTTCCTGTGGGCAAAAGGGAGAGAGACAGGCTGCAAGGATACACCTGAAAAGACACTATCCAAGACAATGTGGACCGGGAATCACCAGTGGTCTAAGGGCAGGCAGGTTCAAAACTTTTCCGTAGTAAGCTTGAGCCTTGGGAGAGTCCCTAGAGTCACAACTGAAGGAATCCATTCTATGATGGGTGAATCTAAAGAAACCCTCAAGGGGCAAGGTACATCATAAGATGTCAGAGTCTGTCACTTCATAAGTGTGAGGGAGAAAAGTGCCCTTTATGCTTAACTTCTTCATGCATGGGGAGTGAGAAATCTGAACATCCTTGGGGGGGGGGGCAGTTTTCTTTTGCCAGGGGAGGTTCCCGGCACAGATGCATTTGGCAGAAAGGAATGCCTGAACTTCATGAAGTCCTGTGTCAGTCTAACCAAGGTCTATAGAGTGAAAAGGGTGGATGTAACAGGACTCTGACACCATTGGCTGAGGCAGCCTTGGCTACCTCTTGGTCTTGGAAGGATCGAGCTTACGGGGAAGACAAGGCCTCAGTTTGTGGGAGAGTGGCCATGAGCTCACTACAGTTCCTGTGCAACTCTTTCCTTAAAATGGCCAAATGGAATCTACCCTCCCCCTTGGTCACCAGAACTCTGGTGTCAGAATCCAGTTTGGTTGTTGGCGTCAGATGCCTTTGACTTCAGTCTGGTGTCAGTATGTAAAGAAGCAGGTTTGAGCCATGGTGGCCTTTAGAGGGGATTGTACCAAAGAACTCTGGTCTAACAGGTGTGTGCTCAGGGGCTGCAAACATGCCTGACCTGCATCAGCAAACTGAAAGACTAGGCATGGAGTTGAACACAGAAATGCCTTTGGCCTCTCCAAAATCTGTCTCCTTCGGGTGTTTGTCTTGGGGTTTTTTTTTTGAGACAAAGGCCTGGGATCCAGCAGACATTCTGATTCATGAAGGCTAGTCCTATCTGAATCTAAATGTTGCTGAAGTGATTAAGCCCTATGCCCAATTGCCTTTCTATTAAACCTAGCACAGAACAGGCAGCTAGTTATGCCACACTCCGGCCCTAAACAAAAAGGGACAAAAATAAGTAAATCTTAGTGGTAGACTTGTTTCCCCCACATGGAAAGGCAATAATTAACCTTCTTGAACATGCATAAAACACAAACTAAAGAAATAAAGAAGGTCCTTGATGGGATACTCATCTGGGATGCTGTGGTGATTGAAGCAGACAGACGGACTGACAACACTAAGGAATGGAGTCTAGTGCACTGGACTACACTGCAAGAAAGAACTGAAGATGGTGCTGGATGACATACCTCTTATACCCAGACATTAGACAGCCGAGGATTTCCATCATCTGGGGGATTGTGAAAGACTGTAGCATTCAGGTCAACCATGGGTTTCTGCACATTAGTAAGTCCCAGGACCAAGTACTGACGTACTGAATATGATGAACACCTTTAAAATATACTATGACTGAAAACGGCTTTGCATAGAACAGTTTAGTCTTCATACAGCCCAGGTAGTTTACATAATTTAAATGTAATATGATGTGTCAAAATCAGTTTTGTTGGCCACATCTCATCAGCAACTTCTAAACATAGCTGACCAATCTTCCCTTTAAAAGAAAACCATGATGGACTCAAGACAAGCATCAAATTGACTGAACACATTATCCTAACATGACCCGTTTACCAAGCAGCACTAAATCTTCATTCGAGTGCATGTAAAAGTTCACAAATCCTGTGCGTTAAAGACCAGCCTGAATTATAAATGGAATTTTCAAAACCGATGTCACAATCCACTTAAGATCTTTAGTTCTTAGCACAGGTTCTCTTGGTGAATAATGCAATGAAAACTCACCACAACATGTTAATTTTGAATTTCAATGAGTTTTACAAACACAGTGCACTTACTATAGCAGTAAAGCATCACAGAAAGCACTTTCTGCAGGTCTTGTCATTCTGTGAAAACGTCTGATAGTATTAAATATATATCAGTATTCTCAGAAGAAAGCTATTCTTCTCAGACTTCCTCTGACATAACCATGAATAGTTACAGCATGTCATGCAGTATCATTCACATCTGTCCTCTTAAATGCAAGGCTCAACACAACACACCCATGTAGGCCTTCAGCTGTGTGCTCCCTGGTGTCATTTCCCATTTTATATACTCACCTTTCAATAGCATTTTGATATGAGCAATGATGCTTTTAAACTTGCAAAACAGCTACTTTGCATAACATAAGAAAGTGGCCTTCGTGTACTCTATCAGTCTTGCAGTTTTCCTCAACAGCAGGATACACCAATAGCAGATTACACTTACAGCTTTCTCTGTAGATAAAGATAACTTTGCTAATTATGCTTGCAAAAGTAACAATCTGTTTTCATGTGCTGATATGGCTTGTAGGGTCCCTATCAGATAAGAGTTTTTACAAACTTGAAATTTACATGGTCAAGACCATATGACTTGAGTTTTTGAAAACCCAAAGTTTTGAATGAAGATCGCGATATATTGAGGATTGGGAAGAAATTTATCTTTTTCCCCACTGCAGGGCGATCTCTCGCTATATACAATTTGCAGGGGGTGTGGAGCACAGTGTTTTTTTTTTTTGTTTGTTTTTTTTTTTTTGAAGTTCAGGTTTTCAGAAACTCCATCATATGGTCTCTACCATATGAATTTTGAGTTTCTGAAAACTCTATCCTCGTGACGTTGACTTACCTTGTGATATGTGCCATTGTCTGTCACCAACCTCAAGATGCAACATGCTCTGTGGTGAAATGCCACTACACACAAACGACACTACAAACTACAGACATTACAGATCACCTTTAGGCGCAAAAACATCAAGCATTCTCCAAGTGGTCTGAAACTTTTCTACTTTTTCCCATTTTCTAAGATTTCATAGTTAAAATGCACAAAATACTATAGGGATGGACTCCAGCCTGTGTGTTTTTTGTAACACAACAGAATTACATCAGAGATCAGAATATTTATAGAATACACAATAGAAAGTGATGTAGACCTTACATATTCAAATCCTGAAAAAAACTATAATCAAAAAACTCCCTTTAAACCGAAGGGAGACTCCTGAAAAACGTCATAAATTTTAAGTAAAATAAACTGCCCTCTCCTTTTCTGATTACTGTCCTACCCCTTAAAGCCAACAAAAGGGATCTTCATAAGGGGCTCAAAGAACTTCATACATCAGCAAAAAACACATTTAAAAAACAAACGAAAAATACAGTAAAAAGATGAGACAAACCAGGAGCCACGTGCTGCGGTGGAGTGAGCGAGTTTCCAACTGAAAAGATAAGCATCAATGTACCTTGTGTGGACAGGCAGGGAGAAATAAAATTAGCATCTGGAGTCTAAGCCAGGGACAAAACAGACCTTGATTTGCAGCATGCAAGCACAAGAGGATACAGTAGCAACTAAGAGAGAAGGAAGAAAAGTATCAATTTTCAGCCTACAGTCACACAGGAATGTTTAGCATGTGTAAGAAAATACATGCCATCATCCTACCAATGTTTTCAGTACCCACATTACCCAGTTAAGGATTACGGTGAGCCAGAGTTTTGCTCAAGCAAACAGGCATAAAAAGCTAGGGTTCCTGCCCAGGACTGGCCTCATCTACAAGCAAGACAGACACACCTACTGGAAGAATGGCCATCAGCAATTCATCTACCTGCATTTGCTGGACATCACCAATGTAATATGCAGAGTGCCACTGTGATGTGGTGGGAGACTGCTGCCCCATTAAAAAGCCACAGGGACAGCATGCAACTCCAGACAGAAGGACCCAACTCGGGAACTAAACCAGAAAACCAAACAGAACACCACCTACATTATTCTTGTCTGTTGGACCCAGGCCAGATAGGGCGTATAATGCAAATCCATTGCTAAAAATCAATTATGCTTGCAGAAAACAAACCACAGTCAACAAATTTGGCTGATGTCATTGTCCCTGTGATTCCATTACTTTGGTCAGTCCCGTCTAGCCTTCCACTTCTCCTGGAAGGACATGCTGTACAGGCAGACCTGGTGTCTGTTGCCATGTCCAGTATCCTGACATTTTGTCCACTTTTTTTTTTTTTTTTTTTTTTTAATATAAAGACACAAATACATACATAAAGGTGTGAGCTCTTCCCCAGCAAGCTATTTTTATTAAGACAAAATTTAGACTTGTGCTTTTTTACTCCAGTACATTTCTGGAGGAGAGAGGGGGGGTGTTAATGGAAAAGAAAAATAAAGTCACCACTACTTCCAAGCGGCTTATTTTGCTTAGACAACATTTTGAAATGCAACAGCAACAATCTTGCACCATTACTATTTTTGTTCCTCGGAGTTACTGCTTCATCCTGACAAAAAAGCAGAAAGCTCTTTTTGAGCTGGTTCTCTTTGCTTACTCCACAGCTTTGTATCTTCTAGGAGAGCAGATGTTGCAGGAAATGAATACCAAGGAGGCCACTGCACTACAACTGCTACAATATCATGTACCCACAACACAACTTGGTGTAAGGAGGCTTGCGGGTCTACAGCACTCTTACCTGTGTAACATACCAGCTCACTGGTAACTCAGGATTCCCCTTTGGTCATGGGACACTGCCATCTCTACCCTACTTATAACTCGTTACAAGAATGGAATTGCACTGGACTGCCTTCTTTCACAATATTCATGTTTCTCTGCAAAGTATCAGGGATTAAAACAATACTGAAAGGTACCTGTGACTGAATGGTTTAGCCCGAGCAGCCTCAACCACCCCCATCCAGCCAGAGCAGCCTCAACCACCCCACACACCCTCATAATCAGAGCTATGTCCCCTTATTTATCTTCATTGCCTCCATGCCCACTACCATTAGAACAGCAGCAGCTTCAAAATGCAGACAGTGAGACTACCTAGGCAACTACATGCCCATTTCTTAAGCATATCGATACTTGCCCATTTCCTTAGCTTAATCTTCTGTGGCTGCAAATCACAAATCCTTATGTTCCAAGTACCCCCATAATGGCAACAATACCAACACAATGCCTTCCTCCAAATTTCCTTTATGCGATTACAACAAATCACAAGTGTTAGCACCAAGCTTGCACGTGTAGTCTCACTTTTACTACCAAAATAAGTGGATTACCAGTCAAAGAAAATTCAAATGTCATTTCCTTAACATCCTTGACTACTTTTATCCTGGGACAGTAGTCAAAACCCTGGACCACTGGTAATCAACACCCTGATGTACCAGCTGCTTACAAGCCATCTGTGAATGGTCTGAAATAGTTCATATGTTCGCTGCTAGAAGCACTGGGAATAAGATATGCATTTTACATAGCCAAATTAGTTTTGTACCATTCTGATGTGCAAAGTTTTAGACATGGTAAAAACCTGGCGATAAAGACTCACGTTTGTGCCACTTGACTAAGTCATGCTCAGAACAGATGCATTCAAAAGGTTTACGCACGAAAGACAATGTGCGCGGTCCCAAATAAACTGTAGAGCAACAAAATTGGACCAGCACAGAGGATTGCACAATATTTTATTTTCAAGCAAAAAAATCTAAATGTAATGGTTTTAAGCCATTACAAAAGCAAACCGGTTTCGGCTGAAATTAGCCTTTATCAATGCTACAAAAATTTTTTTTAATAGAAACAAGTCTCCGCCATATCCACCTGTGTATATATAGTCAAACACTTAAAGGGACATGCACACCATATCCCCAAATACATAGTATAATAAAATAACATCTATCAGATGCATTATATAAAGTAACTGCTATATGTAAAACATTCATAATGTGAACCCTAACATCCACTATATTAAATTATATGATAACTATCAAAATGATATATAAAGATATCTATAGAAAATAAAAATGCAAGTGTAACTTGCTAAATAGTTATAAGTATACATGATGTGTAATGCTAGATGTATTACAGTTTCTCACTTCCAAGATACAAGAATAAAAAGTAAAAATAGGAAAAATAAAATGAACTATGTCATATACGACATGTATTGTGTTAATCTGATTAATTTAATCCAGGCCTAAACAGGCCACCCAATTTGATAATCCACTTGTTCTCTATGTGGTTGAGTTTACTATGCCAACCTGATTTGAAATTTCTATGTAATGTTATCCTATCAATGATGACAAATTTAAATACCGCAGATGGGTGATCAATAAAATGTTTATATAGTGTTAGACGTTTATTCCTAATAGCACTCATATGCTCCCCTATTCTGAATTTTACAGGCCTGGAAGTCTGGCCAATATAAAAGGCAGAACAAGAACACGTTGCTAAATAGACCACCCAGTCTGAGCTGCAGTTTGCAAAAATTCTAATATTGAACACTTGAGAGGTGTTCTTACTAGTAAACTCAATTTGGATATATGTTGACAAGCCGTACAATGGCCATATGGGAAACAGCCCACTAGTATGTCCCCAAATAAAGTGGTTTGATTTGAAATGTTGGGAATATATTTCTTGTAGTGGGTAAGGTATGAATTAATATTCTGTCCTCTACGATAGGAAAATGAACATTGTTTGGGTAAAATGTTATTCAAGAAATCATGTGCTAACAAGATGTCCCAATGTTGATTAATATCTCTAAGCCTGTTAGAGTTGGTCCCATAAGTAGTTACTAACCTCAATGTTTGATCAGAAACCGGTGCAGGAGATACCCTATTTTTTGATTTATATTCTAATAATCCTGTACGTGTCAACCTGTTGGTTTCATCCATAATATCAGAAAGGTTGTGTTGATCATAACCACGGTTAATAAATCTTTGTGACAAATCTAGACTACAGTTAACATATTCTTGTTCAGTACAGCAGATACGTCTGATCCGCATAAACTGAGATTTGGGGATGTTACGGATGATGTGGCGTGGATGGGAACTCTGAGCATGTAATAGTGTATTATATTCGGGAAATTTACGATAAACCGAAGTGGCTAGAGTGTTGTCTGAAAGTCTGGTGACTTACATCTAGAAAGACGATCTTATCATACTCTATGTTGACAGTAAATTTGATGCCAAAAGAGTTATTGTTCAAATGTTACAAACTCCGACAACTGATACAATTCTCCACACCACACCATCCAACAGTCATCTAGATATCTGAGCCAGATATCCAGATCCTGAATATGTGTGTTATGCTGATCATCATATATGAATGTTGCTTCATAATATCCCATAAAGAGATCTGCATATATGGGTGCAAATGATGCACCCATAGCCGTGCCCTTGATTTGCCAATATGCTTTCCCTTTAAGTAGATGTTCTTACGTAACACAATTTCTGTCAATTTAATCAAAAAGTTATTAAAGCCTGTGGAATATATGTCTGATTTGTATAGCCAATATGAGACAGCACGAATCCCCACATCATGAGGAATGCTGGTATAGAGGGATGCCACATCCAATGTACAAAGCCACCAATTATCTTCCAGTTGGGAATCTTCGATGATGTTAAGAAACTCCGTGGTATCTTTAATACGAGATCTAATGTGTTTCAGTAGTGGTTGTAACTAGTGTGTAAGAAAAGCTGACAAAGGCTCCGTTAAAGACCCTCTACCCGACACAATCGGTCTTACCAGGGGGGTGAAGGGGATCCTTATGTATTTTAGGTAGCAAATATAAGTATTGTGAGGTTGGTTCATCAACCTCAAGTTGCTTAGCTACCTGTACACTTATAATGCCTTGTTCTACTGCCAAATCTAGAAAAAAATCTATTTCCCCTTTGAAAATGGGAGTTGGATCAATACCCATTACCATATAAAAACTGGAATCTGATAATTGGCGTAAGGCTTCCTCTATATATGTTGTATGGTCCATAACTACAATGGCACCCCCTTTGTCTGCCATTGTGATGACTATCTCATGATTATCCTCAGGTTCAGACTAAGCTTTCCTTTCAGCTATAGTGAGATTATTGGATGTAGATTCGTACAGAGTGGAAGTATGCAGATCCTTCATTACACAATCTCTGAATATCGAGACATGTTTATTCATAGGTGGAATAAATGTGGATTTGCCAAATCTAAACTCAGTTGATCTTTGAGTAGTATCTGAAACTGCAAAAAATAGCTTGAGGTTAAGTAATCTACAAAAATCATTTACATCCTGTAATAAATGATTCTCAGAGACTGGTGCAGTGGGGACAAAATTCAATCCTTTATTTAGTACTCTTATATGTGCAGGAGAAAGCTCAAAAGAAGAGATGTTGAAAATATTGTCACTTTGACCATCTGTTGCAACAGACATTGTAAGGCTGATGTTCCCAAATTTAGGTCTGTGCTTTCTGCCCCCCTCCTCCTATCCTTAGATAGACAAAAATTGTGCCATCCTCTACGTGCTGGTCCAATTTTGTTGCTCTACAGTTTATTTGGGACCGCGCACGTTGTCTTTCGTGCGTGAACCTTTTGAATGTAACTTTGGCTTTTTTCTTCACGCTGGGGACGCCTGGATTGCGGTTTAACTTCGCGATGGTGGTTCTTCACTTTTTCTTCGCATATCCCTGATTTAAGTAACTGCTTTACAGTGTACAACACGGACATTTGTATTCGATGCTTCTTTCACTAACGTAAGGTCTCAACGAAAAGGATGCAGGAATAATCCATTTTTACTGCTTAAATCGAAGGACGCTGTTCTCCTGGTTCACCATTTTTGTGTTTCCACTCTTTTTTTGGACATCAGCAACCAGTGTGGCCAGTCGTTGGGTCTTTCTCCTCTTTTGGATTTAGACAGGATTTCTATGTGGTTATCCATGGGAAACATCTTGGATATTGTTATTTTGCGGGACATTGCTTTTTCATATATATTGGGGCCTACGCACACTTAGTTTGGACTTCAGGTACTGTGTTTTCTATGCTTTTTCATAACATAGAAGTTATGGGGAACAATGGAAACATAACTTCGAGTGCTTGTGGAACAGTGTCAACTAATGTTTATTTAGACTTGTAGGCTATTATTTTTTCTTGGTCTTTTTGGATACCCGTTTGGAGGTTAGGTACTGTGCTTTTCATGGTTTTGTTATGATATTTAGTTTACAACGACTGGGAACAACTTGAAAGATAATCTTGAAGCCTTGGAGAACCGTGCTAATTATGATATATCTGTAGTTCATGCTTACTCCATAATCGGAATTTCAAGCGACGTCTTTTGAGTCATAAGACTTTTTTTGGACTATTATACATAATTTCTGACTAACATTTGAGTACAGGTTTTGATGTGCATAACAGTTTGTTGTTATTGGCCGATTTTTATGCCACAGTCATCTTTTAAGTCAACATATAAAAGCTAACAATACTATTAATGTGTTTTTGTTATAACACCAACAGGGGTTAGAGGTTTATTGAATGTTTCTTTCTATTAGAAAGTATACTAGTATTGAATTTGGCATAAGGTTTGACTATATAATTCACAACACGTATAATTTAAGTAAGCATTGGTTATACAGGGTATGTTGTATACAGGATTCAATCACAGTTATTACCAGCTCTCTCTTATACATACATATATTAGACTTCTTATAGAAGTTTAGGTAATGGAATTATGTCTTGTTGAGGATATTGTGTTTTTGTATAAACACATGGTTTATGAGGGATTATCATTAGGAATGATGATGGGGTTTATCGAATCATCATAGACATTATTAATATCTTGATTTGAATTCATTGTGTGTGTGTACTTTTGGTTGTCCCCTAGGCTGATTTCTCTACAACCCTTTACAACAATAACAAGAATATATTGATACATATCATATTTTCTTTGGGGGGCATATGATGCATGACTATAGAAACGGACATTTTAGGTCTTGGAATATATAGCTGAGATGAAGGTCGGCTATCATTATAACCACATTAATAACATTTCCAAGGAACTCAAAAAATATTTTTTTCTTTGAAATATGGCAATTATAAATGGTGACGATTTTTCACCAAGGATCATTTGATTTTGGAGTGGAGTTATTTCCACAGAATAGTTGAGACGAAGGTAGACTATTTCACATATCAGGTATACTATATGTAACTATATTCAAGCACTTTTGGCTTACGTTTTTTTGTCCAATTTTATGCTTTCACCTATGCCAACAATGTCAGAAAATATATTTTGTCAAGAGTACAAGTTTGACAATTGTCTAACATTTGCTTGAATATTGTGTTGTGATGCCTTCTTGGGGACACTTAGTATATCACTACATTATTTTTGAATAGAGTTTGAATTTAATTTGTTACAAGTATTATTAGATTTAGATATCTGTGATGAGTTTGGTAGCCCTATGACCATACTAATGTTTTTTAAATATAATTAGCCCAATATAGAGAGAGTCAAATCAATCATTAATAGAATGACTGCAGACTATGGATTTAGTTGACATTTTACAGGGGCTTTCGGCCGATAAAGATAACTTAGAAGTTTTTGGTTTGAACAATAATACAGGACATAATTCCAAACATTCAACCTATGGAGGGTCAACAAAAATGTGGTACAATTTTTTCCAAACTTAGACATATGAAGAGCCTACGTTCAAATGTGTGGCATTTGAAACTTTTTAAGTCTTACAAGATCAAAGACATCACACCTAGGGGATTGAGGGTTCGTTTACAACCCCTAGTGGCCAATATAGATAGTGAACTATCCAGAGAATGGGCAGAGGCTCAACATCAGTCTTCAATGCATTTTGTTGACTGTTTATCTAGATATTATGACAGAATTATACAAAGTCAATTATTAGAGATTCAAACCTTGTGTGGTGAGGTTGAGCAGTTTACTAAAGAGGGCTTTTACCAACAACATATTTCTGATCTTGCAAAGGATCTAGCTCTATTGGAACAACTAATGAAACACAAAATCCATAAATTCAACAGTGATCTTTTGGACTATGAGAAGGGTAAACCCTTTGTTAGCCACAAGACAGTTAGATTTAATGATTACACAAGCACTCATATTACTAGCAGGAAACGACCCAGGTCCATTTTAAGACATAAAAAGGTGACATCTGATGCCACTTCTGAGGAAGACACTTCCTCGGCCACTGACTGTGAGGTTCCCTCACGCCAGGCGTCCCCAGCTGCCAAAAGGAAAAACCACCCCCTTTAGATCTAAGGGTAGGAGGAGGGGGGGCAGAAAGCACAGACCTAAATTTGGGAACACCAACCTTACAATGTCTGTTGCAACAGATGGTCAAATAAGTGACAATATTTTCAACATCTCTTCTTTTGAGCTTTCTCCTGCACATATAAGAGTACTAAATAAAGGATTGAATTTTGTCCCCACTGCACCAGTCTCTGAGAATCATTTATTACAGGATGTAAATGATTTTTGTAGATTACTGAACCTCAAGCTATTTTTTGCAGATTCAGATACTACTCAAAGATCAACTGAGTTTAGATTTGGCAAATCCACATTTATTCCACCTATGAATAAACATCTCTCGATATTCAGAGATTGTGTAATGAAGGATCTGCATACTTCCACTCTGTACGAATCTACATCCAATAATCTCACTATAGCTGAAAGGAAAGCTTTGTCTGAACTTTAGGATAATCATGAGATAGTCATCACGATGGCAGACAAGGGGGGTGCCATTGTAGTTATGGACCATACAACATATATAGAGGAAGCCTTGCGCCAATTATCAGATTCCAGTTTTTATATGGTAATGGGTATTGATCCAACTCCCATTTTCAAAGGGGAAATGGGTTCTTTTCTAGATTTGGCAGTAGAACAAGGCATTATAAGTGTACAGGTAGCTAAGCAACTTAAGGTGGATGAACCAACCTCACAATACTTATATTTGCTACCTAAAATACATAAGGATCCCCTTCACCCCCCTGGTAGATCGATTGTCGGGTAGAGGGTCTTTAACGGAGCCTTTGTCAGCTTTTCTTACACACTATTTACAACCACTACTGAAACACATTAGATCTCAACCACTACTGAAACACATTAGATCTCATATTAAAGATACCACGGAGTTTAACATCGAAGATTCCCAACTGGAAGATAATTGGTGGCTTTGTACATTGGATGTGGCATCCCTCTATACCAGCATTCCTCATGATGTGGGGATTCGTGCTGTCTCATATTGGCTATACAAATCAGACATATTCCACAGGCTTTAATAACTTTTTGATTAAATTGACAAATTGTGTTACGCAAGAAAATCTTCTACTTTAAAGGGAAAGCATATTGGCAAATCAAGGGCACGGCTATGGGTGCATCATTTGCACCCATATATGCAGATCTCTTTATGGGATATTATGAAGCAACATTCATATATGATGATCAGCATAACACACACATTCAGGATCTGGATATCTGGCACAGATATCTAGATGACTGTTGGATGGTGTGGCGTGGAGAATTGGATCAGTTGTCGGAGTTTGTAACATATTTGAACAATAACTCTTGGCATCAAATTTACTGTCAACATAGAGTATGATAAGATCGTCTTTCTAGACGTAATAGTCACCAGACTTTCAGACAACACTCTAGCCACTTTGGTTTATCGTAAATTTCCTGAATATAATACACTATTACATGCTCAGAGTTCCCATCCACGCCACATCATCCGTAACCTCCCCAAATCTCAGTTTATGCGGATCAGACATATCTGCTCTACTGAACAAGAATATGTTAAACTGTAGTCTAGATTTGTCACAAAGATTTATTAACCATGGTTATGATCAACACAACCTTTCTGATATTATGGATGAAACCAACAGGTTGACACGTACAGGATTATTAGAATATAAATAAAAAAAATAGGGTATCTTCTGCACCGGTTTCTGATCAAACATTGAGGTTAGTAACTACTTATGGGACCAACTCTAACAGGTTTAGAGATATTATTTATCAACATTGGGACATCTTGTTAGCACATGATTTCTTGAATAACATTTTACCCAAACAATGTTAATTTTCCTATCTTAGAGGAAGGAATATTAATTCATACCTTACCCACTACAAGAAATATATTCCCAACATTTCAAATCAAACAACTTTATTTGGGGACATACTAGTGGGCTGTTTCCCCTGTGGCCATTGTACGGCTTGTCAACATATATCCAAATCAATTGAGTTTACTAGTAAGAACACCTCTCAAGTGTTCAATATTAGAATTTTTGAAAACTGCAGCTCAGACTGGGTGGTCTATTTAGCAACGTGTTCTTGTTCTGCCTTTTATATTGGCCAGACTTCCAGGCCTGTAAAATTCAGAATAGGGGAGCATATGAGTGCAATTAGGAATAAACGTCTAACTAATGCACTATATAAACACGTTATTGATCTCCCATCTGCGGTATTTAAATTTGTCATCATTGATAGGATAACATTACATAGAAATTTCAAATCAGGTTGGCATAGTAAACTCAACCACACGGAGAACAAGTGGATTATCAAATTGGGTGGCCTGTTTAGGCCTGGATTAAATGAATCAGATTAACACAATACATATCGTATATGACATGGTTCATTTTATTTTTCCTATTATTTTTATATTTACTTTTTATTCTTGTATCTTGGAAGTGAGAAACTATAATACATCTAGCATTACACATCATGTATACTTATAACTATTTAGCAAGTTACACTTGCATTTTTATTTTCTATAGATATCTATATATCATTTTGATATAATAGTTATCATATAATTTAATATAGTGGATGTTAGGGTTCACATTATGAATGTTTTACATATAGCAGTTACTTTATATAATGCATCTGATAGATGTTATTTTATTATACTATGCATTTGGGGATATGGTGTGCATGTCCCTTTAAGTGTTTGACTATATATACACAGGTGGATATGGCGGAGACTTGTTTCTATTAAAAAATTTTTGTAGCATTGATAAAGGCTAATTTCAGCCGAAACCGGTTTGCTTTTGTAATGGCTTAAAACCATTACATTTAGATCTTTTTGCTTGAAAATAAAATATTGTGCAATCCTCTACGTGCTGGTCCAATTTTGATGCTCAGAACAGACGCCTGTCACAAATGTGCAGGGCTCGTCATGGTCTGCTTTAAGATTATCCTTGCCCACTACAGTTTTATGGATTGGTTTGACCTCTGGAACAATAGCATCAGAGTTGCAAGCTCTTCTTATGGGGATCCATTTTGGTGTACATCAGTGTTAATGTGGCATGCCTGTGATCTCCCTCAGTACAGGTGAAGCCACAGTAAAAAATATTTGTCAACTTCTATCAGACATCAGTAGCCAACCTATCACTCAATGAAATGTCAATTGTAAACAGGTCACTGACAAAAGCAGCAACCCATCAGTGAGTACCTCTACGGGCTGAGATCATATCCCTCATTTCACAAGAGTCGGGTGCTCTGCATGTGGAAGTGACTTGGGTCATTCTTAATGCTACAGAATTCCGTTCAATTTCCTTCCGGATAGCTCAATGAATCACTAACTACCTTCCTCTCCATTCAAAATGATATGGCTGCTTTGTGTTGGATGAGAGTGAAGACTGACAAACCCACTGATTACATCTGAGCTCACGGCTCTTCTGCCAGCTTGAGACTGGCTTAACAGGACTAGCTATGCAAGCAAGAACATCCTCCAGCAAGGGCATTACAGAGGAAATAATGACAGAGTCATGCCTTTTTCCCTATAATGTCCAAACCTTGAAGGCATTGTTTAATAATGGGCTGTTAAATTGCTTTGTATTTTTTTTTTTTTTTTTTTTTAATTAACATACTACTTATATTTATCCAAAATACTTCCTCCATCTGTTTCATACTTGCTGTAGTATATATGTTTTTGCTGTTGGAAGAAGTTTACATCCACAATGCAATTTATGTAAATATTCAAAATGTATGTTCACTGGTTTGTGCGAGTGAGGGAAAAAAAAAAAAAAAAAAAAAAAAAAAAAAAAAAAAAAAGAGGCTGCAGTTTGCTTTTTTTCATTCCTTGCTTCTCAGCAGATTAATATGCTGCCATTAAATGGATTAAAACCGGATATCTGTACATAAACACCTTGGTGGAGAAAGTACAGCTGTGCAAGTAAACTTACTATATATCAGTACATGTTTGAATGATCACTGCTGCAGTAGCCTTGGCTATAAGAGAGTTGTATCCTGCCAAGGCTATAACAGCTGGTCAGCTTCCAAAGCTAAAGGGGACCTTCTAGACGCCCAAACTTTCAGGCATCTCGAGTTGAACAGACTAAAAGACAAGTCTGAGTGCCAAGGCCTTTTAGTGTTTTCCTGACAACAGATAGAGGGAGGCTGAGCTTTGAAAGGACAATGCTAGGTGGGAAGGAGGGAAGAGATCACTTATGGCAGCAGTGATCATTTGACCATCTGCTGTTACGGTAAATTTACTTACACAACTACATTATGTTTTATCATATTGATCACTGCTGCAGTAGCCGTAGATACATGGGTAAATTACACTAGCTTAATATACCCTGGGAGGTGAAAGGAGAAGAGGAGTTCAAGAACCCCTGGAGAATGGACCTAGCAAAGCCTGACCTGGACCAAGCGCAGAAATCAAGCTTACTGTGTTTCATAAAAATATGTACAGAGCACCAAGTAGCAACTTCTAGAATCCAACCCTTTCCAAGAAGCTACAGATGAAGTCAAGGCCCTGATAATAGTGGGGCTTGACCCTGCCTGGAATACTTTTAAGGTGAGTATAACAAAAAGTAATAGCTTTTGACAACCATTTGGAAATGGACACTGGATGTTCCTTTTTCTTGCGTTTGAAATGAAAAACTGATCTGAAAGCTTTAGCTTTGTCAATATATTTTACCAGAGTTGCTGTGGACATCCCAGGTACGTAGTATCCTCTTCACTCATTTTTAGGCCCAGAAAAGAAAACCGGAAGATGAACAGCTTGTCTTAAAGTAAACTTTTGATACTCCAGATTACTTCTCAAAGAAACTATCTCTGTGGGAAATGAGATTGAGTTGCAAGCTTTTATGAGGAGTCAAACCTGACACTCTTCTTGCAGAGGTCAGACGAATCAGTGAAACTATTTTCCATGTTAAGAACCTCAAGTCAGCCAGGTTAGCTGGTTCAGATGGAGTGTTAACTTCTCGAAAATAAAATTACAATAGCAAGGAGGGGCTACCAGTTTACTTGTAGGCCTCTTGTGCAAAACCCCTTTCAAAAGCATTTTGACATAAGACTGCTTTGAAAGGGGAGGATTCATGGGCAGACATACTGAAATGACGGAAATGATCCTTAGAGGAATAAGAAAGACCTTATGATAGTAACTCACACAACGTTGTAAAAACAGAACAACTAGCCCTGAATGGGTGCTTGTTACACTGTTGTCACCTACTAGAAAAAAAACTTCATTTGCCAATATAGGACTTTTTTTTTTTTTTTTTTTTTTTTTTAGTAGCAGACTGCCTCCATTACTACCTGCTGCACATAATCAATAAACAGGTGCTTAAAAGGAATTAAGACCCTATCATTCACACAGTCAGTTGAAGTTGATTGATGTTAAGGTGCATCAAACACCCTTGTTCTTGTGCTAGTAGATCCAGTCTGTGAGGAAACTTGTGGCAACTGTCCCTGACAGTTTCCAAAAGGGACAGCATGGTTGCCTGGACCAGAAAGGAGTCACCACAATGATCTTAAGATTCCTTCTTAATCTTCAGAAGTACCCTGGATTAAGTGGAAAGGGTGGAAAAGTATACAAAAACTTTTCTAAGGAAAATAATCTTGCCAGTTGATTATTCAGGGAGGAAGTAAAGAGGTCTACTTGAGGAACTCCCCACAAATGGATCAAATCATGGAAGACCCCCTGATCCTCAAGTTTCCAATTGTGAGGATCTGCTGGTCTTGCTCAGCTTGTATGTCACATTTTCTCTGAAGGAATTTAGGATGTCTGTAAAGTGAGATTGTACTGCAAAGCTAAATCCCAAGCTAACACGGCTGGTCTGTAAACGGGTAGGACCTGGTTTTTGGTTTCCCCCTGCTTGATGTACCACATAACTGTGGTATTTGGCTGTAACAACTTGAAGAGGTCTTACAGACCAAAGAGGATTCAGAGTGGAGTGCTTAGATAAGGGCAAGCATTTCCTTCATATTTATGTGCCTAGTATCCCACACAGCCAGTACATTTATCCCTCCTGAAACTGCTCCAAAATCAAAATCAAAGGTGTCTATGGTAACCAATTGATTTGAAACAGGGAGGATGAACAGATACCCTGACTTAAAGATATCTGTTGTCCCCAGCAAAAAATCTAACCCCCCCCCCAGCACTGGGCTTTGAAAACAAAAAGGGCGATGGGGCTGGGGCCAGAGAGACTTCAGACACCACTGTATCTTTCTAATGGAGTCTTGCCAGGGGTATCATAAGAATCATAGAAATCACAAAACCCAAAATCCTGAGGTGAACCTTCACAGTGACCAAAGTTTGAGTGGAAAATCTTAGAAGGGGCTCTACATAAAGAGCTATATTTTAAGAGGAAGAAAGGCTCATTGAACTGAAGTGTCTTGTCGACATCCCAGGAATACAATCCTGTGTGGAGTCAAGACCTTGGGATGTTATTTTGGAATCCCAATTTGTGCAAGAGAATGCTCACCCATGGAAGATTTCTGACAACTTTGGAAAAGACTCTGCAAAAGATAAGCAAGTTGTATATATGTAAAGATGTGGATACTCTGTAACCTGCACTGAGCTATAACTGGAGCTGGACACTGAACCCTCTTGGGTCAGTGAACTGTTCAAAGGGTAACAGTTCAAAGGGTAACAGTTCAAAGGGTAACAGTTCAAAGGGTAACAGTTCAAAGGGTAACAGTTCAAAGGGTAACAGTTCAAAGGGTAACAGTTCAAAGGGTAACTGTTCAAAGGGTAACAGTTCAAAGGGTAACAGTTCAAAGGGTAACTGTTCAAAGGGTAACTGTTCAAAGGGTAACTGTTCAAAGGGTAACTGTTCAAAGGGTAACTGTTCAAAGGGTAACTGTTCAAAGGGTAACTGTTCAAAGGGTAACTGTTCAAAGGGTAACTGTTCAAAGGGTAAGGCAGAGAATTGATGATGTGACCCAGACACACAAAACCTTAAGACACATCTGAAGTCTGGATGAATAGGGATGTGATAAATACATAAAAAAAAATGCTTATTTTTTTTTTTAAGTCTAGTGTTACCAGGAAGCTTGAAATAGGAAGAGGAGGAAATAAGTTGTGAAGTCACAGCATCACAAACAGGTTTAGGAAAGAAAGATCCACCACTGGTCTCTCCAAGCACGTTTTCTTTGGCACCAACATCCTTGAATAAAATGCCTTTCCCACCTAGGAGGAGGAACTGGTTCCATCACTCCCTCAGACACTATGCAATAAAGAACCAAAGGCAAAAAGCGAGTGATCTGAAGTAAGAGGAATGACCCCCTTGAAAGAAGGGTTTCCTCCCACTGCCCTCGTGCAACTTTGATGATCTTCCGAACCCATTTATCTGAAACGGTTGCCAAAGATAAATTGAGATTCAAACTGTCTGGAAGAAAAGAGGGAGTCACAAGGTCTCTTGAGCAGTCATTCAGACTTGGACTTCCAAAAAGAAGCATTGAACCTCTGAAAACCAAGGAACTCCCTTGGTATTTTTTCTTAAATGCCTGTGCCTACATTTTGCCAAGATTGTTCTGGGTATTGCTAAAATAGGATGAGGAGTTGGAGATTCCATTAGAAAATCTGGAAAAGGAGCACTGAAAAATCATGTACATTCCCCAGATCAGCTTACTCCTTTCATCACACTTTTGGATCACCTCTGCAGCAGAGGGGCCTAAAATTAAATCTCTCCAAAGGGGAATTTAAAATATATTCATCATCAACTGGGAAGTTCTAAGACTGCAGCAATGCAAACCTACTCAAAAACAGTAGCACTTGATGTAGCCCTAGAACAAATATCAACAAAGTTGTACACACACTGTAAACAATGAATAGTGACCTGGGCTATAGAGAAGAAACTATATTACTCTAACCATATTTTAACTCACAAGAAACTATGAACCGGACAACTCAAAATTCTGAAAAATCAAAGTTGCAGAGGTATACACTTTTTCCTGTATTTGTCAATAATTTACCCATCCTTATCAATAAAGAGTGGGATTGGAACTTGTGTTCAGCAACAGTGGGATCAACTAAAGCTATAGCTGCTGGGCCAGTTTTGAGAATAATGTATAAAAACTTAACACTGGGAAACTTCATACAGCCTATTTTCATTTTTAGGGGCAGCTGGCTGACCATCAGGAAAACTGCAGGCAGAACACACATCCTCTAAAGACACAACAGGAGGAATGGGTGTAGGTTCTGGAAATTCCTTCTGTAACAACTTGAGGGGGAAAAAAAAAAAAAAAAAAAATCAGAAAGTGAGCTCTCCTCAGTCTGACTCGGAAGACTGAGAAGAAAACCCTGCACTGGTCCCTTCTTCCTGTTCAGAATCAAAATCTTAAATCTCTCTTACCAAAAACTACTCTACAAGGCGGCGCAACATCTTGAATTAAACCCAAAGCCAGACCCAATAAACTACTCCTGTAAAGAAATTTGAGGAGGAGACCTATGCTTAGTTTTCTGTTTTTTGGGGCACGTAAAATGGGACCAACTGTTACTAATTGCAGCAGCTTCCCAAAGGATGGGCACAGCATTCTAACAGGGAAGTCTTTCCTGTTCCCTCGCCCAGGACCGATAAGAGTTGCTCTCCATTACCCACTAAGGGCACCCCAACAGTTGCACAGGATGTGGCGAACTTCCAATCCATAGTGGCTTTAAGTGCTACACCAGAGGGATCCAGAGTAAAAGATTAGTGGTCTGAGGTACAAAAATGGCAAGAGCAGAGCCACTCACCTGCTGCTGAGACAAACTGCTGGCCTGCTGTGGTAGCAAAGGTTGTTTGATTAACTTTCTTTTCGTGGCTGGAAGAACAGTGCATGGACTTATAACGTTTCATGGTAAAGCCGAAAATGGTACTTCTTTCCCAAGAAAACAAGTAGCAAATACCAATAAAAATTACAAGTCTAGCAATTTTTCACAGAAAAACACAGTAAAAACACCGTTTTACTTTTCGGGGGCTGGTAAGGTGTTCTTCGAGGGGGGGGGTCTGTTCACTTTCTATAAACTTTAAAAAAACAGCACTTCCGTTGAAAAGTACAATACAGTTTTTTTTATTAGCTTAACACACAACTCCCACCTTTAAAATTAAATTACTTTCCTGAACAGGAAAGTAATAAACATGAATATTCAGAAAGTGGAAAGTGTTTTTCACCAAAAGGAACTTTATTGCTTAGTGGCATTAAAGCTTTGAAGGGCTTTTAATCAGCGCAATTCAAGCTGCCTGACAATTTAGGTGTGTGGAAGGTACCCTGAAGTTTCAATACGATGATTCAGTATATTACTGAATGTTATTGATAAAAAAAAAAAAAAAAAAAAAAGTCTTCTGCCTTGCCTACCTTTTGGGGCTGTTCACAGGTCCTGCAGTACCCTATTACATCTCTGGAAATTTCAGGCCAATAGAAGTACTGCATAATGTCTCTCTGGACATTGTATGCCCATATGACCTGCAAAGGGAATATCATGGGCTACAGCTAGAAGCATCTGATGATAGGCTCAGAGCACTACCAACTGGTGTATCCTCTCACCTTATAGTCCTCCCTCAGGTATCCAGGCTCTGAGCACTACCAACTGCTGTATCCTCTCACCTTCTAGTCCTCCCTCAGGTGTCCACTCTATACAGTAAACCATTTGCCCCAGTATACAGATTCCCCCTTCCCTTGAGAATCAGGTGCCTCACTAGCTACCTGCCTCAGGCCATGTAATGTAGGGTCTGAGAGCGGAGCCAGTCTCAACTCTCTTTGTAACCCTTCCCAGCTCCCCTTCCACAGGAAGTCTGGCATCCTCTGACAGCGGTGCTTCATGGTCAGCATGGGTGGTACTACTCACCTCTACCTTTTCAGTCACTCTGTCCAAGAGAACATCAGTAACCACAAGCAGCTATGGCTCATCTTCAGTCTCACTGCTACAGAGTAGCTCCCTCCCTGAAGTAACCACCTCACCAGTCCTGGCTGCAAGTATGTGGTCTGTCTGGGTCTCCCCTAAGCTACCAGACCCACATGCTTGTCTCCTAGCCTGACTGCATGTAACTGCATAAGCACATGGCACCGACTCGTCCAAATCCTTCCCTATCTGGATATCTGCAGGATGGTAGTTTGGTACCCTTTTTGTCTCGAGACAATCTACTATTGGCATTTTTTGTTCTTCTCCCACTTACTGGCTCGCTTTTTGTTCCCCACCTTGCCTCCGTGAACATCTATATGCCACATGGCCCCACTGGTTGCATTCAAAACATTTAACCCTAGGTCCTGGATGTTTATCTGGACTAGTGGCTTCCACTGCTACTGGCAGATTCTGTTGGGGCAGTCTGGGCTGCCCACCATGGGTTCCTTTAGACCCATGAACAGTACTGGGGGTCCTTTTCCTGTGCAGGGATGCCCTGCTTGCTAAGTATAGGTCTCCCTTCTTCCCCAATTCATCTGAAGTAGCACATTGTCCATCAGTTAACCAGATCCTCATGTCCTCAGGTAAAATGCTAAGGGCTTGTTCCCCCACCAAAGGTCTCCCAGCCCATCAAAAGTGGTGACCTGACATCTACTCACCCACCTATGAAAACAAGTGCTCAGTTCACAACATATTCACACACACCTATCTGCGTTGGGTCTATGCTCATGAAACTTTTTCGGACAAGTTTCAGTTGTTGGCTAAAAAATTCTAACAGAAAATTCTTAACAGAAGTATAATCAAAAAATTCATCATCAGAAAGTTTAGACAACACAGTTGCAGCTTTACCATGGAGTAAGGGAGTCAGGATCAATAGCCACAGCCTTTGCTCAACATCCTACAGTTTACATACCCTTTCAAACATATATATGAAACTATCAAAATTATCCCACTCTAAACTGCAGAAGAAATTTACTGACCTTTTTTGCTTCGTGGTCTAGTTATTCCCTTTTCCATTACCTCCATGACTCTGGCGAAGAGTCAGCATCTCCTTTTTGTGCTGACTCTGCCTTTCCTTCTCCTCAACTTCCAGGCGTGGCAGTTTCTCATTCTCCTGACCCTGTAAATGTCTCTCTGCTGCTTCCGTTTCCAAATGGCTGGCCTCCAACTCAAGTCTCTTTAGCTCCAGATGGATTTTAAAGTACTCTCCAGAAAGGATGGGCTGTCCATTCTCTGAGCGTTGTACATCTCCATGGCTAGTCTGATCACCATCCTGATTGCAGTTTTATGATACAGCTGTGATAAACGCTGCAATCATGTCTACCTTAGTCAGGTTTCCATGCACCAGTCCCTTACCCTGGCACATCTCAGCCAACTGGCTCTTTGTCAGCTTGCCATACTCCTCTCCTGATAGCTTAGTCAGTCAGGGAGAGCAGGCAAGCAGAACAAAAGAAATAAAATAATTGCGATATGAACTCTGAATATTCACTGTGTATGATTTAGAGTACAAAAACACCTTCAGTGATCACTGTACACAAACTACAGGAATTTGCTATCCACACCACTACAAGCCAACTGCCAACCAATTAATATGGTGGTGTGGATATCTCACCCTGCCAATCAATTAACGTGATGCACGTGCACTGGCCCAGTAATCAAGGAGCCTCAATCCTCACCACTAACACCAGTGAGGGGCATCCACATTGGGAAGGATAACAAATACACATACAGTAAAGTACAATTTCCCTTAAGAGGGCACAGAGATCAGTCTGGGGCTGGTTTCTCCCTTTCTCTCCAGATCCCAAATAAGACTCCCTACTGGCAGAGCTATAGGGTACAGATGTTAGCAAAGTAGTCAAGCAAAAACCTCCACTGCCCTCTCTGTCCAACTAGTGCTTCGTGTCCCCGCCCACGTAGCTGACGCACACACTGAGATTTGGTTTATATACAGACACTCCTGGGAAAGACTAGCACAGGTTCTCCAGCTATGCCCCCTCCTGCCAGGCTATAAGGTAGTAATCGCTGCAAACTACTCTTATCAGCTGCTAAAAGGCCCTTATCCAAAGGGTGTCCAATTATTACTGTGAAATATTATCCAATTAGTGCGACGAACAGCAAGGCTTAGTTGGAGTGGCTTTGTACAGTATTCCTATACACATACAATGTATTCTAAAGCTTAAATTATCTCTACACAAAACAGCCACAGTTGAAAGGTTTAAAAATATTAATAAATAACACCAGAGAAATCTTCTCAATTCAACACAGTGCTAGTCAAGAGTTCAGAAATCACAGGAAAATGCATAAAATAATACTGTAGAATAGTCTGACAAATATAGAAATCAGCTAGACTAAACTCCTAACTCTAAGAGCAATCAGTTATAAAAAACTTGCATATAGAGCAAAGGCACAGTATTGGTGAGAGATGTTCTTCAGACAAAATCCAAAATGCTCCAATTCTCTCTCCGAGAAAGTCTTAAAAATAATACATCACTAGTGACTCATTTTAGATTACATCACTCTTCTCTGGCTCCCAGGCTAACAGAAACTCAGTTTTAACATTTCTTTGATCTTGCATCTGGCCAAGAAACTACAGCAGTAAAAGACTATAAAATCTAGCAATTAACTCTGGCCTCAAAACAAAAGGAATTCCTCAGTCCAGACATGATGTCTCGGAGCTTTGAGATCAGTCATACAATGCTTGACTTAACAGCTTTCTTCCAGCAGAGTGCACAGTGGTTACATTTTTGATATTAAACATTTAACAGTTTTTTTTTTACATTTAAAGAGGACAAGCCTGTGGATTGTATTCATATTTACAATGACATAGAATTATTTACAAAATTCTATCTAGCTAGGCTGGCAGCCTTTACATATCTTTACACACACAAAATGTACAATAATTTTAAAGACAGACGGTTTACACAGAACAAAAGGGTGGATTTACTTTCATCCAAAGACAGAACCCCAATCAATTATAGTCACTTTGCTCTGTATATCTCATCTGATAACAGAATATACCACCTCACAACTTTTAAAAATTCGTGACCAAGACAAGTAATGAGGAACAAGGGCCTAAAGTTAGACACCTTTTCTCTTACATGATTAAAAAGTTGCTATAAAACCTTTTGCATTAACATGCATTTTCTTAAGGATATGAAGTTTGAAACTATTTCTGACATTTAGATACAGTAGATCTCAATGACCTGCCAGAAGCCATAGATTTAATTATGAACAGACCAAAGCTTTGAGCAAAATATATACGTAAAATTTGGGGAATTCTGTGAGAAAGAAGTTATGTACTCACCATACCGTTCCATCTGAGTAGGTAAACTTCATTTGTCAGCAACCTGTGGGTATTGGATCCATATCGGATCAGAGACAGCAGCTTCAAACAGCTAAGATCCAAGCTCCTCCCCTTACCCATAATCTCCTGCCATCCCTCTCAGACCTCAGATAGAGTTTGCTATAGTAAAATAAGTTATGTACCTACCATAACGTTCCATGTTAGTTGTCTTCTCTCGCCTTCTTTCTTGCTGGATGGGTTCGGAGCTGATCCTTGGCTCAGACTCGGCACTTGCTAAGCTCGAGAGCTAATTTTACCAGCTCGAGGCAACCCTATATCCCATGATGCAAGGCAGAGACTACCCAGATCTCATTTGGTAGCTAAGGAAATTAGGAATATATTCTTCCAACTGTAAAGGAGGAAGAAAAATAACAATACTAAACATGACAATCATAATCATCATAATCCTCTGAAAAGGATCAAACTAATCTAGTGACACTAGAAGCTGATTAGCTAGAAAAAAGGATAAAGCCTCTTAATAGTAGAAGAGGCATAATCTTCTCGGTCTGACCAGGCTAGGGGGATGGAGGGTGGGACACAAGAAAGAAGGCGAGAGAAGACGACTAACATGGAACGTTATGGTAGGTACATAACTTCTTAATGTTAAGTTGTCAATCTCTCCTTCATTCTTGCTGGATGGGACCACGTCCCTAGCACCTCTATCCTGGGTGGCTCAATGGAACAGACTCTTGAGAAAGTACAGTTGTGTACACCTACCATAAATGTAGATGTTAGAGTGTCTTCACTGTTGCAGTCATAACTGTAGGGTGATCCTGCCGGCAGGCAGCCTGAGGTCGGCCAGAATTCCAAAGACTGGGTCCGACGTCGGCTGTACCAGCAAGTACCCCGACGTCAGAATGCAGAGGTATAAAGCTGACAGCAGGCGCCATCTTCTCCAGCCTTTCTTGCCCCAGATGTCAGAAGCCCCCAAAAAACAAACCAAAAGGTGTCTAAAAAGGAACACAAATACACCACAAAAGAAGTGGAAGAAAAGACAAGCAAAAATAAGAGGGGACTGGTGGGAGGGAAACACCGACTGCAACAGTGAAGACACTAACATCTACATTTATGGTAGGTGTACACAACTGTACTATGTTCCTCGTGTTTCACTGTTGCAGTCATAACTGTAGGGTAGAATCCCAAAGCTGTGAATGAGGGAGGAGGTTATACCGAAGGGACAGCTAGAAGACCCTGCAAAACAGCAGAGGCAAAGCCTGCCCTAGACTTAGAATACAAAGGGAGATTATAGTGCTTAGAGAAAGTATGCACTGAACTCCAAGTGGCAGCTTCCAAAATGTTCTTGGTAGGAACTCCTCTGAGAAAAGCTGCTGAAGTGGCAGCTGCTCTAGTAGAATGACTTCTAACAGTACCTGGAATCTGTTTCCCCATAGTGAGAGTAACAAAACCTTATTCCATGAGCAATCCATTTGGAAATAGTTTAGAAATAGCCTTACCTAGAGAACTTGAGGCATAAGAGATAAGCAATTGATCAGATTTTCTGAAATCTTTAGTCTTGTCCAGGTAAAATCGTAGTTGCCTGTGTACGTCCAATGAATGTAAGATCCTTTTTCCCCTTTTATTTTGAGGATTCGGAAAGAAGGTAGGAAGGTGAATAGTCTGATTTAGAGCCACTTTAGAAATCACCTTGGGCATAAATGTAGGATTTGTCCTCAAGGAAACTCTGTCTTGGTGGAAGATAATGTATGGTTCCACAGCCATGAGAGCTTGCAACTCTGAAACCCTTCTGGCAGAAGTCAATGCCAATAAGATAGCTGTCTTCCAGGATAAGAACTTGATATCCGAAGCCGCAGCAGGCTCAAAAGGAGGCAAAGTAAGTTTCTCCAAAACATAATTAAGATCCCAAGCAGGAACAGGAGGAGTTCTGGGAGGTCTTAAATTCTTAGCTCCTCTCAAAAATTCTCACCAGCTGGTGAGAAAAAATGGGAGGATCAGTATTAAAATGAGCCGAGATAGCAGAAGCATGAATTTTGATGAAGGAAAAGGAAAGGCCTTTAAGCAGAAGGTCTGAGAGGTAAAGTAAAATGGAGGAAATATTAGGCAAAAGAGGATCAAAACCTTGATCCTGCATCCAAATACAAAATCTTTTCCATTTTGAAGCATAAGATTTTCTAGTGCTAGGCCGCCTAGCTTCTAAAAGAACATCCAAAACTTGTTTGGGAAGAGAAGGAATCAAAGGCCCTTGAAGAGCCAAGCTGCTAGGCAAAGAATTTTGATTTGAGAGTGTTGCATCTGACCCTGATGCTGGGACAGAAGAGAAGGGATCAGAGGAAGAATCCAAGGAGGTTCCAAGAATAGGTGTTTTAAAGTTGGATACCAAAACTGCCGAGGCCAATTTGGAGCTATCAAAATGATAGTCTTGGGTTTGTCCCGTTTTATTTTCAGTAACACCCGAGGCAGAAGAAGAGGAGGATGGAAGGCATATCCCAAAAGATTCCTCCAGCTGAACGACAGGGCATCCAATTTCCAAGCTGTTATGTGGAAGGACCTGGTGCAAAAGAGAGGCAACTGATGATTGAGATGGGATGCAAACCGATCTGAGGACAACCACAAACTGCAGTTATTCTGCTGAATAAGTTGGGGTCCAACATCCATTCGTGAGGATCCAAAAGATTTCTGCTTAGGCTGTCTGCTAAGAGGTTCTGATTTCCTGGAATGAACTGAGCTTGAAGATGCAGATTCAGATTTAGAGCTGTGTCCCATAAATTCATGGCTAGTCTGCAAAGGGGGTAAGAGTGAGAGCCCCCTTGCTTGTTTATGTACCACATGACTGTGGTATTGTCTGTACGAATCAGAAGAGGTCCTGGTTTCAAGAGAGAGTCTGGAATGCTAGAAGAGCATTTTGGCCTGCCAACATTTCCTTCAAGTTGATGTGCCAGAGTAGTTGCTTCTTTGTCCAAGAGCCCTGCTGACCAATGTCTAGAAAATGAGCTCCCCAAGCATAATCCGAAGCGTCCGTGGTTATGATCTGAGAAGGTTGAGGCAGACGGAAGGGATTCCCTTCATTCAAAGCACAAGCCCTGGACCACCAAAGGAGCTCCTTTTGGAGGCAGGGAATTTCCTTGCAGTGAGCAGAGGTAAAGTTGCCAAGGTTTTGAAAATTGAGGCCAGCTGTAATTGTTTTTCTGGAGTGAGGAAGGCCCTTTGCAAGCTTGTGTTTAGAAGAACTCCCAAAAAAATCATTTGCTGAGAAGGGATCAAATGTGACTTTTTTGTGTTCACTGAAAATCCTAGTAGTAGGAGAAGATGTTGAACAAAATCCAGATGTTGAAGTAAAAGGTCTTTGCTGTCCACCTGAATAAGGCAGTCGTCCAGATAGGGGTAAATTTGAATCCCCTGGAGTCTGCAATAAGCTACTACTGGAGCCAGACACTTGGTAAAGACTCTGGGCGCAGTAGATAAACCAAAGGACAGTACAGATAATTGAAAGTGCCTCGAACCTGCCTTGAATCTGAGGTATTTTCTGCGTTCCTGCCCGATGGGAATGTGTAAGTAGGCTTCCTTTAAGTCCAAAATCACCATCCAAGCATCCTGGGAGAGCATTGGAAGAAGTTGTTGTAGAGTAAGCATCTTGAATTTTGGAATTTCCAGAAAGGTGTTTAATACTGAAAGGTCCAGAATAGGTCTCCATGAGTTTTGTTTTCTTGGGACCAGAAATAGTCTTGAGTAAAAACCTTTTCCCATCTGTGAAAGTGGAACAGGTTCTATGGCTCTCATGGCCAATAGAGCATCCACTTTATTTAAGGCCTCTGACCATTGATGTTTTGGCAGATCCAGCCAACCAATAGACCTTGGCAGAGTGTGAAAGCGGAATTTGTAACCTCTTAAAATCACGTCCAAAACCCATTTGTCTTGGGTAATACGAGTCCAATTTTGGTAGAAAAGAGAAAGTTTTCCTCCGAGAGGGGCTTCCAGGCAAAGAGGACCTGTAGCCCAACAGAGTCATTGGGTCTGCTTCCTTTGTGATTGAGATCTGTCTTCTCCCCTTCTAGGGGATGAAGCAGTCCATTGTCTGGACCTGTAAGAGGCCTGAGCCCGACCTCTGGAGCGTCTATATCTTCCCCTTTGAGGTCTGTCAGACGTGGGAAAGGACCAATTTTTGGAGGGCCAATTTCTAGTAAATCTAGGAGGCTGAACTTGTAAGAAATCTTTAACAGTCTGCATAGATTTCGCCTTATCCTCCATCTTTTTAATAACCTCCTCCATCTTTTTTAATAACCTCCTCAGCTTTAGATCCAAACAGAACATCATGCTGAACAGGGGCATCTAACAATTTAGCCTTAACTTGGCTCAGGCAAATTCTGCTCTCGAAGCCAAGCAGGTCTCCTGATAACAATACCAGAGGCTGCGGCCCTACAAGAAGCCTCCAAGGCATCAAAAACACAATGTAAACTATGTTTGCTAACTTGTTCAGTTGCATGCAATACATCCTATAATTCCTTGTCCTCTGCACATGCAGGAAAGGTAGAAAGTTTTTGTTTAAAACAGACAAAAGAAATTGCTGATACTTGAACATATGAAACTGGCAATTTAAAGCTCCAATAGAAAGAGTAGCAGAAGTATACACCTTTTTGCCCCATCTGTCCAAGGCACGAGAATCCTTTTCAGAGGGAATAGGATTTTTAGCTGAAGCGGCCTTAGCAGCCTTGGAACCCTGAGAAATAGTTTCAGGATCTGCAGAAGGGTTCTTGAACAAAAATTGATGGGAATCGGGGACTCTATAAAATCTATCCGGCTTAGGAGCAGGTGGATAAGAGTCAAGATTCAGGTTAGCTTCAGAGAAAGCATCATCCACAATATCAAGAACAGGAGGAATAGCCAAAGGTCTGTGTTGTGGGAGAAGGAGAAATTCCCTAAGTCTCTTCTTGGAAGCGGAATAATCCTGACCTTCCCAATGAAAATGCTCTCTCATCTCATGCAAGGTTTCTCCAAAAGAAAAATCTTCAGGGGGAGAAGCAGAGGGAATAGAGTCCTCTGCATCAGAATCCTCATAAGGAGGAAAAGAGTAATCATGTTTAGAGGAAGAGACTGAAGACACACAAGCCTGATCAGAGGAATCATAAGGAATATCCTGTCTAGGCCTTTTTTCAGGAGGGGGGTGAGAACACCTAATCATAGTAAGCAAATCTTCAGCCATCCTTAATTGCTTTTGGGTCTTGGGAGCCGAATCCGAAGAAGCTTGAGATGAAATCCTTGGCTTAACAGGAGTCTTTGACTTTGCCTTTGTCTTTGTAGTAATAGTGATATGAGAAGGCCTGAAAACCCCTTCAGAAGCCGGTACCTGCACAGCGGTTCCAGACCCATCTGAAAGAGCGATGTCCGAAGGTCCTGCAGCAGATAAAATACTGGGCCTAGTTGGCTCCCCATGGGAGTCAGTGTCAGCCATCGGTTCCGAAGTGGCTGACAGGGGTTGCAAAAGCGCCTCACTGACTACCGCCGAACCCGAAGCTGGCTCCAGCTGCATAGAATCCTGTTTGGACCTCTGAGGCCTATGCTTGTCCTTGCGCTTTTTGTGAATTCCGGTTGTCGGTAAAGTATCCGATGACGTCCTGTAATTGAACAGTCTACCGAAATAATTCAAGGCCCAATCGTACCTATGCTTAATAGTACGAGAATTAAACCTGGCACAAAACAGACAGCAAGAAACGTCGTGGTCAGGGCCTAAGCAAGGAAGACAGTAAGAGTGGAAATCTTTGAGGTATTTGTTTTCCACACGATATACAATTATTAACTTTTTCTGACATCGGAGGAGCAAGAAAAAAGTTTCCCCAACGGGGTACTTAGCCTGAGAAGAGAAGTAGTAGTCTTCGGACCGACGACAAGCAAAGCACGTTGTCCGGGAATCCGCCAACCAACAACTTGCGAGCTGCTTTCCACTGCACGGCAAGAAAGACTGGAGAAGATGGTGTCGGCTGTCCGCTTTATAGCTCTGCGTTCCGACGTCAGGGTACTTGTTGGTACAGCCGACGCCGGACCCAGTCTTTGGAATTCTGGCCGACCTCGGGCTGCCTGCCGGCAGGATCACCCTACAGTTAGGACTGCAACAGTGAACAGTGAAACACGAACATCGGTGGAACCAAAATTCGCTCCGTCTCTGGAGGCCAAGTCTAATTTGTAATGTGAAACAGAGGAGAGGCCCATGTGGCTTGCTGCACAAATAGTGTCTATTGGAAGTCTAGCCTGAAAAGCTGTAGATGTAGCTAGAGCTCTGGTAGAATGGGCTTTTGGCCTAGAAATAAACTCCTTGCCTCTGAACTGATAAATGTAAGTAATCACAGAAGACAGCCATCTAGATAAAGTCACCTTGGAAACTGGAAGGCCTTTCCTGTTCTCTACATAGGATAGAAACAGTTGATCAGATTTCCTAAAATGTTTAGTTTTGTCTAGATAATATCTGAGCTGGCGGTGAACATCAAGACAATGTAATTTTTGTTCCGCTCTATCAGAATAATTTGGGAAAAACACTGAGAGATCAATGGATTGATTTAGGTTAGTCTGCGATGCCACTTTGGGTAAGAAAGATGGATTAGTCCTTAGAGATACCCTGTCTTTGTGGAAAATTAAGTAGGGAGGACGAATGCAGAGAGCATGAAGCTCAGATACTCTCCTGGCAGAAGTAATGGCGACTAGAAAGAGCGTCTTCCAAGAAAGAAATTTCAACGAACAGGCAGCTGCAGGTTTGAAAGGGGGGAGAATCAAGGATGTTAAATTAAATTTAGATCCCACTGTGGTGGGGGGGTCTCTAATCGGAGGTTCAAGTAAAAAGATACCTCGAAGGAATGCCTTGCAAAGTTTATGTGACAATGTTGTGGTCCAAAAGGCGTATATGAAAATTCGAAATGGCTGCCAGCTGAACTTTTACTGTGGAGGAAGAGGATCCTGAATGAAAAATCTCAGCTAAAAAGTCCAGGACCGAATGAATCAGAGCAGTATAGGGGGTCTATGTTCCTAGCTTTTGCCCAGGAGAAATGTTGCCATTTACTAGTGTAAATCCTTCTGGTAGAAGATTTTAGGGAAACTACTATGATATCCCGGACGGGATTAGAAATCATAGGAAGCCTGGCTAAGGATGGAAGTGGAGCAACCAAGCAGTGAGGTTGAGAGAAGGTATGGATTGGTGCAGCTGCCCCGACTGGTGGGTCAGAAGATCTGGAACCGGGTCCAGATGCCATGGCTGTACCAAGAGATAACGATGTAGGAACAGAAACCATATCTGTCGAGGCCAATAAGGGGCAATGAGAATCAACTTGGCTCTCAAGGCGGATGCTTTCTGAATTACTTGAGGTATCAGCGGAAAGGGGGGAAAGGCATAAAGTCCCCGGGGCCAATCCTGGGTTAGAGCATCTCTGGGGGGATGGCCTGGAAGGGGGAAAGAGAGAGAAGAAGTCTGGGCATTTGCTGTTTTGAGGTGTAGCAAAAAGGTCGCAGCAAGGAAGGCCCCACTCCTGAAAAATCTCTTCAGTCACTGATTGAGAGACCACTCGTGAGGCATGAGAATAGCTCTGCTCAACCTGTCCGCTATGATGTTGGATTTCCCGAGGATATGCATTGCTATCTGAAACTGCCGAGAAGAGATTGCCCATTGCCAAAGTCTGAGAGCCTCTCGACACAGTGGATAGGACTTGGTTCCGCCCTGTTTGTTGATAAACCACACTATGGACATATTGTCCGTTTGGACTGCAACAGTTCCCAGGGGAAGAGAGTCGTTGAGGGCTTGCAACGTTAAAAGCACTGCTCTCATCTCTAGAACATTTATGTGCAGATGGTATTCGTAAGGTTGCCAAGTGCCATGGACCATCCTGCCCTGATAATGCCCCCACCCCACCCGATCAGGGAGGCGTCTGATGTAACCGGGTGACCGGGGCAGGAGGAACAAAAGGTCTGCCCTGATGGACTTGAGGGGACGATATCCACCAGGTCAGATGCCTTCTGCAAGTTGGAGTGATTATGATCCTGTGACGCATGGGTAGTTGTTGAAAGGACCACTGGGTGAATAGCATCCATTGTAGAAGACGCATGTAAAAACGGGCGAAGGGAAGAAGTGTTATGGCGGCCGCCATAAGACCCAATACTTTCAGAGCAAATCTGGCCTGAATTTTGTAGCGGAGAAGAATCACCTGGACGTGACTTTGAATGTTCAAGATACTTTTGGTCTGTTTACTTTGCTGAAAGTTGTATGGTGTCCAATTTTGCGCCTATAAAAGTAATAGATTGACAAGGCGAAAAGGCAGATTTTTTGAAATTTATAGAAATCCCTAGCCCTCTGCAAATGTGAATGGTGCAATCTCTGGCCTGGAGAAGTTGATACATGGTGGTGGCAGCGAGGAGCCAGTCGTCTAGATATGGAAACACCTGGAATCCTCAACGTCTCAGGTGAGCCGTAACCACTGCCATACATTTGGTGAACACTCTGGGGGCTGTAGTGAGTCCAAAGGGCAGGGCCCTGAATTGGAAGTGACTGGTCCCCAGCCGAAAGCGGAGAAATCTTCTGGAGCGCCTGTGAATTTTTATGTGATAGGTCTTCAGGATGCGTACTACCGTGCACATCCAATTGTCCTTGCCCTTAAAGGGTAGAATGGACTGAAGCGTAACCATCTGGAATCTTGTTTTCTTTACAAACAAGTTTAGTTTGCTCAGATGTAATATTGGTCTCCAGTCCCCTGTCTTTTTTGGAACTAAAAAGAACCTTGAGTAGATTCCGGATCCTATTGGGTCTGCTGGGACTGGCTGGCTCTTTTTGCTAGCAGTCTTGATATCTCTGGTACTGCTAGTTCCCTTAAACCGGGTGGAACATCTGGAAGGATTCCCTTTTGCTGAATTGGGGTTTGAATAAAGGGAATTTTGTAACCCTCGGATATAATCGACTGTACCCATTTGTCTTGAGAAAGGGAGAGCCAGGCTATTTGGTACAGCGATAATCTTCCCCCGACTGCCTCCGAAGGTGGACAATCTGGCAACATCTCAGGGATGCTGGAAGGGTTTGTCAGAAAGAGGCTCTCTGCTACCCTGATTGTGCGGACCCCCTCTGCCCCTAGGGCGATGTCTGTTGTTACTCCCTCTGCCTCTGGGGGTAAACTGACCTCGTGCATCAGGCGTGACTCCTTGAGATTTGCGGAACCACATTTTCCCTCCCTTCTGACCTTTTGGGTAAGGTCTTGAAGGGGTGGAGAAACGGACTTCTACGGCAGAAAGTCTTGCCATCTTGTTTGCATCTAGTCAAAGTGTCTTTCACTTTGGGTCCGAACAAGGTCGAACCATCAAAAGGGGAGATTGTGAAGGATGCCTTGAAGGGGTCTGCAAAATTACAAAGCCACATCCAGGACTGACTCCTTAAAGCCACTCCTGTGCCTGCGGCCCTACTCGCTCCATCGGCTGCATAAGAAATGAGCCGCATGGAGGAGTTAACGATGGAGTTAAGGATTCCTAGCTGTGAGCTAATCTTATCCCGAGACCCAGCAGCTGACGGATCCTGTAAAACTTCTCCCAACTCTTTAAGAACATCTCTTTGAAGGCGGGTGAAGTGACAAGTAGTTCAGCGATCGCATGGCAAAGGCCACTGAAGAAAAAATCTGCTTGCCGTATCTGTCCATAGTCCTAGAATCCTTGTTAGGAGGATGGACAGGTACTGAAGGATCAGCTAGTTCCTTCTTGGTGGCTGTAGCCACCACCATGGCATCAACCGGGACACCTTTTGTCAAATACTACCTATCTGGTGGGGCCGTAATAAATTTACGCGGCCTCCTAGGAATAGGTTCCACTGAATCCGGGGCCATCCATGCCTTCCGAGCCACTACATCCATAAGAGGGTCGAAAGGTGGAGACACCCAGGAGGTGGAGGGTCGAGATCCTAACACCTCCAGGTATACTGACTCGTCCTCGGAAGGATTAAGGGAGGGCCAGTTCCCCCACTGCTTAAGGAGTTCAAGGATGTCGGAGAAAGACATCCTCAGAGGAGGACCTTGGGGATCCCTCAGACTCATCCAAGTCAATATCAGATGTAAAAGACTCGGGGGAGTCTAGATGTTTCCTCTTACATGTCCTCTTACGCGGAGGTTCACCTGATGGATCAGGAGAAGCCTCGGAAGAGGAGGATATTCCCAATGGGGAAACCTGAGGTGTCAGATCAGAGTCCAGGAGCAAGAGAGTGGGAAGAGACGTCAGCAGGCACTGTAGCGGGAGGAGCTGATGGAACTGACCGTTGACTACGCCCAGGGGCCAGTACACTCCGCATCACCTCGAAGGCTCCCCCATCAGAGACCAGAAGGTTCCAGCTCCGAATAGATAGGAACTCCAGGCCTCACCGAGAGGGAAGGCTCCAAGACAGATGTCGGGGCTGAGCTCACCAACGCCGAAGCCCCGAGAGGGAGAACTGGGTCGGACAAGGGTCCGATGCCACTCGCCCTCTCGGAGCAGACGAGAGAGACCAGACGCCCGGATCCCTCCAATGAAGGCCTCAAGGAGGAAATCGGAGCAGAGGACGACAGCCGAAAGGGGTGGTATCGGCTCCGAAGCTACAACAGTCACGGCTCCGAGGAGCTCCGGCTCCAAGCTCTGTAAGAGAGTCGAAAGAGGAATGTTAGGAGGATGTGAAATAGCTACTGTCTGTTGAGACGGGCTATGGAGCATTTGGGCCAATGCCTGAGACTTTAATAGTCTACTCACCACTCTCTCGAGGTCGTGATCAGACAGCCTGGATGACAGAGAAGAACGGCTCCGATGGCTCCGCTCCGAGAGCAAGGGTGATCTCTGAGCCGAACGTATCGATTCCAATGAGGGGGATTGAGATCTCTTTTTAGAGATAGGTGGAGCCGAAGGAGCAGAGGATACGTCGGCTCCAGCTGGAGCAGACACTGAATGTCCAGATCTGGCAGCATCGGTGCCGGATGGAGCAGATACTGTGACTTCTAGCATGGAAGGATCGGCTCCGGCCAAAGCCGATCTCGACACTAAAGAAGTTGAACCAGTAGCCGATGGCTTGGGACTTGGAGCCGAAGGCTTAACAGGTTTCGAGGGCTTCCCCAGAGCAGACTTAGTCGGGGAGCTCTCAGGCTTTAATAAGCCCCTCAATATTAACTTATTTCTGCGCTCCTGCAGGACTCTTGGCTGAAGGCATGACAGATAGCACAAGAGTCCTGCAGGTGCAGAGGTCCCAGGCAGTAAACAAAAGAAGTGAGACCGTCTGTCAGACATCTTCTGACAGCACAAGTCACACTTCTTGAAGCCTGCGACCTTTGTGTCCTTCGACATAGCTGTGTCATGGGAACACAAGTTGACAGGAAAAAAACACAAACACTCACACAAATAAGTTTAGATTTTTGGATTGGGTGTTAACAGGGATACAACAGACACAAAAATCCCTGACAGGAAAATTTTTAGGAAAGGGAAAGGCCTAACCTAGGGAAGGGGATAAATAACCCGTAAAAAAGGGAACACTAACGGGAATAGGGTTAAAATAAACATTAAAGTTCACAAAACTACTAAGGTTATGAAAAATAAAAGGGATGAGACTAAAAGTCTTATAAGAAAAACTTACCTAGAGCTGGTAAAAGAGGCACCTAGTTAGCAAAGCGGCAAACGAGATATGGGTAGTCTCAGCCTTGCATCATGGGATATAGGGTTGCCTCGAGCTGGTAAAAATAGCTCTCGAGCTTAGCAAGAGCAGAGGATCGGCTCCGAACCCATCCAGCAAGAATGAAGGTGAGATTGACAACTTAACATAAGCATATTACAACAAAGGATCACCTGCAACTCCTAACCTGGTGTTATCCGGAGAAAAAGACAAGGAATCCTTCTAGGACGCACTACAGGTTAGGGGGATGGAGGGGGGGTTGGTTGCTGACAAATGAAGTTTACCTACTCAGATGGAACGTTATGGTGAGTACATAACTTCTTTACCTGAAGTAGTTAACTTCATTTGCCCATCAACCTGTGGGATGAAGTCCCCAGCTACCCAAACTTGGGGGGTCCCTATGGAAGGATATTCCGAAGCACTGCAGAGCCAAAGGATGCTCTCCCTCTGAAAATTAGATCCAACTTGTAATGGTTAATGAACGTATGGGACGAAGCCCAAGTGGCTGCTGAACAAATGTCGTCCAAGGAGAGACTGGAGCAAAAGCCAGTAGTAGTAGAGATCGATCGGGTAGAATGAGCGTGAACTCTTTCAGGTTCAGGTCTACCAGAACTCTTATATGCAAGAAGGATACATTGGGAAATCCATCTGGACAACGTAAACTTTTGATACTGGTTTGCCTAAAGAGGGTCTTGTAAAGGACACAGAGTTGCTCAGATTGCCTATGTTCAGCGGTCCTGTGCAAGTAGAATCTCAATTGCCTATGTACATCCAGAGAATGTAATTTATTACTTTACCAGTTTTCTTTCCAAATTATCAAAACAAGGGTGAATAGAGACTGGGTAGAAAGGAGGGATTGGTCCTGAGGGAAACTATCTTTATAGAAGACAAAGTATGGTGATTTGGCGCAAAGGGCTTGAAGCTCCGAAACCCTTCTAGCCAAAGTGATAGCAATGAGAAAGGCAGTCTTCGAAGATAAGTATTTCAGATCCACCGAGGCTGCAGGTTCAAATGGAGGGCCGGTCAAGGACTGGAGAACAAGATTAAATCCCATGGAGGGACTGCGTCTTTTACCGGAGGTCTTAAGAGGAAGGTGCCTTTTAAGAAAGTCTTACATAATTTGGAAGATGCTAAGGAACAGAGGTCACTTCCCACATAATGGGAAATTGCAGCTAACTGGACTTTGACCGTGGAAGAGCTAGCACCTTGGTTGAATAAGGTCAACAAAAATTCTAACACCGCTGGGATGGGAGCTGTAAAAGAATCCAAATTTCTGTGCTCCGCCCAGATAGTAAAGCGTTTCCATTTGCTGTTATAAACCTTTCTCGTAGAAGGTTTATGAGCGGCCACTAAAATAGCCTCAACAGGGGACGAGAGGATGGGAGTCCTAACTATTACTGGAACTGGATCAGCCAAACCCAATGGGTGAGAGATCAGATCCGGGGTGGGATCTAGAATCCATGGAGGATTCACTAGATGAGACCATAGACATGGGAACCATGTTTGACGAGGCCAGAATGGGGCTATGAGGATTACTCTGCTCCCCAAGCAACGGGCTTTCTGCAAGAATTTTAGCATTAGGGGAAGAGGGGGATAAGCATAAAATAGACTGGATGGCCAAACATGCACCAGAGCATCTCTGGGGGATTCCCCTGGTGGGGGAATTGGAGTGAAGTAGTCGCTGCACTTTGAGTTCGAAGGAGATGCGAAGAGATCACAGCAAGGTTGACCCCACTTGAAGATTTGCTTTGCTATTCTGGGGTTCAGAGACCACTCATACGGTGAGAGGATGGTTCGACTCAGCCCATCTGCTAAGATGCTCGACCGACCCGGAATATGCGTCGCTATGAGAAAGCTGTTGGTGGAGATGGCCCATTCCCAAACTCTCATGGCCTCTCGACAAAGTGGGTAGGATCTGGTTCCCCTCTGTTTGTTGATATACCAGACCACTGACTGTTGCCTGTCTGAATTGCAACTGTCCCTAAGGGAAGAAGGGCTTGGAGTGCTTGCAACGCCAAAAGCACCGCTCTCATCTCTAGGACATTGATATGCAACAAGGTCTCTGAATGGGTCCACGTGCCTTGGACGGTTCTGCCCATACAGTGCCCCCCCTACCCTAGGCGAGAAGCATCCGTGGTCACCGTGGTTAGAGGCGGGGACATAGAAAAGGGGTACCCTATCTATAGGTGCACTCAGCGGGTGTAGCAGGATGGACCATTGAACCTGCAAGGTCCACTGTAGTACTCATGTTCAAGCTCGCTAAAAGTAGCAGATTGATCGTGGCCACCATGGAACCTAGATCCCTCAGAACCAACTCCGCTGGAGGAGCAGAGGACTGTAAAAGGGCCAGTACGTAGAGCTTCAGGGTACGAATCCGGTCCGGAGTTAAGCAGACTCTCAATAGGTTTGTGTCTGATCTGGCTCCTATGAAGTCTAAGATCTGGGTAGGATGAAGGGAAGATTTGTGGAGGTTGATTGTGATTCCCAGCCAAGAGGCCAGGTGGAGGAAGTAATCTCTGGCTGAACATAGTAGATGCCTGTTGGGGGCAGTCAGGAAGTAATCTCTGGCTGAACATAGTAGATGCCTGTTGGGGCAGTCAGGAAACAGTCGTCCAGATAGGGAAAGACCTGTATACCCTTGAGTCTCAGGTGGGCCGCTACTACTGCCAAAACTTTGATGAACACACTGAGGGCTGTGGTGAGACCAAAGGGGAGGGCCCTGAACTGGTAGTGACTGGCTCCTAGCCCAAAGCGGAGAAAGCTTCTGGACCATCTGTCCATCAATATGTGGTAGTACGCATCCTTGAGGTCTATCGAGCACATCCAGTCGTTCTCCTGCACGAGGGGGAGAATGGATTGAATGGTGACCATCCAGAACTTTTCTTTGGCCACTAACAGGTTTAGTAAGGACAGGTCGAGGATTGGCCTCAAGTCCCCAGTCCTTTTTGGCACCAGAAAGAACCTGGAGTAGAACCCAGATCCAGACTGGTCTAGGGGGACGTGCTGGATTGCTCTTTTTTCTAGCAGCTGCTGCCTCCCTTTGATTGGATGGGACCTCGGGGAGGCACCGGGGTTCTGGGCGGGGGATTCAGAAAGGGGATTTTGTAACCTCTGGATATGATTTGATGCAGCCAGCGATCTGTTGTAATGGACTCCCAAACTGCTAGGTGCCTCGAGAAATGCCCCCCCGACTGCCTCCAGAGGGGAACAGTCGGGTAACCCTTCAGGGCTGCTGCGCGGGCAGATCCAAAAAGAGTCCTCTCAACCCGAAATTCTTCGGTCCCCCTCTGCCTCTGGGCCGGCCTCCACCTTGCCCTCCTCTGCCTTTGAAGGACAATGGGGTCCAGAGCGAAATGGGACTGTTGAGACTTCCGGAACAACATCTTCTGTCCCCTTTGGTTCCTGGAGAAGGACCTCTGGGGAGCAGAGAAGCGGACTCCGACGGCAGACGTCTTCCCATCCTCCTTGCTCAGGACCAGCATGTCGTGGAAGGTCTTGCCAAACAGCGAAGAACTGTCAAAAGGGGCATTTGCGAAGAACGCCTTGAAGAGTTCCACAAAGTCGCAGAAGCGGAGCCAAGCGCGTCTCAAAACAACGCCCGCTCCACTAGCTCTAGCGGCTCCTTCCGTAGCATGGGAGAGGAGCCAGATACAAGTATGAGTGGCCATTCCAGCTGAGAACACCTTATTGTCCTCAATCGACATGGACTCTGGGGGCGACCAGGTGTATTCCTTGAGATCCCGCTGAACAGGTGTATTCCTTGAGATCCCGCTGAAGTCGTACGTATGCCATATACTTCAGCGACCTCACCGCGAAAATAGCTTCTGTAGGCGGTCCATCGTCCAAGACTCCTTGTCGGGAAGATGGGCCAAGGAACTTTCCTGGGCTAGTTCCCTCTTGGTGGCAGCCGCCACCAACATGGCATCTACAGGAGCATCCTTGCTCCATACCACCCCATCAGTGGGGGGGCTAAGGATTTTATCCGGCCTCTTTGGAATGGGCTCAGTGTCCGGTTCCTTCCTTGCCCTGGTAGTGATGAGATCTACCAAGGGATTGGTGGGAGGGTACAACCAAGAGGTACATGGGCCTGCGTCAAACGCCTCCAGGAACACAAACTCATCCAAGAAAGGCTTTTGGGCTGACCACCCCCTCTAATTCAAAGCATTTCCATAATGTCTCCGAAGGAGATGTCCACGGGGGGGTGACCTTGGGGATCCTTCCCCCAAGTCATTGTCTTCCGTCAAAGACTCAGGTGAGTCCAAGTGCCTCCTCTTGCACTTAAGTTTGTGAGGGACCTCCTCGGGGGGGGGGGCTGTCTGAAGAGGCCTCATCAACCACATCTTGTTCCTCTAAGGGAACCACCTGGGACATAGGCGCAAGCTGTCCCTGGGGTCGGGTGATGGAAGGTAAGCCCATCTAAGAGTGCAGGGTTGATCCTTAGTTGGAGCCTGTGGCCCGGAATCCCTCAATGATACCCTCTCCACCACATCGAACACAGAGGGAGAACTGCTCTCTCTAGGATCCAAGAACAGCCCCCTCTGATCCAATGTGCGGATCAGGGCCAGCACCGAAGCAAATCGAATCCGAAGGGCCAGTATGCTCCGACCAAGATAGAGCCGAAGACACACTGACCCCTCCAGATCCGAAGCTCAGCTCTCTGCTCAGAGAGCTTGGACCCGAAAAGGGTCCAGACAAACTCGAGGGTGTAGTCTGAGCCGAAATACGAGGCACTATCTGCGCTGAACCTTCCCAGGCTTCTATGCAACCCGGATCCAAAGGCTCTGAAACCCGAAAGTGGGTCGGAGAAGGAGCAATCTGGGCGATAAAGGGCGTTGAGCTCCCTCCCAGAGGAGGGAGGGGGGGGGAGGCATGAGCACTCCCATCTGCAGCTGGGCCAGGAGGAACCTACGCATCATCCGGTCCATATCTGCATCAGACAAGCTTCGGGTGGACCTAGAGGAGGCCAACGAGGTGGGCCGGCAGTGCCGCCTCGATGACCTCGAAGGTGATTGGTTCTCGTCCTCCAGCGAGATGAATGGAGCCGGGAAGGAGAATGCCCGGAAGCCCTGGGAGAAGCAGCTTGTTTAGCCAGTGGAGCAGAGGAAGACTCTGCCCGCTGCTTGTGGTGTCTTTCCTTCTCCCGCCTAGCATCCCTCTCCTCCTGGCATAAGGTGGGAGGTTGAGTCCCGGCCAGTGGAGCAGTGGTGGAAGGGGGCACTGCCGCAGCAGGTGCCACCAAGGGAGAGATCATCGAAGCCGAATCCGGGGGCAAAAGTCCCACCAAAATCGGCTTCGAATTGCAGTCCTTTAGAGCCCTGGGGTTGAAGGATGCACAATTAGTGCAGCCTGAGGAAAGGTGGTCAACCCCAAGGCAAACAACACAGAGTGTGGCCATCCGCCGGGGATAGCTTTTGGCCACACTCGGTACATATAGAGAAAAAGTTTTTTGTGGCCTCAGACATAGTTAAACTAAAAAACTACACAACGCCCAACACACACACGCCTTCACACACATGGGGAGGAATGAACTACACCAACA
>NC_056725.1:1252138838-1252181338 GCF_019279795.1 Protopterus annectens
TACCTGGCTACATATTAGCAGCATATCTCATATCATACATGCCAGTGGCATCAATACTGCTGCTGCTTCTAACCCACATAAATTGCTCTAATGAAGGCTAGCAAAATACAAGAAATGGCTTTTTCCCCTCCCAGAGTGGACCTCATTTTTTCTGTACTTTCATTGGGTGGTAAACATGTACAAGGGCATTATTCCTTTTGCTACCCACCATGTCCTGTTTCTCTCACACACTGCTTACAAAAAGCACCCTTCATGACTAATGCACATTATGTGTATAATAAACAGGCTACCTACATTCAAATGTGAGAATAAGTCATCAACTGTATCAGTTCACAAGTTCATAGAAGATTATTATGCCAACGCCAAGGAGCAGTAACCACCCTAGCCAGTTTTACACAATTTTTTATCCCTAGACGATAGATAAGGGTCAGCAAGCAGGGTTTTTAACTGCCTCTGTCCACAAATAACATTGGCACCACCCCAGGATGGACTTTGCTATTTCCCATCAATATGGCCCAAACTGCACTTTAAGCAGAACCCTTCCATGACCAACTTCATGTTAACAGGAAGCCTATTCCAGAGGAGAGGCAATCTCTATGACACACACCTCTCTCCAGCATGATCTATTTTAAACCCTTGGAGTGAGTAAATCAGCTATTTTTGTGAATATGCAACATTTTCATCAGGGCTAGGACAGAGACAGTCTTGTAGGTCAGGCACAGTTAACTCCTCAGTAACTGCTAGGGAACTGAATACAGTTATTTGGCTTATAAAATCAGTCCACATACGACATGTTGGTTATATCCTGTATTTTTCCGTTGAGAAAAATCTGAGGAAAGTCCTACTGCAGGTGCCTGGTGAGGCGAGATTCAAATGGTATATTCAAAAAGCATTCCTATCAAATACAAACATCTCAGAGCTCTAGGTTTATAACCACATGGCATCTCAAATTCATAATGGCTCAATTTACAAGTTACTCCATTTGGTGTTCAATTTAATCTGACCACTGCATCCTACCTTTCTGTATAATTTTTAGTTGTAGCCTACGTCTGACTTTTCCTGGGCAGAGTGTGAAATTAGTCAATACTGATCAATGCTCTAACATTTGGTCTACAAGTTCAATAAACTTAAATCTGCTTAAGGTTTAAACCATGTCTTATTCAGAACAATACAATAACAGGAGCTGACCAACATCTTTTTCTCTCCTATCTTTCTCATTTTACATATAGACTTCAAGATGGTAAACAAAGGAAACTGTAAATATAAAATTAGAGGCGCAGGGAAAAAAAAGGGGATTAGTAAAGCATACAGAAGCATTACACTCCCAGATCGCACACTTGACAGCAAAAATAAAAATCACTCGGGCTACAAGAAAAGTTCACTGCTGCTACAGGCTCATTAAATACAGGTAATGTGCCCAGCAGCTCTGGGGCACAACCTGCTGACAAATCTGGTTTCACCCAAATTATGCACTATGAATTAAACCTCAATGCAGATTCTGAGGAGCTTAAAGGATAAAGTGGCATAATTTTAGCACAGTCTGTGAACATAATCTAGCAGTCAGTATACAAAAGTGACCTAAGCACGATCAGTGTTATGTTAAATGTACAATGTTTTATCAGCATATATGTTGCTCTAATATGCTTTCTGGAGTGCTATGGTTATGTATGCATATTTATGAAAATAAAGTTATATGTGCTGTTAGTTATGGAAGTTCTGAAAACCTATTTTAAATGGCACAATGTCAGGATTACAACTACACACTCCAACAATTTAAAACATGTGACAGCATTACATGCCATTTTACATGCATAAGAAAGCAATTCATCAGCTCAACATAATTTGTTTCCAAAATGAAGTCTAAGGAATCCTTTATTTTCTTTGGCTTTATTTAATTTTATTTAGTCTTTCAAGTTACTCCCCTAGGGTATAATAATCCCTTTTGCCAAGTCTGCATTTTTAGAACTCCCAAAGAAATTTTCAAAAGAAAAAAAATATATACATCACACCCGATATGTTTTTATTCTCAGGAAGAGCAAGGTGACCTTTTCTGAACAGTAAACAAACTGACCGGGGGGGGGGGGGGACTTGCATGATTTAAAAGGGTATTCTGGTGTGCAGCCATGGCAATAATTATTCTAGTCACTTACATACATCCCAGAGACTGGGGCAAACAATGTTCTGAACTAGGATAAAAATCAGCTAACAAAAATCCAAGAATAAACAAACATCAAAACTACAAGCAAGAGTGACAACTTCCATAGTTTAAGTGTACTAGGCAAACTCATTTATAAATTCAACCAGACCACCAGGTGGCACTGGTGCAGAGAGTTTAATGTACTTCTGCAGGACCAGGTTATTTCTGACCGTTTTGAGCGCAAGAGGATATCCTCCTTATTCACTGTTAAGATATGGGGGAGTAGAATTATACATTCTTACGAGCACACAAAAACATTATATGTACAATTATATACATTATACACCCACACACTAATATATATATATATATATACACATATATACACATATATACACACACACACACACACACACATACACTATATATATATATATATATATATATATATATATATATATATATATATATATATATATATATATATATATATATATATATATATATATATAATACACACACAATCGCATACACGTTGCCAAGTAAGACTAGTCTGTAGTCCATTTAGATTTGGCAACCAAATGTGACACCATTTATTGAGACAATCCAATTATGCATAACTCATTTTCAGCAAAGGCCAGAGGAGAACAGCTCTACAATATATGCAGTGGCACATATATGCACATTATGTGACATAATGCATTATAATTTAAACCACATAAATTACAGACCATATTGCAAAATCCAAATGACCACACCATCCTATGAGATTATGTTCTGTGGGGCTGTAGCACAAATACCAGCAAAGGTACGATGTGGATTTTAGCTAAAAGAGGGGTGGCATCTCCTGAAGTACCTCATTTTCCAGTACTGATGAAAGTACTTCGAATAGACTCCTAAAATAATTTTGTGGCTTTCCTTCTGGCATCCCACTGGTTCTGCTCTTGCCTTTAGAACTGCACACAGCAGAGGAAGGTTCTGCGGTTAATTCTTCCAGCAGGCATCCCCTGGAATGCAAGATGTTGCAGAGTTCATTTATGGCACAGTTATTACTCGTGGTATACATTGCTACTATGGGAGATCCTTCCCAGAAGTATTCTTTATCATGAAGGTAAGTAAAGAATAACCATCGTAAGGTGAATGGAGTCTGTGCCTGCTTAGATCACAGAAGGAACTCATCTGGCACAATCCATAAGTGGACAGTTAGAAGCAGGCAAACAGTGAAAAGAAAAAGGCGGTAATGACAGTTCATACCATTGCCTGTTATTTTCTTCTCTTTGCCCTTATTTATGATGGAGAAATAAACGGAGTGTTTAAACGGAGATCTGGTAGGGTTTCCTGACTGTTAATGAAAACATGTCAGCTTTTGTCAAACCTTTCTATTTTTACATAAAGAATGTTGCTCAGACCTAGAAGATAGTCACTGGACAAACCAGTGGTGGTTCCATGTCCTAACGTCATTTACATCACTGCAAAATCTTTTGCGTACAACTAATGGATGGGGACCTCATGACTGCACTGCAAACAGTGCTCCCCAACAAGGCTTCTGCTGGGGCATCTCAGTGAAGTCACGTCACCCCCTCCTACCGTGGGCCTTTAAGATTCTAGTCTGAACCTTTTATGTCACCAAACAACTACTTGCATAATAATGGTTTCGGCAAGGTCCATCAGGTCACTTCCACGGTTCCATTGTTTTATGGGATTTTAAATTTCAAAGATAAAGTAAATCGGGACTATCTACATCTTTGAGGTTTAAAAGGTGGTGATCTAGTTGGCATAGAGACCAGACACTTTTATATTTGGGCCTTCTTTTTATTCTTACATAGACTGCCTCAAGGCATATTGTGACAACTTACAGCAATTTTGCCAGCTGATGACAACAGGCATCTCATGTCCACGCAATGAAAGACTGTTTACAAGTCACGGTCACTGCAGACAGCACAGAACCTTACAGAAATCAGGAAGCGGTGTTCAAACGGTGAAAACTAATGCGGATATAAAATGTAAAATTAAGTCATCTGGTTAGGTCCATGCTTACAGATTACCTTATTTTCCATTAAAAAGTGTAAATGAGCAGATACTTTGAAATGCAAGATTTAGATGTCAAAGGTGTGTGTGTGTGTGTGTGTGTGTGTGTGTGTGTGTGTGTGTGTGTGTGTGTGTGTGTGTGTGGGGGGGGATGTAAATTCTGGAATTAGACCAAGCAGAAGCATTTTCCCAGAATGCAAATGCCACTATCCTGTGACAGGACATTTTAAATAAGGATTTTTAAATGAACAGCAATTTTGCATGCAGTAAAATTTCACAATAATGCAAATATGGTTCAGAGTGGTAGCAATGCCAGCAAAGTGAACTGGTACAAAAAGTAAGAAGTGGAATGACAGCAAATGGCACTACAATCCAAACGCTTTGTTAAACAAATGTCATATGTCAGCCAAAATATTTAAATGAAGACCTGTCATATGGGCGAGGCACAACTTAAGAGTTCAACTACAGTGCGCTGAATTCTGAGGCAGTAACTGCACTGTTGAAAATAAATGCATCACAATTACTGGCTGTTTGCAGCCCTCAATTAACGGCCTACATTTGTTTATGGCATTCTTCTATGGAGGAGGGCAAACATCTACCTGGACTGCATTAACATTTATACAGCACATGCAAAATATTTAGTGTAAAAATCATTCTGCAACTGGTAAAGGAGCGTGTTAGCCAGGGCTGCATTATAACAGTTTCTCAGTTGCGGTTCTTTCCCTTTGAGGACCAACACCAATTTCACACCTATGAAGTTGACAAGAGCAGCATACGACTCCCAAGACTGTATCATACTGTTCATCAATATTTTTGATTAAAGATGGAAATTACGCAAGACTTTTTTGTGGTAGGGAAAAGTGCAATATCAGGCATAAGCAAAAATCCAATCAAGTGTTTCATGTCAAAAAAAGTTACTAAGTAAAACTACCTAGCTCAAGAAGGAAAAAGTGTTTTTGTGGGGGAGCTGGGCCTCATGTACCGAGTGGGAGGCCCCTATTCCTTGAATATAACAGAGGGCAAAATGGTGGGGAAAGGGGGCAGGTTTGTTAAGTTATGCTTTAGATAAAACAGAAAACAACAAACTGAGGACACACCCAACTGAGAAACGCATGGTCTGGTCATCACTTATGTGCAAGCACCCAAACAGGGAAAATGGACAGAAGCTTTAGTGTTGCACTGACCTTGCCTTACTCAGTCATGAGGAACCCCTGCACAAGTGCATTACCTTCTGAAAGGGTCACTAACAATAACTCCTAGCATTTCTGTAGAACCCAAATCCCATGCAGTACTCAGCTACCTTCAGGACGAATGTTGCAGGGCTCCCCACAACACAAACTTGTGCAAAAATCTTTTACTGCACCTTCTGCAAACCTTTTCTAAATCAAGTTGCTGAAGTTTACTGTAGCCTAAAGCACAAAGTACCCTACCATGCCTCAAGTGTTCCTGCTGTACTTTATGAGCTGCCCATGCACATCTAGCATACCCAAGAGACGGCCATCACTGTGAAAACCTCAGCAGGAAACTGGACACACTGGTTAAGAGATCAAATTTGTCATGAAAGATGACAAAGCTAACATACGTGGATCATCACACACACACACACACACACACACACACACACACACACACACACACACACACACACACACACACACACACACACACACACACACACCTTTACTTTCAGTTAATCTTACCATTAAAGCAACTTATAGTCCAATGTTGGTCAGAAAAAAGATTCCTTCTATGTAGTGGCTTTACACCAGTAAGCTTTGGTAACATTCATTCTCATTTGAAACTGATAACTTTCTTCAGAAAATAAAGTTACATTGGCTGTGGAGGATGCAGGATTGCCTTCTCCCTTAAATTTACCAGGTGTGATTGCAGGTATACTGCCTGAACTTTTGGGTGCATTTGTGACAAAGCCTTATTTTGCATTTGTTGACTAGGCTAGTCCAGCTGGATACATGTCCATTGTCAGTGGAGGCCCAGGGAGAAAAGCTCCACTAGCAGCAGAAAAAACAAGAGCAATGGTAATTACAATATACATTGGTACATTACAATGGTAATTACAATAGACATTGGTACATTACAATGCTTAGTTACATTTACACAAGTTAAGGTTAGTGTTTGTCATTAACTTAACACAGCCAATTTGGCAGAATCAGTAACAGTATAGATAGGTACTTAAATTTTCAGATAGATGGTTTAGTCTGGAGTAGAGCAACGGCACAGCCACTTGTTATGCAAGTGACGTTTTAGCGTTCTTTTAAATTGAGAGAGAACTGTGGTAGGTGTAATTTCATATGGTAGTGAATTCCAGATTTTGCCTTATAGTTAGAATACAGATTCTCCAGCTAAGTTTTTGGCTCTATTGATTTTAATGAGTGGTTTGTTGGTGGAGCATAAAGGTCTGGTACTAGAGTGTGGTATAGCAGTATATTTTCTAGAGCAGGTGTTTTCACCTTGAAAAAAACTCGTGGGCCATGGTTAGATTATAGAGCAGAAGTTGAGGGAGTTCTAGCATATTGAGCATTTTAAGGGCGATACAGTGGTGAGATCTCGATGAAAAATTGGTGGCATATCTAGGTATTTTATTTTAACAGGATTCAAGCATTACCATTTCAGATTTTCTTAGGTTTGCAAGTATGGTAGATGCATACAACACTGTAGATTATCAAAGATTGGGCACTTCCAGCTTGTTCTTGTAGAAAGTTCCAGGTTTTTTTTATTGCTTGAGATATGCGGACATCTAATCTCATACTGCAGTCAATTTCTATTCCCAACAGCTTGGCGTGAGGAGAGGGGGGGAATGCTTGTGTTATCCAATTAAATAATTAGAAAGGATATCATGGATACATCTGACTTAGTGGGCTAGAATATCATAAATTTGCTTTGTTTGGGGGGGGGGGGGTTAAGAATTAGTTGCAAGTTGGTTAGCCAAGTTTCTACTGCTAGGAAGGATTGTGGAGTTAGTTCATGAAGTTCCTCAATAGTAGTAGCAGCACAGATGAGTGTTGAGTCATCTGTGTACTGAATGCGTGAGGGATTGAGGTGTGTAGGTTATTAGTGATTACTGAGAAGAGCAGACTGCCTAAGACTGAGACTTGTGGGACATCTAATGTAACAGGGAGAAGGGGTGATCATATTTGCTGCCAATGTACAGCTTGCTGACACCCAGTTAGGTAGTCCTGGAACCAGGCAAGGGTAGTTTGGCTAAGGTTAAGGTCAGAGAGGACATTTAGAAGTTTACTATGCGAGATCATAGCAAAGGCTTTTGATTGATTTAAGATAGAGAATACATAATTACCACTGTATTTAAGATAGAGAATACATAATTACCATTGTTTCTGTAGAGGTCAATAGTGTTGGTATATGACAATGCAGTAGTGTGGTGATATGGTCGGAAGACATGCTGGGTATAGATTAGTAGTTTGTTACTATGCAGGTAGTCTGACTTTTTTGAACTATTCTTTCTAGGATCTTAGAAAGTGGTGATAAGATTGCAATTGAGCGATAGAGAAGTCAGTTGATGAGCCTCCTTTATGAAGTGGTATAATATGCGAGGTTCTCTGTATGTTGGGAACTTGGTGTTCTGTTAAGGATAGGCAATACCTTTAGTGGTTAATTTTAGGAAAATCAGCTGGTAAGTTGTCTACTGCTAGAGTGACTTGGCTTTAGTTTTAAGGAGTTTGAATGCATCCATTGGTACTGGTTGCAGTGAGAATAAGGTTTTATTTTTGTCTAGTAAAGAATTAGATGAGACTGCAGAAGGGCTTTGTTTCTTGGACAATGCCAAGATAGTCTCAGTAAGGTATGTATTGAATTGGGTGGCACTATTGTCATCATTATTGGTTGTTGTGGTGGGAGATGTTAACTATCTGGTTGGAGTACATCATTTAGAGCTGTCCAAAATTTCTGTGAATTACTGTGGTATGTAGTTTGGGATTTAGAGTAGCAATTTATTTTATCCTATTTAAAGGTGTTTCTTTGATTTCTTAGTTCACAATAGATTTGTAGCAGAGACTGAGATATAGTTATGTGCAAATTTTTAGCCATGATGTGAGTTTGATTTAACTGACAGTCCTGATAGGGGCTTGGGCATTCAGGGAAGGTAGTATTAAAATAGTGTACAGCTTCTTCTAGTGGGAGATGGTAAGTGGCATCCAGTTAGTGTTTAAGGTTATGTAGGAGGTCACTGAGGTTGGTGTTTTTTTTTTTTTTTTTTTTTTTTTTATTACTTGTTGACAAAATATCAGTCCAACCAACCAAATTTGTCTTAAGCAGACAGGCTGGGAGACCATCACTAAGGTGGTCTGGTAGACAACCACAGTGAGATGAAAGAGTTGGCCTGTTGGTTAATACCCAGTTAAATGTTGATTGCTTGTTGGATGGTTTATTAAACCTAGTGGGTCGTTGTATGAGCTGGATGAAGACCTACAGACGGATGCTTTTTTGGGGTTTTGGAATTGCAGTCAGTCCAGTCTATATTAAAATCACCAATTGTTTCCTGAAGCAGTTTTTCTGATAATCAGTACAGTATGTGCTCTAGTGTCCAAATATCATCTCCTGGTGGGATATAAATACCTATTAGGAGTTTCCAGGATTAATGATCAGTTTAGTGAGAAGTAGCTCTGCATTATCAAAATTCAATGTTTTAATGTCCAAGATTCGTAAGGATAGTTGGCTTTTGAAGAGAAGAGCTACTCCACCTCTTACCTAACCTGTCCTGACGAATGGATATTGCATCTCAGTGGTAGAATTTCATTGTTTGAAATGTCTAGTTTTAACCAGGTTTCTGTGATGAGTATTGTCTGGGAAGTACAGTGAAAGGTTAGCATGCAGTTGATCTATTTTGTTGTTAATACTTCTTGTATTACTAAATTTAGAAGGATGTCAGTTTTGGTTCTTGGGGGAAATGGGTGTCGATTGGGAGATGTTGCTGTTGTGTGCAGGTGAGTTGCTGTATATAGGGGATAGACTTGGGTTAGGGTGAATGTCCCCACTACAGGCTAGATTGTATGTTATTTTGGCTAGGGTTTTTAAGAATTTCAGCAGTGTTTAGGCCACCTTTATAGTCATGATTTCTAGTTTATGACCAAGTTTGTGTATGGAAACTTTGCTGAATTTATGTTCAGCAATTCTAAATGTGTTATATAATATCTTAATTGTTTCTCAATATTCTAACCACTATATCCTGCATCAATTGTAAAACTGAATTTTACTCCTTTTACATGTTCTATACTCTTTGTACAAAATAGCTATATTTATATAATTTTTTTTATTATTTTTTATAATTTTATTTACTATGTATTTGGAGCTTTTTTTCCCCGGGCCTCCCCTGAAAATGGTCACCTTGTGTCCAGTCGGACTAACCCGGTAAACAAATGGAAAATAAATAAATAAATTGTGTTTACTGTAATTCTCCGAAATGGTTAGTTTTGGGTGAGAAGGAAGTATGTGTGTTGAAAAGTTGTGCTGTTAGAGAGCAGGATATAAAAATATTTGCAGGTTTTGACCTTACAGGAAGATGTGAGAGGTAGAGTGAGAAGGGATGGGTTCTAGTAGATTGTTGTGGTAGGGAGTGCTATAGGTACCTGTAGCTAGAAGTATTAGCAGGCTTATGAGTAGGCATATTTGTTGCCTATACTGTACTGAAGATTTCTGGAGGCTTGTTTTAGTTTGTGTATTTGGATTAGGCATGGTAGTGTGATTTAGAAGTGAAGTTAGTACAGTTTGCCGTTTTCAAAAGGGGTTGAGATGTGTAGTGAGGTATGTAGTGCTAGTGATTTAGGGGTAGTATTTTTCGATTTGCTGAGTAAGCTACAGGAGAGTGGCTGGTATGCAATGTGATGTATTTTGATTTGATGGATAAAGTAGAGGCAGTGGCCAGATAAGTATAAAATTTGAGGAGAGTGGGGGAGCGAGGGTGAACAGAGTGGGTTAGTCCAGAAACAGCACAGTGTGTGAGCTTCAAGGAAAAACAATCTATTGCCAGGTGAGTGTAGAAAACACAATTGTTTCCTGCACCAGACTATATCTGTTACCAGATATAATGTACCAGCTACAGTAGTAGCCTTAAATTTGGGGGCAAAACTAGAGGTAAATCTCTCCTTGAATTTGTGCAATTTAGGATTGTGACTGCTAATTGAGGGAGTGGGGAGGGGAGCCACTTCGAAAACACAGTTCTCTGCTCTGGCAATGTAGAAACTTCACAAGAACAACAGCTAATGTATTTTGAAGGTAATTACACATACAAGGTAAATTTAACCGCTGTTCAAGGACCGCTGTAGAATTCAATTTTGTTTGTAGTTCAAATGCTTTGTACTTTCTTGCTTCAAACATAGGGACTAGTATGTACTGCAGCAGGTTAAAGCGTGGGAACCTTATTGCTTTACTATATACTTAACCAGTGACCTAGCAAGGAAAAAAACAAGCTTGTTTCACTGGCTACGCTTGTACATCACCAGAAGCTGCAACTGTTTCAGGAGTGGAATAGTGGATATGGGAAAATGCGAACATTCAAGAATGTACAGTTGGGTAAAATAGATGTCCTTCTCTTCACTGTTTCAGTAATCCTTACAGTAGGCATCTCTTGCCTAGGGTAACCCAATGTCCGCCAGTATACCAAAGCTTTAGGTAGTAACAGGGATGTCGTACATCACACACATGCTCCCCCACGCACAACATAGGTCATAAAGTTCATGGTTGGACATACCATCCTCAGAACTGAAAAGCCCCAGGAGGAACAGCCCAAGGAGAAAATAGCAATATGTACATCCAGGAGGAGAAAGACAGGTGGAGGAGGGATGCAGTGAATACTGCAACAGTGGGAAGGGCATCTAACATTATGGTAAGATTTTACACAACTGTACTATGTCCTTTTATATCACTGCTGCAGTATTCCCTACAGCACGGATAATTACAAATGCTCAGGAGAAATGTGCAGCAGAGCCTTCAGAAAAGTCATGCAGGATAACCCTGGCAAATCCAGCTTTACCCCTGGAAACCACACCAAACTTATGGTGCTTGGCAAAAGTATGCAAAGTAGTCCAAGTAGCTGCCTCAAGAATAGAGTTTGTATCCAAACCCTTGGGAAAAATGGACCAGAAAAAGCCACAGCCCTCGTAAAATCAGCCTTAACAGAAGGCCTTTTCCCATGACAAGAGTAACAAAAAAATGGCCTTTGATATCCATGAAGAAATATTTTGCTTAGAAAAAGACCCAAGATGAAAGGAAACGAGGCACAGCTCAGATTTATGAATGGCTTTAGTTTTATCCAAATAATTTCAGAGTTGTCTATGCAAATCCAAAGTGTGAAAAACCTTCTCACTAGCAGACTGTGGAAAAGGGAAAAAAAAAGTGGACAAATAGACTGATTTAAGTGACAACTCATTAACCACCTTGGACATAAAAGTATTTGTACAAAGAGACACTCTCCTCTTAGTTTTTCATAAGGACAAACCGCCATAAGGGTCTGCAGCTCAGACACCCAGCTGGCAGAGGTAAAGGCCAAAAGAAAAACAGCCTTCCAACAGCAATGCTGTAAAGAACCTGAAGCTTCAGGCTCAAATGAGTCAGAGTCAATTTTTCCAAGACAAAATTACGGTCCCAGGAAGGAGGAATAGGCTTCCTGGGGGACCAATATGAAGAGTGCCTTTAAGGAATTGTTTGTCCTCAAATCTTGAAGCCAAAGGAGGAGTCAAAGGCAGACAAGTAGAAATGGCTGATGGGTTGGCATAGTCTTCTGTTAAAGCCCACCTACCATTGAGCAATTCGTACAGATAAGGGAGAACCAAAGGAACACCCACAGAAAGTGGTTCCAGGTTACAAGCAAGACACCAAACAGAAAATTGCTTCTACTTGGACAAATAAGATTTGCTGGTAGAGAGTCTTCTGGCCACCTGCAGTACCCGAAGCACATCCTAAGGGAAAAAAAAAAAAAAAAAAAAAAAACAGTAGTCTAAAAGAGATCAAAACTCCACCACCCACAGCATCATCATAAGAGTGGACAAGTGGTGATGGACAAGAGACCCCCCCCCTTTGCCTGTGTGGGTAAGGTCTATCCTGCGAGGCAACTTGTGATGATTGCCCTTGGCTAAATGCAGGATAGGGAACCAATGTTTTCTGGGTCAAAAGACAAGTCACCAACAAGATCATGGGAGTCTTGTTCTAGCTTGAACAAGACCTTTGGTATGACAGGCAAGGGAGGGAAGGCATAAAGAGACATCCCATTTCAGGAAAAACAGAATGTGTTCAACATTTCAAGCTGGACAATATGGGACTCTGGTGGAAGAGAGGAAGCAGTCTGTTCAGAAGCGCGGCAAAAACATCTACCTGAAGAGTACTTCACTGGTGGACAATGTCCAGAAACATCTCTGTGAAGCAACCACCTGCTCAGAGAGTCTTCCACAATGTTCTTATCTGAAGGAATAAGAGCCTGAAGAGTCACCGGATACTGAAGAGCTAGTCTTCACAAAGGGTAAGACTGTGTTCCCCCTTGCTCATGTACCACATCACTGTGGTATGGTTTGTGAAAATTTGAGGGGCCCTGGAAAGAAGACAGAATGTAAGGCCTGAAGGGCCAAGACACGCTCATCTCTTATACTGACATGGCCCTTCCTTTCATGAAGGGACCAAAAGCCCTGAACCTTCAGAGGGCCAAAGCAAGCTCCCCATCCAGAGTTTGAGGTATTGGGGGAGGAGAGTTCCTGAGTGGTGATTAGGTTGAGGGACAGTTGAATCCACTACTGGAACTCAAACTTGCGAGGAGTGAAGTGGAACTGGAAAGTATAAAAGATGAAAATGGTGAAACCAAACTCACTTTAGGAACCACTGAAGCTTTCTCATATAAAGTCTGGCCAGAGAAAGTATAAGAATTGGTGGAAGCCATGTATCCCAGAGCCCTTAGAAACTCTCTTGGCTACAATGAAGCCCAGAGGAAGAAATAATGCAATTAGAGTGAAAAGCCTTGGGAGGAGGCCGGGATGCCAGCAGTGGAATGGTCTGGAGCCTGCACCTGAGAAAAACATGATCCTGAGAAGCAGTCAGGAAAGATTTCTGGAAGTTCATTGTAAACCCTAGGCTTTGTGGAAGATAAATAGTATAGTGAAGATGCTGAAGCAAAATCTCTGGAGAGGAAGCTTGAACATCCAGATGACGCAAGACATGAATTCCAGTCATCCTGCAGAAAGTAATCACAGGAGCAAAGCATTTGGTTAAGACCCTTGGGGGCAGCAGAGAGAACAAACGGCAGAGCAGAGAACTGAAAATGCATGCAAGTGACAGTGAAAAGTAAACATTTCCTGAAAAGGAATGCCTAGAAATATAAAGATAGGCATCCTTGAGATCCAGAGAGAGGAGGAAGAACAGGAAACAAGATTAAAGGGATAACACATAAATGGAAAGGAACCTTTAAAAAGCTGTTGAGCTGGGACAGATCCAGAATTGATCTTCAGATTGTCTCCTTTCCTGGGAACCAGAAACATTCTGGAATAAAATCCCCTCCCCTTTAAGTTGTTGAAACTGCTTGGATAGTTCCTTGAGACAGAAGACTCTGAAGAATATCCGGAAAAAAAGGGCAGCTGTTCTTGAGAAGGCTGAAGAGTGCTCCAAAGTGTGTGTGGGGGGGGGGGGGTCCAAACATTGTAATACCCCTGACAAATGATGAAAAGATCAAGAGTCCCGAGTAATCTGTAACCAATTTGGAAGGAACTGGGAAAAGGACACAGGAACTGGGCTGAGAAGGGAGGGAAGAATATAGCCTTAGAACCTGGCTTGTATAGAAAGAGGCTTCTGAGCTGTAAGAGTCTGAGCAGACTTACCAGGAGTCACCTTTCCAGTAGCCTTTTCACCCTTGGGAGGAGGGGTGAAGGGTATCTATGGACAAAGGCAGATTTGCCGGGGTAATTCCTCTGAAATTTGGGAACAGGAGAAACAAAAATGTTTAATTCCTTCATAGCCTTACCCTTTTCATAATGGGATTTAAGAGCTCAGCAGCCGCTGAACCAGAGATCAAAAGGAACATCCATCAGCCTGGCCTCTATATCAGCCAGAGGCTGAAGGCAAAGCCACAAGTACCTCATCAACAGAGCCAAAAGCAGCAGCTCTAGAGGAGCCTTTGGTCTGTTGAGTCTTGAGCCATGGCGCTTGCTGTAAACAAAAAAAAAATACTGATCTGTAGGAGGCATCAGCCCCATCATAAAACTACATTAATAGAATGCTGATCCACTTGAGAAGACCATAAGAGAGAGGGCCGAAGCCATCCCCTCAGAATCAGGAAGATCTGAAATAACTTGTAAAGCCTGAGAGAGAAGAGCCAGAACATACCTCCACCACATAAGGGTCTGATAATGGATGGCCCTGAAGTCCAGACTAGAAGCAGCATACAGTTTCTTACCAAACTGTTCCATAGTTCTGCTGTCTTTGTCAGAGCGGAACAGCTTAGGCAAAAGCTTAGAGGTTTATCAGAAGGGTCAGCTGAGGGACATTTGTAAATAGGTTTTATAAGGTGCCCGATTGCAAACTTTTTTTTTTTTTTTTAAAGCAGGGGGGTGAGACTCAGGAGCCTGATAGGTTACATAAAAAAAAAAAATCCAACAAGGCGGCAAGAACAGGATGAACAGCAGCTGGCCTAGTAGACTCCATCTGAAGGAGTTCATAACATCCAATTTGAACATCAGAAATGTGGTCACAATCCCACTTAACTCCATCATATGGGATACAGTATCCCTAAAGGGAATCTTTTCAAAAGGAGAAACAGGACTACTAGCATGATCCAAGGAAGAGGGAATATGGGAAGAAAAGGCCAAAGATTCATCATCAGAAACTAGTCAGACAAAACCTGCTCACTAGGCCTCTTGACAGGAGTAGAAGATAGAGAGGCAGGAAGAGAAACCACCCAAGGAGGCTTCAAAGCAATAAGAGCATTGAACAAGCCCATGTAAGATCCTGGCATTCACGCAGAGGATCCTTAGGAGCAAGAGAAATATTAGTTTTTTGCAACTTTTGTAAAGGGACATCAGCCCTAACTGTTGTAGGTGGGAAAGACCACTACCTACACTCAGTAAGCACAGTGTGAATTTCCTCCCTAACAAGAACTTGCGCAACACCTCTAGGCCCTTTGTAAATAATCAGCCACTGTTCCCTCTGAACATCCAAAACGGATGTATGCAATGCCTCCGGGGATATGCAAGAAGACGGGTTCATGCCAGCCTCCAAAGTAGTTGCAGCAGACAAATCCGACTGAAAAGCCAGGCTGCCCTCCAGGCTTTCACTAGCTTCCAGATGGCCTTAAGAGATCAATTTCCACTTAAAAAAGAAGCTCACTGGTTGAGGCAAAGGCCACTCACAGAGAACACAGGAGACAGTTAAATGAGTCTAATGGGATACTACAAAATCCAAAGTTAAAAGTTTCTACCAGTCTAAGACAATGCCAAAGATGCACCATTTGCTACCAAAGGGGACATGAATGACATAATGCACTAAAGCACCATTATGTTATCTGCTTGACTTTACATGCTGCAAATTTACAAATGTAAAAGTCCAAGGAACTGATCTAGCCTTGTTGGCCCATGGAAGTCCATATTTTTGGACATCTCTGTAGTTGAGACAGTGAGGTCAAATACAACTTTAAATCAGCACTGGCAACTAAAGACAAATTCACAGAAAAAAGAGTGAACTTACCAGCTGCTGAATGCAAGCATCATGCATTTATTCAGATAGTGACTTACCTATAAAGGAAAAAAAACAAAATCTCAGTGGCATTACAACTGATCAGTAAAATATTTTATTTCTTACAGTGGCACTAATTGCTAATAGTTACACACTGTTCTCAAAAAGAATATTTTATACTAGACATGAGTCCTATTATGGAATGTAAAATGCTAACAGGAACTCTACACTTTACAGATAAGCCCACGGAAGTGCTATATGCTCATAAAAGGAAGATACTACCAAGGTAGGCAAATAAAACAGCAATTAGCTGAGCTGCAAATCAAAATCCTGAAATTGACCTGGCTTATGAGGTTTCAAGAATTTATCTTTTTAAACTGCATGAAAAGGCATGGGACTGATGCAGGACAGAAGCTGACCAGTGCATCAAGATACAAACATGTAGGACAGACTGAAGTTAAACCTGACAAGTAGCATGTCCAAATGCGTCTTCAGACACTACATTGAAAAATTCTCAAACGCTGTCAGATGCATAAAGATGGATGACCCCTGTAATTGCAAGAAATCTGTACTAGCATGATATGAATGTCATCACAGGCACAACCACATTCAGAAGGCCATGTTCCTACATGAAATGCATCTTGCATTGCAGTACTGCAAACAGCACTAGCAGATGAGTTTTAAACTTCTCCACAAATAATAGGCCAAAGTAAATAAAAACTGTATATTCAACAAAAGTGTAAACATTTAGTGCTTACATCCCCAGTGTAATACCGGACTTCATCAGAACCATGTTTTAACAAATTAAACCATTTAAATACATTTTCAAAATCAGAAGTCAAACTTCGTCCAATCCCCTTACAGCACTGCTTTAAACAATTCTATCTAATAAACATAATGAATTTAGTAATAAAAACAAAGCATATATTAATAGAAACATCTAAAGCAGCATAGCTGCCTGATAACTACCACCATGTTATGCTTATAAATATTCTTAAACTTTTAATCCTTTAAAACTAACATTGGATCTCATTTTTAAAACTGGAGCTATGGAGACCTTGCATAAAGTCCAAGCCCATAAATTGCACCTAGCTTCAGTTGCCAGATTAAATCCCTGTGCTCCAACTTGGTTTCCCCAAGAGCCGCCTCTTGGATCATACAGCACCACCTCTAATAATCCAAACTTAATTTGGTATTTGCACAAACCAATGTGTACAGAGCATTATTCAGATTCTTCAAAATTGCAAACAAGTATTCACACACACTTTTCCTAAATGGTCTTTCCATCTTCCCTCTATAAAATTTACAACATTCATTACATATTACTATGTACACCAGCCCTCTGTGGCACAAATTACCAGATGTCAAATGTAACTTATGGGGAAAACCAATAAATGAGATGGCATTTTGTCCCAAAATATATGGTCATTGTTCAGAAGTCCCACATCTTCAAATGCCCTTTTAAGTGCGGTCATTAACACATATAGGATGCTCCAAAAGAGGTCAACAATTCTTGGCTGTTTTATATACAATTCTTGGCCGTTTTATATACAAAGTTGGGTTTTACACCATGTTTTAAAACTTTCATCATTGACTTTATGTATTCCAACTGTTACATAAAATATCCTTGATTTATTTATTTTACATGTGTTGACTGGCTTTGTCCGACTGAGCTGATGGCCCTTTCAGCAGAGGCCCGGGGGTATTTTGCTTGAACAATTAGTCAGACAAAAGAAAGTTTATCGGATACCATCATGTTGGTTTTGTATGGCCATACCATCCTGTAATGGTTCAGCACTCAAAAGGGATTTATATCTGGTACCCCAACCTTTTAAAACAAATGCCTTGATGTTGTTTAACAATGCCCATGGACAATTTACATCCAAAAAACATATCCACCATTTTCTCAACGTCTAACAAAAGTGTGATGATAGAGCTTTTTACTTTGGTGCTTTATTTATGGAGAAATGTTTTGGTCCGACAGCTCTGTGTGAACAGTCGGACACTACGTGAGCCTAATATTTTTTTAAGTTGGTTTGGTTTTATTCATAGACTGCACGGACACCCACTACTTTGGTTCTCATTCTTAACCAACAAAATGCCAGATATAGCGATAGTCAAAGTGACAAATTCACTGCCTAAAACCCTTCCCTCACAGTACCCATTTGCCTTAAGCAAATCAATATTACCTTAAAAATGGAGCAAAAAGATGCCAAGAGTGCCTATACACAACAGCAGATCAATGTTTATTTTTTGTCTCTCCCTGATCAGTGGTCATTCTTCATTGCAGCACAATTTAGTAGTATTCACTCCTGGCTAATCTTAATGCAGTAATCTCCACAAAACGTGCATCTACACAGACTCCACAGCTGTACAAAAGTGAAGAGTGCAAAAACTACACTACAGAAATGAGGTGAAGTACAACTGACCGCATCCCTACTGAAACAGATATGTTCCAGATTATTGCAATCCCGCCAGAAAGATTGCCACTTTGCAATCCCGCCAGAAAGATTGCCACTTGACAACAAAACCGCTCCCTACAGAAAAACATTTGAAAGCCAACCTCGGTATTTCAAATATTTGAAAGGGTGTGTCTAAAATAATGGATCCATCTTCTTACTCCCAGTCAAACCATGTATACCTTTTCTTACTCAGATGGTGAATAAACTCCAAAAAGGAAGAGACTACATTTTAGAAAGAACATCCAGCTGTGACTATCGCTCTAGAATGAAACTAACTGTACAAGTGATTTCCTTAAGAGCTTTCAGAAAACACAATTCATCTTAATCTACTCAACAGCTTAATAGGGATGCAAGGTACTGTTCAGCTTCGGGAGAAGCACCCAATTTAACTCTCAGAAGACAGATAACTAAAAAAAAAAAAAAAAAAAAAAAAAAAAAACACACTGCCATTAATTACAGCAAACTTACAAAAAAATCTTTCTGGTTCAGCGCAAGAAATGTAAGAATAACGATTTAATATCTTAAGCCAGCCTACATGAGATTATATCCAGCTCAAATTCGGACTGTACTAGTTATTTGCAGTAATAATGTGTGAAGGTTAGAAACATTATTTCAATACCTTTGTACAAGGGAAGGGTATACAAACTAAATGTTTTTTCTTCCACTTAAACCAAATATTTTTTGTAAAAGACTTTTTGCGGGGGGGGGGGGGGGGGCTGAGTACACAAACACAGCTGCTCAAGCATATACTACATGCTTGGGGAGCATGTGCCTAAAATCTGGCTATTATAACCTAAAATCAGCAGATATACTTTTCTAAATGATGCACTGGAAACCATTGTTACCAGCTTGGCCCCCAGTATCCCACTGTCCATTACCACCTACCAGCTACTCTCCAGCCCTCCAGAATTCCTCCAGATCTTACTTGGCCTCACCAAAAATGGTGCGTGCCAGAGGGCAGTGTCTCACCTGTGTCTTAATATTGCTATAATCATTATGACCTGCCCACTTCTCTCCCCACCCACAAAGCTAGTTGTTTATATACGAGAGCAACTCCCCTCTTTTGAGCACACCTCACTTATGGAGCACATCAACTAGCATACTCATCCCTTCCATGCATCTCTGTCTGTTGCCAAAGCCAGTAATCAAACCCAGATCAGCTGGGCTGTAGTCAGAGCTTTATCCCTTTACATCACTGAGTGGCACTAGAAACCAGTGTTAATCCAAAAAGAATAAAGCAATGACTTAAGAAAGGTCAATATTTCTGTGCATGTCTAAAGTTACTAATCTCACATATTCCTTTGTCAGTAGTGTACAGAGTTATTTTTACATTAGAACAACCTCTGTGAATAAACTGTACAACACTACTTGATCAGAATGTCTAATCCATAACTGACCACTGGTAGTGTACCGTATGGTCAATGTTCCTATCAACTACAATGTCTGTTTAAAGTGAGACAGCAAACCACTCATGGCTAAATAAAGCAGTACTAAATAGTTTCATTCTTATCACTACTAAAACACAAGATTCTGGACCAAGCACAATCACTTGTCCCATCACCATCTAAAAGCGCCCTCAGGGCAACACAGTGGCTGGTACAATGGGTCACTTTAGAGTAAAAGGTCCTGTTTGATTCTTGGTTAAGGTGCCTTCTCTGCAAAGCCTGCAGGACTTCCTGTGGTCATGCGAGTTTTATCCAGTTTCCTCCAGTCTCCCAAACACCTCTAATGACAAATTCTCCTAGGTATGTATGCAGTGTCTATACCCTACTTAGTAAATCCCCTGGTATGGAAGCATTTGTGCAACTCACGAGCATGGTTGGCATAGTTTCCTTAACATACTAGACCTACATAAATCTTTAAGGAACGCTAGCAAGTGGAACTATTTACAACTCACTTAATTGCAAAATTGAAAACATAACTGCAGAAACTTTCTAAAAATAAACTCTATACCTGTAAATAAGCTTGGGACTATTTTAAGCCTTCATTTCCAATAATGGTTCATAATTTCAGGGCACTTGAATCTTGTGCACTTTTATGCCTTGGAAGTAGCCATGCTCCCTTCTCTAGAATGCCAGGCCACTCAACCCCATTTGTGAGTACTTTCCCATTAATCTAGGTTCCTTTTGAAATATGATAGGGTATCACATGGGTTTAAAAAGCAAAGGTGGTGTGGGAAGTACTGTCATGAAGCGCTTTCTCAAGTGTCAGCTTCTGGGGAAGTTTTATGCCACTTGTTCCAACACACAATTTTGTTTCTAATGGCGAAGAAAACTAGGCATACGTCTCCCTGCAAGAGTCTAAGATACCGACTAAAGAGGCAGTGCTTCCCATCTCGCTCTATAACTCAAGGTATTTAAAGCCTTCATGATCTTACTTGGGAACCTCTGGAATCTTTCTAGTTATTTGACATTTAGTAAGGTATATCCGTGAAAGGGGAGCTGTACTCAAGAACAGACATAATCAAGGACCAATATAAAGGAGCAATGACTTATTTTTAAATTGTTTTTATTGGTTTTCAAATATTAAAAACAATTACATAAATTTTACAAGTAATGAAACAGTGTAGTAATACAAACTAAATACAGAGTCCAAAATAGTTGCTAAATCTTCAATTATTAGACAAAATGTAATCTTTGACGCAATGACATCTTTTGATGTCACCGATATTCCCTGGGCAATTAGCTGCACAAAGACAGACTTTGACTACAGTTTGTCACATGATGACAAAGTGAGGAATTATCAACCCATGCTTCAAGGTCACTAGCTATATTTTCATTTTTGAAGTGGGGTCTTTTCTATATTATATGACCCTTGTATAGGGTCAAGCTCAATAAGATTTTTTGATGCCATAATTTTTAAGTCCTCCGTTATACATTTCATGGCTTTACAGATGAGACTTGTTAGGCTGTCTAATTTTCAAGGTCAGTGATGGGGCCAACCTTTATGTAGAGGCATCAACACTGTGCTGCACTAAAATTCAGAGATAAAACCCATAGCCAAGCTTAGGTTAAACAGCTTGAGATTGTTATGAAGGCATGTTTAGCACTATTTATTAAACATCCAGGTGTTTTGTCATACCTCATTGAAGTATTTTTGGTCACTGGCTTCACCTTTTTTTAGTACATGTTCCTTTGTGAAAGTAAGGGATGTAGGGGTTTTGGGGACTTGTGGACTTTATCCCCAGAGTAGTCTTCTCAAAGTCCACACTGAATTTGTTTACTAGGATATTGGTAATGTCTCTTGGAGCTGAATGGCAGACACCATACTGACCAAGTTCACAGCAATTTTGGTTGTTCTTTAGTTTCCGTGCATAGGTAAAGAATATAGCAATAACCCACGCCTGGGTGCGGGTAATGCTGGATTTATCCACGGTTGGTGTGGTTTGGTCCCTCGCCCTCGGGACCAAACCACACCAACCGTGGATAAATCCAGCATTACCCACACCCAGAAGTGGGTTATTGCTATTCTACAATGACATTAAAGAAAAAAAAAATATTTTTCTTAAATAATGGCATTGTATAATGCCTGTAAAAAAACAGAAATAGCAGAAGGTCGCTGGTAAACAGTTCACAAAACCACAGGTAATAGCGTATGAGAATTTAATTTCCGCTTTCATCACAACTTCATCAGAATACAATGAATACAAAGTTCAAACAGGTTTAAATACCCCAATCAATTAAAACTCAATTGATCTAAGTCAAATACATAAAATTGAAAATGTTAATATTAAAAATGCTTATGCATTAAAAAAAGACATTAAATCTATATCTTTATACATAACTAATTTACGATGTTTTAAAAAACACTTCAAGTTAATACTTTCATTAAGTCCTGGAAAGAAATCAGATTTTAGTCTAACCTGCCATAAAGACTCCCGCTGTTCAATATAATTCTTAAAATCCCCAGCCCTCGTCTGATTTACATATTTCCAAAACAGAAAATAAAAATTTCTTGTAAGTAGTACACATAATGGAATGCTTATATAAAGCATTATTATGATCTTTAGTTTTAATAGCATACAAATGTTCTTTAGTGCGGGTGGCTAAAGTTCTCATGGTCATCCCTACGTAGAAGGCGGGGAAAGTGGAACACATACTAACATATACAACACCGCAGGTATTACAATCAACAAATTCAGATACTTCTATGATTTTATCTGAAGTAATAATGTTGATGTAGGGTCCCTCAGAGATGTAACGGCAAATGTTGCAATGCTGACACCGAAACATGCCTTTCTTCCTTATCAAAGCTGGAGAGTGGTTTTTAACATGAAACTCACTTTTAATAGTGTTGTTTTTACGAAAAGTACAGTTTTGTACCTACCATAAATGTAGATGTTCGAAGATCCACATTGCTGCAGTCCTTACACTTGGGTAGTCCGCTGTCCTCAGTCGGCCCGAATATCAAAGTATTAGGCTGACGTCGGTCAAGGCGCTTAAGACTGACATCAGAACGTCAGGGTACAAATGCGCATGACCGACGTCATATCCTCAGTCTTTTCTTGCCCCAGATGTCAGAAGACCCTAAAAAGAAAGGTCAAAACCAAAAGACAGCAAAGAACAACCAACCACCCTAGTACTAACCCTATGTACAATATATACAATATTCAAAATATGCACAACCCAAACCACACAACCGCCTCTAACTACAGAGGGGAAGGAGGGAGGGTAAATTGGACTGCAGCAATGTGGATCTTCGAACATCTACATTTATGGTAGGTACAAAACTGTACTATGTTCTTCATCTCACATTGCTGCAGTCCTTACACTTGGGTAGAATCCCAAAGCAGAGGTAAGGGAGGATGGCAAAACTATAAAGCAGTAGGAGCTGCCAAAATGCCCCGTAAAATTGCAGTGGCAAAACCAGCCCTAGATTTAGAGTAAAGTGGAAGGTGGTAATGCTTAGAGAAGGTATGCACTGAACTCCAAGTATCTGCCTCCAAAATATCTTTAGTTGCCACCCCCCTTAAAAAGGCTGTAGACGTGGCAGTAGCCCTAGTGGAATGAGACCTAATCCCAGCTGGAATCTCCTTACCATGATAACAGAAAGCAATACAAAACCCAATCCACTTAGAAATAGTTTGTTTTGACACAGGCTTGCCCTGAGAACCCAAAGCAAATGAAACAAATAACTGCTGAGACTGCCTGAACCCTTTAGTTCTGCTCAAATAATATCGCAACTGCCTGTGTATATCCAAAGTGTGCAAAATCTTTTCCCCTTTATTTTGGGGGTTTGCATAAAAAGTAGGCAAATGAATAGTCTGGTTTAAAGCCACACTAGAAACCACTTTAGGCATAAAGGAAGGATTAGTACGCAAAGATACCCTATCCTTATGGAAAATTAAGAAAGGCTCAACTGCCATAAGGGCCTGTAATTCAGAAACCCTTCTCGCAGAGGTAATGGCCAACAAAAAAGCAGTCTTCCATGATAAATATTTCAACTCAGCATCAGCTGCAGGCTCAAAAGGTTGTAGAGTGAGTTTCTCCAACACAAAATTGAGATCCCATGCAGGAGTAGGAGCTCTCCGTGGGGGTCTTATATTCTTTGCCCCTCTAAGGAATTGCTTAAACAAAGGATGAGAAAACAAAGGTGGGTCACAGTCATAGTGAGCAGAAATTGCTGCAGCATGAACTTTAATGGAAGAGAAGGACAAACCTTTGTCCAGTAACTCAGTAAGATATTGAAGAGCCACACTTAATTTAGGCTTAGAAACATCAAATTCCTTTGCTGTACTCCAAAATAAAAATCTCTTCCATTTATCTGCGTACACTTTCCTTGTACTAGGCCTTCTGGCCTCCAAAATAACATTTAAAACTTGTTGTGGAAGCCGAGACCCTCCAGGGTTTAAAACAGAATATGCCAGGCTGTCAGGTGAAGAGAGAGTGAAGTTTGACATTGAGTAAATGACTGTTCTCCTGAGACAGCAGGTGTGGAATCGAAGGCAAAGTCCATGGAGGCTCCCGTACTAGACTTCTGAGTAATGGGAACCAGTGCTGTCGAGGCCAATCTGGAGCTATTAAAATCATCTTTGGCTTGTCCTGTCTGACCTTCAGGAGTACCTTTGGGAGGAGAGGCAGAGGTGGAAAGGCATACACATGAAGATTGCTCCAATTGAATGAAAGAGCATCCACTTTCCAAGCTGTGGGATGAAACCTTTTTGTGCAAAACTTTGGCAGCTGGTAGTTTAGTGGAGAAGCGAACAGATCTATGTCTGGAGTTCCCCATAACACTGTCAATTTCTGAAATACATGAGGATCCAATTTCCACTCGTGGGGATCCATAATTTGTCTGCTCAACACATCTGCTAAGGAGTTCTGTGCTCCGGCAGAAACCTTGCCCTGAAGATTTAGCTGTAAACTGAGAGCAGTCTCCCACAAAATCATTGCTTGTCTGCAGAGAGGATAAGAATGTGTTCCCCCTTGCTTGTTGATGTACCACATGACAGTTGTGTTGTCTGTTAGAACCAACACCTGCCCTGGAAGAAGTAAATCCTTGAAAGCTATTAATGCAAATTGGACTGCTAACATCTCCTTCAAGTTGATATGTAGATGTTGAAGTCTGGCAGGCCACGTGTCTTGTACCCACTTTCCATTTAGATGAGCTCCCAAGCTTTGTCTGAGGCATCTGTCGTTAGAATCTGACTCGCCTCTGGCCGGGTCACAGAGAGTCCCTTGTTTAGGTGACATTCCTGAGCCCACCACAAAAATTCCTTTTGAATGCAAGGTATTATCTGAATGACAGTGTCCATATCTTGGCAGTGCTGTGTCCATACATTTTTGAGATACCATTGCAGCTTCCTCATATGCAGTTTGGCATTGGGAAGCACCAGAATACAAGATGCCATGAACCCCAAGGCTTGAAGGACTGTCTCTGCAGTCAGCCTGGACTGATGAGACAATTGATGGAAGTAAAGAGAAAGATTCTTTTGTTTGTCCGGGGTCAAAAAGGCCATCTGGGATGCTGTATTCAGTCTCACACCCAGAAAGCACATGTCCTGAGAGGGTACTAGACTGGACTTTATTTAGTTCACAGAATACCCCAGGCATCTTAGCACTGCTATCACATATTGCAAATGATGAAGAAGTTCGTCCTTTCCTTGGGCCAGAATCAGGCAATCGTCCAAATAAGAATAGATCTGTATTCCTCTTAGCCTGAAGAAAGCTATCACTGGAGCCAGAACCTTCGTGAACACTCTGGGCGCAGTAGATAAGCCAAAGGGCAATGCAGAGAATTGATAATGAGAAGTCCCAGCTCGAGCAGATACTTCCTGCAACTTAGCCTGATAGGAACATGAAGGTAAGCCTCCTTGAGATCCAGAGTCACCATCCAGTGATCTTTGCCCAGTAGAGGTAAAAGCTGTTGTAACGTCAACATTTTGAACTTGGGAATGTCCAGATAAGTGTTGAGGATAGATAAATCCAGAATTGGTCTCCACGTGTTCCCCTTTTTTGGTACTAGGAACAGGCGAGAATAAAATCCTAGGCCCACTTCTGGCAGAGGGACCGGTTGTATGGCCCCTAATTGGAGTAGCAGAGAAATTTGTTTGTGAGCCTCTAGTCTTTGCTGAGGAGGAACGTCCGGCATGCCTTTGAAAGGAGGCAAGGTATGGAAATAAAACCTGTAACCTCGGTGTATGATATCTAATACCCATCTGTCTTGGGTAATCAAATTCCAATTTTCCTTGAAGAGTGCCAACCTTCCTCCCAAAGGTGCTGCCATGCAAGAACGATCTGGCAGCTGAAAAGGTAGGTCATTGGGCCTGTTTACGAAAGGACTGGCCCCTGCCCTCACCTGAAGAATGTGCAGGAGAACTCCCTGTTCTAGGTCTGAAGGAGCTCTGAGCTCTGCCCCTACCACGTCTAGATCTACCCCTAGACTGTGAATCATAAGAAGGGTACGTCCACCCCTTAGCAGGCCAATTCCTACTAAACTTCAGAGGCTGAACTTGCAAAAAATCTTTAACAGTCTGCATAGACTTAGCCTTGTCCTCCATTTTCTTCAAGACTGACTCCACAGGTGAACCAAACACATCAGACTGTAAAGGAGCATCCAAAATCCTTGTCTTAACATGTTCAGATAAATTCTGATCCCTCAGCCAGGCGTGCCTGCGAAGAACTGACCCAGTGGCAGCCACCCTAGACGAGGCCTGTACAGCATCAAAACCACATTGTAAAGAATGCTTACCCACCTGTTCAGAAACATGTACTAAATCTTGTAATTCTGTACACTCAATGCCTTCCGCCAGAGCATCTACCTTAGACTTCAATTGAGAAAGAAGATAGTTTTGATATTTCAACATGTGAAACTGGCAATTCAAAGCCCTCATAGCTAAGGTGGAAGAAGTATAGACTTTCTTTCCCCATCTATCCAAAGCTCTGGCCTCTATCTGGAGGAACCGGATTTTTTACAACAGAGGCCTTGACACCCTTAGGTCCCTGACTAACAGTTTCTGGGTCCACCCTAGGACTCTTATAAAGATATTTATGAGCCTCAGGCACCCTGTAATACCTATCCGGTTTAACAGGAGCAGGAGGCAAAGAATCAGGATTAAGTGAAGCCTCTGCAAACACATCTTCCACAACATCCAGAACAGGAGGTATAGCCAAAGGCCTATGCTGGGGTAAAAGCAAAAATTCCCTAAGCCTTTTCCTGGAATCAGAGAAATCCTGACCTTCCCACTTAAAATGTTCCCTCATGGAATGAAGGGTCTCTGAAAAAGAAAAATCCTCTGGAGGAGAAGCAGAAGGAGTTGAATCATCTGCATCAGAATCAGAATAAGGAGAGTACTCCTGCAAGTCTTCAGCCGAAGACTCTGAAACATCTGAAGCCTGCTCAAAACTCCCCAACTCTGGTTCCACCCTAGGCCTCTTATCTGGAGGGGGCAAAGAACCTCTAATCAAAGTAATTAAATCTTCTGCCATTTTAAGCATGTGCTTCTTGGGCACAGATCCTGTAGAACTAGGAGTGACACCAACAGAAGCTAAACCTGGCCTGCCTCTGGGAGAAGCCTTAGAAACAGAAGGAGAGGGCCTAACCACCTTAGGAAGGGAGGGGAGTACAGTAACCTGAGAAGCCCCTTCAGCCTGACCTGCCTCCTGAGAGGCCACATCCTGCAATAACAAAGTCTCCCCCTGGGACTCCAGAGAAGCCTCCGGCGGAACCACCGGTTCCACTGACGCCTCCGGTACTGACTACTCTTCTTGCCTGGGTTTAGCTGCCTTGTCTTTGCGCTTCTTCGAAGAAGCGGGCGTCGGAGCATCCGACGGCATCTTATAATTGCACCGCTTCCCAAAGACCAACCTGGCACAATCTAACCTTCGCTTAATCGTGCGCTTATTGAACCTAGCACAAAAGCAACACCCAACAAAGTCGTGCTCAGGCCCCAAACAAGGAATACACAAAGTATGATAATCTCTATGCGGTATCTGTTTCCCACAAGAAATACAGTTATTCACTTTTTCTGACATCCGGTAAGCCACTGAGGCAAGAAAAAACAAAAATGTTCCCCAACGGGGTACTTAGCCAACTTTGACTCTGTCTGAAACTCCGGATTCGAAAAATTTCAGAACGCCGAACGGCACTTGCAACGCTGCTTCTGCATCAGACCATGCGGCAAAAAAGACTGAGGATATGACGTCGGTCATGCGCATTTGTACCCTGACGTTCTGATGTCAGTCAGAAGCGCCTTGACCGACGTCAGCCTAATACTTTGATATTCGGGCCGACCGAGGACAGCGGACTACCCAAGTGTAAGGACTGCAGCAATGTGAGATGAAGAACATCACAAATTTGGGTTCAGAACCAACAATCTGGAAAATGTCTCTATTACCTTGAATAACTTTCCAGTTGTTCTGAAGAATATTTTTAATTTTATAAATATCACTACTCATATCCAGAGAACAAAAGATGTCGTTACTAATATTATTGTGTGTGCCCATCTTAAATGTATTCTGAATATTATAAGACCCATTAAGAATAGGAGGAAAATGGGTAAAACGTTTATTGTAAACTTCATTCCCTATTTCAAATAACTTATCATAACCTCTCTGTATAAATAAAGAAACAATAAAATGAAATTCAGAAATTAATATATCTTCCTTAGTAGTCATCCGACTAGCTCGGATAAATTGCCCTCTGGGAATATTTCTTGTGATATGTTTAGGATGACCACTACTGTTATGTAGGTATCCGTTGGTGAAAGTCTCCTTTCTATGAATTTTACTTTGAAATTTTTGCTCTTCTAAATTCCACCAAATGTGGGTATCTAAAGTATGAAGTGTCATTACTACCCTCGATGATAAAAAACAAATCAATAAATCTACAAAAAAAGAGGATGTTAAACTTCTGTTTTAAAGTAGGAATGAACCTTAGTTCCCACCAAGCCATAACAAGATTGGCATAGGCGGGGGCTGTGGGAGACCCCATGGCCACACCACGTTTTTGCTTATAATATGTATTTCCAAACATGAAAAAATTATTTTCTAAAATTATGTCCAAAAACCTACAGACTACAGAAATGATAGAATTATTAAAAAGGTTCTTTTTAACTAAATAACTGCGAACTGAATCCAGACCCTCCTCATGAGGTATGCATGTATACAATGAAATGACGTCCATAGTAAAAATGACATGTTTAGTGGGATCAAAAGACAACTCATCAGAAAAAAACTCTCATTTTTTCCAAAAAGTGCCAAGAATCCCTGACAAATTCTCATTTAATAATGGCCCCAAAACAGCGTCAATAATGAGGGAAATTCCCTCAGTGACGGAATGTGGGGAAGACACTATAGGACGTATCGGTGGATCAAGTAAATCCTTGTGTGTTTTTGGAACTCCAAATATGACTCCAATTTTAGGTTTTTCAACAAAACAAAAATTGTACAAACTGAAATTAATCTCACCAGACATAAGGGCATCATATAGGTGTGAATGTACTAGCCGAAAACATCTTAAAATTTAAAAAAAAGCAATAGGTTCATATTCACAAGAATTGTCTAACATCTTTAACATGTTAGAATTATAACGTTCATGATCCATGATAACAATATTAGAACCCTTATCGCTTTTCATGAATCTTAATTGCCCTATAAGGGCTCTTAAATTCCGTAAGGCTTTCCTTTCTTGAACAGACAAGTTGTCACAAACATAATCATTAGCCTTAAATAAATTATCAATATCTTTAATACATAAATCTTCAAAGGTCTTAATAGTATGATGAAGATTAGGGACATAACAAGAAGGCTTACTAACAAATTCCTTGACGTCAGGAATATCGTGCATAAGAAAAGACAGGTTTAATTTTCTTGTAAACTTCTTCAAATCAATAGTTTTGCTATAATTTGCCCTATGGCTGGGGATAAAATTAAGACCATACTTTAAAACAGCAAGTTCAGAGTTGCTAAATGAATGTTCAGATAAATTTATGATGCCAAAACTGTCTGAATGACCGATAAGGCTTCGTCCCCCGACGAATTAGAGCCCAAAAAAGTACGACCTCTAGTCAAAATGGAGCTTTTTGTGCAGTCAACAATATGACCTTTTTTGTTGTTGTTGACACAAGGCTCAGTAGAAGTAGATAATTTCCTTTTATTACTTTTGTTGGTGCCCAAGCTGTCGGAGTTGTCAACTCCCGTAACAACTTCTTGGCTAACAGTGGAATGTTTCTCTGATGTCTTATGTAAAATATCGGCGAATGATGGAACAGCGGGAACCAAAGGCGGAAAGTCAATATTATAACCGCTATGTTCATTATTAGGCACATGAGTGGCTGTAATAGATTTAGAACTGCCATCTTGAATGTTAGAAACAGCCCCAGCGAAATTGCGCCTACTAAAAAAGGTGCCTTGTTTCCGAATATCATGATTATGCTGATTAAGAGCATAATGATGGTAAGCAGTCTTATTGTGGTAGGATGCAATATCTCTTTCCATTTTAGATTGCTTCCTACTGGTGACATCTTTGGAATGTTGAAATAGTTCCTTAGTCAAAAATGAAAATAAGGCGTTTAATTCATCCTCAGACAGTCGCCTTCTAAAAAAAGACTCTATTTCTTTGATATCATTCATTATTAGAGACATTTTTTCGATGTTATTATCAATTAACAACTGTAAAAAACGAAGCCCAGCTTCGTTGAAAAAAACAAACTAATGAATCAAACATAGGGTGTCCCAAATTAACACCATTGGGGCACTTGAAAAAGCGTAAACCCTTAGGCACAACACCAAGTTAAATACATTTTGCAAAATAGCAGTTCTAAGTCCAAAGACTTGTACCTTTTAAGTAGCTTTAGTAAAAGTTCACGTTGACTAACTGGCCGTTGTCGTTCATGAAAGAACTCCGCTTGAACATGTTAAACGGATTGTCATTCCGGTTAAGAAGAACAGCACAACTGGCGTTGTCAGAACCACAGGAATTTAAAACACGTTGTTTAGTTGCGCATCGCAAATCCGTATGTAACGGACTTCCCAGGTTAATGACAGTTGGTAATTCACCACAAGCCCCGACTGGGCTAGACACTTGAATAGACTCGGTCGAACTGCTGGCCTTCGCCACCAAAAATTTCAATGAACATTGAATATCAAGCAAAGTAGAAACGAGCAAACGGTTAATTTTATCAGTTCCTTTATCGGTTCCTGATGTCTGTGTGGAATGTACCGACAAGTTCAACAAAGTATCATCAGCAACCTCTGCCATGGTAAGGCAAAAAACACAAACCAAACAAAAGACACCAAATAACTCCAAAATACTGTAAAAAAACAGAAATAGCAGAAGGTCGCTGGTAAACAGTTCACAAACCACAGGTAATAGCGTATGAGAATTTAATTTCCGCTTTCGTCACAACTTCATCAGAATACAACGAATACAAAGTTCAAACAGGTTTAAATACCCCAATCAATTAAAACTCAATTGATCTAAGTCAAATACATAAAATTGAAAATGTTAATATTAAAAATGCTTATGCATTAAAAAAAAAAAGACATTAAATCTATATCTTTATACATAACTAAATTTACGATGTTTTAAAAAACACTTCAAGTTACTTTCATTAAGTCCTGGAAAGAAATCAGATTTTAGTCTAACTTGCCATAAAGACTCCCGCTGTTCAATATAATTCTTAAAATCCTCAGCCCTCGTCTGATTTACATATTTCCAAAACCGAAAATAAAAATTTCTTAAGTAGTACACATAATGGAATGCTTATATAAAGCATTATTATGATCTTTAGTTTTAATATTAACATTTTCAATTTTATGTATTTGACTTAGATCAATTGAGTTTTAATTGATTGGGGTATTTAAACCTGTTTGAACTTTGTATTCGTTGTATTCTGATGAAGTTGTGACGAAAGCAGAAATTAAATTCTCATACGCTATTACCTGTGGTTTGTGAACTGTTTACCAGCGACCTTCTGCTATTTCTGTTTTTTTACAGTATTTTGGAGTTATTTGGTGTCTTTTGTTTGGATTGTATAATGCCTACTTGCTGCCCTTCCGCAGCTGTCTGGTATCCCACGAAAGTTATGATGTACTGCGCATGCCTACGCAGTACATCAGAGCTGTGGGCAAAAGCAACTGAGAAAGCAAGATCTCCGTTGCTTTTTACAAACTGTTTTACTATGTTAAATGGGTTTAACATAGTGAGACAGCTTTAAAATAAGCACCGGAGCTCTGTTGCTTATTTTAAAGCAGTCTCGCTATGTTAAACCCATTTAACATAGCGAGACAAGTTTAAATAAAAAAGCAACGGAGAAAGCAACATCTCCATTGCTTTTTACACACTGTGTCGCTATGTTAAACTCCTTTAACATAGTGAGACACAGTTTTAAAAAAGACTTGTACTAATGGAAAAAGTCCGGGCGACCGGACCTTTTTCCATTAGTACAAGTCGATTTACTACGTGCATGCTGACCAATCAGCGTGCACGTTTTGGATTAATGGGGGGGGGTCATGCTATAATGTACAATTATCCTACCCATATTCATAAGTGGTTTTCGTACCCCCAAAGTAATTTAATTTAAAGATTCTAGTAGTATCTTTGATACTAGCCTTGAGATGAGGGAATATGGGATCAGATGTATACCTTTGAGTTTTTCCTTTTGTTGTAAAGTTTTATGTTGGCTGAGCATTAGGGTTGATTGCTCTGATTGAGACTACCAACCCTATGCATTTATCTGAATAGACACACAACTTCATTAAGCTACCTGCTGTGACAGCATCAGAGCGGATACTGTCATGAGGCAATTTTAAAACTCTGTCAATGAATTCAAGGATTTCAAATGCACTAAACTTGTCCAATTCTAAGTTAGGATGCTTGAAATCCTAGCAATGAAAGATATTTGCCACAAGGCATTTTGAGACTTTGAAGGCGAGTGTCACACTTATGTTCAGACTTAACTGAGGAAAAGGAATACTGCTTGACGCAACTATATTTGTAAGGGCTACATCCAGAATACTAGGTCTTCTAGTGGGTTTATTAACTATATATTCCAGAAAGTTTATGGAATCAAGTACTTCTAAGCATATTTTACATTGGCAGTATACAGGCTCCAGCTTACTGAGAGATATTAACACTTTCCCTAATATACACTGCAGTTTAGGGAGGTTCATTTAGTACATTTAGGAATGTTTCATGACCTTAGAACATGGAGGATGTCCTGTACCAGGCTACAAGTTTGCCCAGATTAGGATGACCTTTGTAGGTCACTCTACCTCAAGATATGCTCCATGACAAAGAGATACCATATCACAGCTACCATTAGGCTGGATGGCATGGCAGGTGCAAAACCTATGTACAAGAGGGAGTGCTCACTTTGCATTTAAACCAAGTCTCAGTAATTTCACAAACATGTATGCATCGATAATACTTCTGGCATTGAGAAACGCCATCTTAATGGGATTCATTTTTAGGTTAGATAGGTTTGTTAATGTCCATTAAATGGACTGTCTAAAAAGGTACAATGAGGACAGCAAGGCTTTAGCCAGCATGTGGAAGTCTTTGAATGAGAGGTGCAGATCATATACGCAAAGAAAATTGAACTGTTGAGCATTCTGATCCTCGAGGACACAAAATGGATCCCCTAGAATGATAAAAACTATTTAACAAATTGTTGAAGCCAGCACTCATTTGCATCTATGAATCATTCTTGACCAGGTCTTGGCTGCATGTTAATTGGGGTCTATATTACATGACTGAATGATCACAACAGCAAACGCTCTAAAGAGCAAACATGCAGTGCATCGAAACCATTATTGTGGGGGGCTGCACCCCCCCCCCACACCCCCACTAAATATATATACCAAATCAGAGATCACACTACAGTGAGGAAAGGGCAAATTCCATTCTTCAAAGCACTTCGAATGATCACAACAGCGAAAATGCAGCACATCAATCACGTACTATAGACCCTGTTAACTGGAGTTCCAGCAGGATACTCTGAATGTGCCTTGGGGTTTTGTCTCAAGTTATTCCCAATCACATTGTCCACCAACATGCTGTAGTCCTATGTATGAAGTGAAACTGTCTTTTGAGACTTTCAAATGTCAGAGATAGTGTCCAAAAAGATAACTCAAGATTACATCATTGTCCAGGCTTATACGTTGAGGTGGAGAATGTGTGCGCCTATCTAGTGAGTCATCTATTAGTCAGACATCAGAACTTGAATACATAAAGTGCCTTAACTTGTTTGAGATTCTTCACTAAGCATGCATGCAAGAAAGAAAGGAGGTATTTGACTGTCACCGATACATAGACTGATTTTTTTTTTTTCATTTACAGCCAAGCATAAGATACTCAATGGGATTTTATTTGGCCTGCGGCGATGGTCAGAGACCATGTTGTTTGGTACGCCAGGGAATCCTCAAGATTAAATACTTGCAGCACTCAAAACAGAATTTTTTATTAAACAGTTTGCCATTTAGGACCATAAATCTGTTTCTACACTGTACGATAATACTAAATATTAATACTCTATAGCAACAGAATGTTAAGCAGGGTGACCTTTCAGTTTTGTCCAGAGATATGGAGAACTGTAAAGTGCAGAGCATTAACTATATCCAGCTAGAGTAGTTATTTTGTGGAAGGTTGTAGCAAAATAAGCCAATTTATAGAGTGATCTATAGACTAACACAATTTCATTTATTACATATAGCTTAGAGAAATATACAGACTACATAGGATAAGCAACTGACAGTTTTATGAACATGGCTAGCTCCTTGCAAACTGAGCTTTTTGGCTAGTATGGCAACTGTAACACTAACAGTAAAGGGCAGCAAAATTCTGCTTGGAAGACTAGACAGTAGTCCAAGGGCAAACTGCAGCTCAAATGCACTACAGCCAGCAGCTGCGGGCCCTTGTACATTCCACTTTAAACGGCTAACTATACAACTCAGCGTCAGGTCACAGAGGAAGACTTCCCAACTGCATTTCATGGGACTGGGGTTTGACTACCATCTCCAGCACTGGAAGAACCAAGCAGGAAGGAAGGGCTGCATGCACTTGGCAGACTGGGTAGTGCTAACTTCCTGGGGGAAACCAGGAAGCTCACCACTCAAATGTTGGTGTGCGACACAGATGCCGACAGAACACCCCTTACGAAAATGAGGAAGGGTCCTGTGCTGCTGTCCCACTGCATGCTCATCACCTACATTCATCTAGTGCATGCGTTAGAGATGCAACAACTAAAGACAAAACCCTCAAAGTACCCTGGTGGTTGCCTAAATAAAGGCTTCTCATGGCCAATACTCATCCTAGTAATAGAGAACAAGTGGGCCACTTGGTTGTGCAGGCTGTGGGGTGATGGCTGAAAAGACAGCAAGGGCAAAGTGTGCACAAAGTCACAGCTGATTATACAGTGTGTAGGAACTTGGAGACATGGGCACAGATTTAAAGTCACTTATGTCTGCAAAGTGCATGTTGTCGCAGCACGTTAGTAACAGCAATCTAAAATACCCCATTTCTAACCAGAAAACCTCACAGTACACCAAATCAACCGACTAATGGAAGAGGGGGAGCCCGAAACAAAGGACCCCCTTAAGCCAAGCCCTTGAGGAGTTTGATCTGGCGATCCACCAACAGAGAATTGAATGCAGTGTAAATTGAACATCTTGAGGTAGTCAGATCTCAGACAATACAAGCATTTCTTATGGGTGTCAGAATTTGACATCTGCCCACAAAACACCACCGTTTGAATCCGGTAGTTTTGTCTGCTATGACACAAACACACAAAAAACAAAGCACACTATAGTGCAGCAAAATTACCCAAGAAAAACAAGTAGCAGGGATCAAACTCACACACTATAAAGAACAGTGCCACAACAAAAAATCCCAAAAGCCCCAAAAACTAAATGAAGGGGAAGGGATAAGGGAAAAGGGTGCCAAAAATGGGAAGACAAAGGAAACACGTGTTGCTAAACGTGAGCTACATAGGAAGGGAGGAAATGAAGCACTTAAGTAGAAAAATGTACCACTTAACTGAAAAAAAATCCAATGAAAACCCAAGAAAAACTTTAATCCATGCTGGGAGACAGGAATAAAGTCTGTAGCAAATGAGATCTGAGGGTTAGATGGTAGTAAGGCATTAATGGGAGTGGGATGAGCTAGAGCATTGAATCTGTTCTGTAAAGTGCCAGATCAGATCCAAAACCCAGAAGTGATGAATAATGAAATGGATAACAGATCAAAAAGGTGTCAAGTGCAAAACAGCACTTAAAGGATACAATGCCTAGAAAGTAAATCCAGAAAGGACACCTGTTTACTGCAGGACACACACACACCCATTTGGATGGTCAGTTCATCAATGATGCATCTTTGAGACTTAGTACAAAACTTAGACGCCAGACAAAAATCCATGTGGACACGAAGAAAATAGACTCTACAAGAAGCCACCACAGCTGGGAACCAAACTGCAGAATCACACACTAACACAAAGCTAACTGCCGTAAAACAGAACGTGTGTTGTAACTAAGCATTTCAAAATGAGGGCACTTGCATACAGAGCACACATGCAGGCAGCAGTGCTACTTTGAGAGAACAGCCAGAGTGTTAACATATGTGAGTGCTGTAGGCAGTCCATTTATAAGTTTGTTATTTAAGTTTAAGTTAGCCTCAATCCTGATGAGTTTGTATATAATAAAGCTATCTGAACCAAACCCACAACTGTTAGTTTTATTCTGACTAGATGAGGGACATGGTGTCAGAACCGGGATAGAGTGTGAAATTTCTTCAAGCCATGAGGTGCACAGTTAATGGTGAAGGCCCATTGAGCTGGTAGGGTGACAGTACTCAATTAAAAAAGGCCAAAATTACCTTCAGGTAACAAACTCACAAATGATACGAAGCATTTACAAAGCACAAAACACAATCAAATGACTAACACAAAACGTATTATCAGACGAAAGGCACAATGCATTGTTGATTAAACGAAATATTCCAAACCACTATATTTGATAAAATTATCAGAAATACTTGAGGGGTTCAGAGTTGCTTCCAATATGCATAACGAGCGTGTTATACTTTTCTTGTGCTTGTTTTATGTGCAACTAGCACGAGGTCAAATAAGCATATTAGTACAATGAAAGGGCAAAAGCAAAGCTACTACATGTTTAGTAAACGACCATGTTTTGATATGGGCTACTATTTTGCAATGACCAAAGCTATTCAAAGTATAACTGGAGTTGTTTGAAGTATTTCAGTGTGTGCTTTATTACAGTACAATTATTTCAGAGTTTATAGTGTACAATGTACAGTTATTTGCAAAGTGCAGTCAGAATACAGTAATTTCAAAAAGTTTCTTCTGCTGTGTACATTTTATTCGCAGAATGCAGTCATTTCAAAGTGTTTCTTACACTGTATAGAGTTATTTCACAAAGTACAGCCATTTTGAGAAGTTTGTTGTAGTGTGTACAGTTCATTTGCAAAGTGAAGTCATTTTGAACTGTTTCTTACACTGACAAGGAGTGGTTTTGCAAAGTATATTGGTTTCAAAGTGTTCTTGTGCTAAGGAGACATTTCACCAAAAGTTCAGTTATTTTGAAGAGTCTACTGTGCTATTGGGCATAACTACAAGTTCTAGCATACATTTCTAATGTGTGTGTGCTCTTCCATAATTCCAAGGGGCTTTTATTACTGTGTGTTGACATGGCATAGGCATTTCGCAGACCAGTCCACTTGCATTTGATCATAACATTGCAGAGATCTGGACAGTATTTGAGCAGGAATATGATAGTTTCATACAAGCATCTTTTTCTGATAAAGATGCACGTGCAAGGGCATTTATTTTGCTCAACTTAGCAAGGGCAGAAACCATTGAAAGAGCATTCACTTGTGTATGCACAAGCAGTATATGCAGGAGAGAGGGGAAAACCACCACACTGTTGTACAAGCTGAGACAAGGGAGGACCCCAAGTGCTCGAAACAAATTTAGAGAAATGTGCAACCCCAGACAAATGTTACATTGACCAGTCACCTATTTTATACTACACACCAAATGCCAGGAGAAACTTTTACAGCTTAGTGACTTGAGAAACCAGGCTAAAATGTGCAGGTTTGGTGCTGTGAGAACACTACGTTGAGCAAAGCTAGAGAGATTTGTCAGATACATGAGCTTACAGAAAAGCACACAAATGTGCTTGCAAGTGATGAGGTTCATAGGTTAGTACTAGCCTAGCTGCCTTTGTGGGCCATTTTAAGCCTAATCAATTACCCCATGTGAGAATCAAACCTTGCACCTTGTCTGCAAGGTAAATATCAACCAATATACCAGCCTCTCACCCCAAGAGCATGGTTTCAGCAGCTTCTAGAACAAATATAGACAGCATGCAGCGCATGGCAGCTGCAGGATTTCCAGGGTGAGCCCGTACCTTTCCAGCAAAGTCTAAGACTAGCTTAGTAAAATGGGCATGCTCAGTGCAGCACCAGGGTGACTCAGCAAAACCCAGCCAATCATAAGTCTAAAAGAGAAGTGCTTAGCATTTGGTCAGCAATGCCAAGAGTGTAAAAAATGGAACCACTTTTCAAATGTTTTGTAAATCAAGCAAGAATCATTCATTTATTAAGATAATCCACTCAAACATGCAAGCTGATCATATAAAAAGCTGCAACTTTCTATGTAGATGGTATCAGTGGTCAGTGAAAAGGTTAATGTAGTAGATTTCTTGGCAAAGAATGAAGTGTTTTGTACTGTTCTGATCAATGGTTAACAGTTTCAAAGTGCAATGTTATGTTTGCAGAAACATTTGCTAGAGTAAGAGCTAGTGAACAACTTAATTTGACCAGTTGTGCAAAGCTTGCCGTTTATGGAGGTGGAGATACAAATCAACAAAAAACACACAAGACAGGCGCCCAAGAGAAGTAAGTCCAAACACCGAAAAATCCGTAACAATGTAAATGAGTTGTAGCAGCTAACAGCTTTTCCAAAAGGATACAAGCTGTTATTGAAGACCAATGATAAAATCCAAAAAGAAGAAAGCGTAAAAAATCCCTTTAACGCAGAGTTTATTGGTTTACACAAGTTTAGCGTTTTCGCTCGAGGCACAGCTCCAGCTTCCTCAGAAGTACAACAATTTACAAACAAAACACCACTTTTAAAGTGCTAAGCGCGGGCTTTTTTACTAGTATAATTTAAAGACGTATTAGCCCTTCTTTTAATATGCTAAATACATCAACACTAAATGTACTATTTCAACTGAACTAATTCAAATGGAATGAAACCAGCAACCCCAAACTACCAGCCTCCCCTATGTTCCCAATAAAATTTCTTGTGGGCATATTGGCCATTCCAACATCCAATTAGACAACCTAAAACAATAATTCATAATCAATTATGAAATGTTAAAACCTAATTAAGTTCCTACCTAAAACAGCAAAAAACATGACTGCAAGTAAAAACTAAAATAATGTTAAAATTCAGTTTTTCTTAACAATATGCGAAATAATACGCACTATTATTTGTGCGTTAACGCCCCACCTTGAACAGTCTATCGTTTTAATGAAAAGACTATCTTTAAAAATACATCCAAGTATTGTGCTTACAGTAGCTCACTGATAGTGTTGTACTTAAAAGTTACCATAATCCAAAAAAGGTCATCGTGCACACCCATACACAAGGTGTGTGGTTTGTTGCTAAGCATGGTGAACCTTGGGTAGTACTAATTGTGCCCTAAACAAAAAGAACTATAATTTTATGTAAAAAATTTCTTTCAAAACGGGACCATCCTACCCAGCTTAGGTTCTTCAACGTTTGTAACTTTTTAGCTTCAAAATGCAAGCAATGTTACCCTCTTTCCCTGGTTTGAATGAGCACTGTGAGTCCAATAACGTAATAATTCTTTCGAAACGGGACCATCCTACCCAACTTAGGTGCTTCAACGTTTGTAACTTTTTAGTTTCAAAATGAAAGCAATGTTACAGTGCTCATTCAAACCAGGGAAAGAGAATGAGTCCAATAACAGTTGCCATTCTAGTTCTCTGTTTTCAAGAAACAGAGAAATTGGGCCCCCTCTTTCCGATTTGAGAACTTGGTCTATAGCCAAAAACTGAAAGCTGTGCCCAGGGTGTTTGTCAATATGCTTTGCTAATGCATTAACTTTATTATGCTTCCTCATAGCATAAGAATGTTCATACACCCTGTCACGCAATCTCCTGTCAGATTTACCCACGTAAAAGGCTGAGCAACAAGTGCAAGTAGCCAAATACACTATAGACCTCGACTCACAATTTAATTTGTGTTTGATGTTATATTTCTTATCACGTATTGTAAAGGAGTTTGATGCCCTTACTAAATGACAATGTTTACAGTTGCCACATTGAAAACAACCCTTATTCCTTAGTGTCCAGTCAGATGCTGTAGGTCTTTCCAAAATTGATTTCAGGTTGTTTCCTTCTATAAATGACCCTGGGCTTAAGTCCAAGTTTTTCCAAAAGTTGTTCATCGTTAGTAATGAAATACCAATTTTTGTAAAGTATAAACTCAATAGCTTTTGAATCCAAACTAAAACTGGTAATAAAACTACTCCCTATGATACCACAAGTGCCTTCCAACCCCGGAATAGTCACTTTGTCCTCACCATCAGCATTCGTGCTTGTACCTAATGTGTCCGCTATAGTAGCACTTTGACCCTGCGATAGAAGAGGTGAGAATAAACCTAAGTCCCTTTTCTTAGTTACCTCATCAAAAATTTGGTTAAATAACGATGCCGGGTACCCTCTATTGGTGAACATTTTCTTGAGTAGCTCACATTCATCCAAAAACAACTTCTCATTGCTACACATTCTAGAAGCACGTATTATTTGTCCTTTAATAATAGCTTTCTTTTGTTTAAAGGGATGGCTACTTTTAAAGTGTAGCAGTGAGTTGCAATAAGTGGGCTTTCTGTATATATTAGAAAAAAATAGCCCTTTCCTACAGTCCTTAGACAATTTAACGTCTAAATAATCAATTTCCAATTCAGAAAATTTGGATGTGAATTTTAAAAAAACAGTGGTACTATTAATAGATGTTACAAAGTTTTCAGCCTGTGTGTTACCATCAAACAGTATAAAGATGTCATCCAAGTACCTAGTGTAGAATTTGGTTAAACACATCAAGTCGTTGTTAAACAGAAAATGCTTCTCCCAATATGCCATAAACAGGTTTGCGACGCAGGCACCACAAGGGGACCCCATCGCTACACCTTGGTTTTGCTTATAAAATTTCCCATTAAAGGTAAAATAATTAGAAGTTAATATGATATCCAGTAATTGGGAAATGGTGTCAATTTCATGTTTAGGCACTTGCAAGTCTATTAACAAAAGGGTGATCCATTCTATTGCCTCAATGTGTGGTATTGATGTATATAGATCAATGACATCAATAGTAAGCAAGTTTAATGTGTCTTTAAATTCAATGTTTTGTATTTTTTCAAGAAAGGACCATGAGTCTTTGCATATTTGAGTAAAATGTTTCAGATGTTTGCTCAAAATATGGTCCACCAATTGGGCACAAGGATATGTAGAAGAAATCCGGCTGTCAATAAGAGCTCGGAAAGGTGGGTTGAGTAAATCTTTGTGCATCTTGGGAATGCCAAAAACTACAGGTGTTTAATATCAATATAGTTGTAAGTATCTGAATTGATGTTCCCATTGATGTGCAAGTCCCTAAAATAACTTCTGTTCCTACAATATGAAGTATTCATTTCATTCAAGGATGAGGAACTATATGCAGTTCCTTCCAAGATGTTTTCCATTTTCTCAATGTATTTAAAGTTATCAAGGATAACCAGCCCACCACCCTTATCTGGTTTTAAGACCCTAACTGGGGCTTTACATAATTCACCCAAAGCAGACAATTGCTCCTGTGTGACATTATATTCCAAACTCCCTTTTGACAGTAGTCTTGAACAGGACAAGTATCTAAAGTCCAATTCACAAATCTTTTCAAACAAAAATAAGCCCGTGTGTAAGGGAGGGTTGAAAGAACTAGCTAGTTTTAAGTTATTACTACACATAGCCGAATTGTCATAAAGTAGTTTTAAGTTCAATTTTCTTACAAAACACTTTACCAGGTTACATCTTGATGATGGTACAAAGGAGTGTCCAAAAGCTAAAAGTTCAATCAAGCTTGGAACCACCTCAAAGGTAGAAAAATTGTATATTGTAAAGTCACCTTTAGAGTTTTTCAAAACTTTTAGGGCGCCCAGAGGGTTAAAAGGTTGAGCATCTAAGTTTATTTCCGATTGTTCCAGTTCTTCTTCGGAAATGAGCGAGGCTTCGCTTTCCCTAAAAAATGGTCACCAGAATGGCTCTCTCTTTGGTTGTTGTTGTTATAATATTGATTACTTCTTGTATTATGTATTTTAGGTCTAGTACTTTGCTCCTGCACGTTAGGACCACCACTGTTGTTCATGTGGTCTTGCAACTCTTCTTCGTGCTCCCCCGAAAAGTTAGGTGTGTTGTTGTCATCATCCAGCAGATTGCTTTGAGGTGTGGTGTAAGTAACCATTAACTTGGGATAGGCTGAGTTATTAAGGTAGCTCTGCCTGTCCCTGGCCAGTTTCTTGTTTTTATTTCCTTTATATTTCTCCAATAAACCATCTATGCTTGAGAAAATTCTAGAGTAATCAAATTTGTACCTGTCAAAGTACAAATTTTCTTTCAAGTTAACATCCAAACTGTTGACTTCTTCAATAAGCATGGTGATTTGGATGTTGTAATGTTTTATT
>NC_056725.1:1252188838-1252253838 GCF_019279795.1 Protopterus annectens
ATTAGAGCAAGACAGTCCTTGTGATGTTGGATATTCTGAAGCCAAATAAAAAATGCAGTCTCTCTCTCTCGCTCCTTCAGATTACATAATTTTTTTCTCTGGTTTCCAGGCTAACAAACTCAGGACTTTACCAGCCCCTTTGATCTTGCACCTGGTCAGGAAGCTACACAAATGACATTATGCATGCAAATTCTAGCAATTAACTCTGGTCTTGAAATAGCAAGAATTCGTTCAGACATCTTGGCTCCGAGTTTTGAGAACAAACAATTACACAACGCTCGACTTGTCAGCTTTCCTCCAGCAGAGTGCAATGGGGTTACATTTTTGAAGTTCAACATTTAACAAAGAGAACAAGCATGTGGCTTACATTAATATTTACAAATGACAGAATTATCTACAAAATTCTACCTAGCTAGACTGGTAGCCTTCACATATCTTCACAGGCTGCCAAAGTAATCTTGTGTACCAACAGTAGTGCAACCATATTTTCCTTAGAGATTTACTGTAGCCACCCAGGTTCCTAAGCTACCAAAAGAAGAGCAAGAGGACTACTAGTTTGGCCTTCTCCATCAAAAGATATGGATAAAAAGGGCTTTCATTTTGTTCAGTATGCAACAGTACTAAACCGCACTTGCAAAAAAGAGCCACTTCAGCTAAGCCAGATTCCTGAACTACCTTGGTCAACAGCAGCCACTGACATATTTGAGTGGAACAATCAGAATTAGTGTTGGTAGACTTATTCAAACTGGTTTGAGATGGATCTGCTACCTAACCCAACATCCAAGGTACTGTCATTACTAAGTAGAAACATAATTTCTCAGTCCATGGTAGTCCACACAAAGTTATTTCTGACAATGGTGCCCAGTTTGTCAGTTATTTCAGAAATTTACAAAAGAGTGGGACTTGATCCATATTACTAGCAGTCTGGAATACCCACAGTGAAACGGCCTGGCTGAGCGTGCAGTACAAAGTGCAAAGCAATTTCTAGAAAGCTCAAAGAGTGACAATTCTGATAGTCTTCTTGAATTTGCTTAATCTCAGAAATATACCCCATGACAATTTACTTTGCTTGCCTACTCAGAGATTTCTATCTAGGCAAACTAGAACAACCTTGCCTGTTCATTTGTTGGTACCCAATGCCAAAAACACCAAAGAAATCAAAGCCCAACTACTTAAAATATAACTCCTTTCAGAAGTCCAGCTATGACAAAATGAGCAGATTTTTTCATCCACTGAAAGGAGAGATAGTGAGGATGCAAACGGCTAACAGTTTTGATTTAACTGGTCAAGTGAGAGGTATATGTGCCAAGCAGAAATACTATTTAGTAGAATCAGAGGGTATAGAATACAGAAGAAAATCGCAGGCATCTTCTGCCGGTGTTTTAATAGATATCGGAGCATTGTACCAGTCATACAGACTCAAGATCTCAGAGCAACCCAGAAGAGGTTCCTGTTAAAGGACATATCTCGATACCTATTCCAATTCCTGATGGATGTCCCAGATGTACTTGAAGCTGAACATTCATTACAGACAGTCCCTGTTGCTAGACCCAGTTCTAATTTATGTCACACGATCAGGTCATATTTCTAGACCTAGTGTAAAATACACAGCAACCTGGATGGGTTTGTTTTATTTGTATTTAGTTCAGTATGATTGCATGACAAAGAAATAGTTCTGTGAATGTCAAAGGATCATTTCTGTACAACTGCAGGTCAATGAACATTATTTCACTGCATGACATTTCTCAAAGAGGGAGGATGTAAACAGAGCATGTGTTGCAACCAAGAAGCATTTCAAAGTGAGGGCACGTGCATATAAAGAAATCGCACATGCAGGCAGCAGTGCCACTTGACAACAGCCAGAGTGTTAACAAGTGCAGTAGTCAATTTATAGGTTTAAGTTACTTAGCCTCAGTCTTGGTGTGTTTGTATACAATAAAGGTGCTTGAACCAAACCCACAACTGTTCTTTTGCTTTATCCTGACCAGACCAGCGACAACTGCCACCCTCCTGAAAATTCACAACTTACCAGAATGTTAGCCCAATTAGTTGTTGTTGAACCCATTAACAAAAGCCATGAGTAAATTAACTTTCTACAGAAAAAGGTAATAAATCTAATATTTGTATGCCATCTAGTTTCAGACATACAACTTCTCTAATAATTTACACATGAACAAATGTGGATAACATGGGGGCAAACTCCAGTGCCACTAGTGCTCAATTACCTGATATACAAAACAGTCAAGCTGAAGCAATTTCAACCAAAGATCCATATTTCACAGTTAAAAAAAAAAAGAGGACTGCAAACCCTGTTCGTCAATAGTCAGATAACTGGTTTCCATCTGCTGAAATCTACACGCCTTTTCCATTTTACTACTGTAATTTATCTCATCATTGGTTATCACTTAAAATCCATTTTAAATAACATATCTGTTGTAGCCATATATGATGGATAAATGAACATACCCACCAAGAGAAAAATCAAATGTTGCAGTGTTTGACTTTATGGAGATTCTGCATATGCTTTGTGCAAAGCAAAATATGGGATATTTATCAGCATAATATTGAGTAAATATTCTTCAGTGTTAACAGAAACAGGAGGTACTATAAAATGATGAAAAAGTAAACATTCATATTTCTTTTCATCATTTATGGTATTTCCCTTATCTACTCAGCAAGGTCATTATGGTACATACTACTACTTGACATCCATGTGCGCACAAAACTGTTTTCAACTGCAAAGTAATTCTCTTTTGGCATTTTTGTAAGCTTACATTTTAATTGTTTTAAGTTTCAGAAAAATCATACCACTCTACATTCTGAGATGGAGCATACCTTAAGAAATCCTTAGTGGAACAATACAGAGTATTTTATAAAAAAAGTTCTGGGATTTTAAACTGTACTAACAATTTTTATAACAGGATAAATTGCAGTAGTTACCCTTTTCAAAGTAAATTGATGCACAAAGTCCTCATGTCCACAACAGAGACACCAATAATTAAGGTAACATCCAAGTTACTTACTCTAAAATAGTATTTTGCTACAATATAAACTCTCGTGCAGTTTCCCACAGAAAAAGTGGAGTGCTTATATTTAGCAACATTTTGGGTGCAAAGTTGAGACCATATTTTAAACTGGCCATGACTCAATACCAGATGAATTTAAAATGTTTACTTGCTATATTCCACATCTTTTTTTTTTTAAAACAAGTTTATTGTTTTTAACATATAAAATAAATATAACAATTTTATACAAGTAATTAAAATAGAAATGGTTATAACATTCAATAAAATAACCAAAGTATTTACAAAGACATCCACTACAATCAAATCAATTAAACTAAAATACCATGCTATTGAAGTTAAGATTTTTTTAACAAATTTTGTAAAGTATCCCATATAATATAGTAAGATGTTTTTCTAGTAGTTCTTGATTTTATTGTCATCAATTCCATATGGCACACTACAGTCATAACATTTTTAAATTCATTAAACGAAGGAGGCTCATCTGAAATCCAATTTCTGGTTATTATTTTTCTAGCCACTGCTATAATAGACCATAACAAGGGAAGCTTAACCTTTTTAACACTGAGGTACAGGAGTGTTGAATAATACAAGATATTTAGAAATAATGAAATTATCTGTAAAAAGAGCCTGCAAAAAATCATTAATTGACTTCCAATATTCATTCAATTTTATACAGTCATAAAACATGTGCCCAATCAGCATTAATTTCTACATTACATCTTTTACATAGATTGTCTTTATTTTATTCATCAAAGGTGTATAAAAGGATCTATGTAAAAATTTCCAAGTAAAACGTCTCCAGATAATGGAAGTAGTAGTTTTATAGGCAGATTCCAATATATATTGTTTATCTTGTTGATTTGGTAATTCACCATTAATGGAAGCAAAATAATTCCAATAGGTATCTACATTGTAATAAAAGTTTCTTCTCTAATAATTTTATGTATGTATGAAAGCTTACCTTTATCAGAAACTTTATGTTGTAAATTTAATAAAGTAATCAATCAGCGTTGGAATAGATATTAAATAAATTTTATTAATGAGATGTTGTCTAAAGGTCTGAACTTCTAACCAACAAGTTTCTCTCAGATCAAATTCTTGTTTTAAGAAGTCTAAACTTTTAACTTTATTATCAGATAGCAACCGATACCAGTACTTTAGATCATTTTCTGTGACTAAATGAGTTCTTTCAGAAGTGGATGACAAAAGCATACCTCGTGTATACATTATAGGGAATAATAAAGTTCCATTCCTTATACTTAAGATGCATGAATATAAAATTACGATAACTAATAGTAATGTTTAATGGATAACTAACTATATATTTTGGTGTAATAGGTGAAGTACAGAATTCTTTTAGTAACCACAGCATGGAGTTATTTACAATCATATTTTTATGTGTTAAAGAGATTTTCATGAAGTGAATACTAATTAGTTCCCAATAATCTTTCCATTTTGCAACATATGACTGATCTATTAACAAAGTAATAACTTTTATAATAGAAGAGATAGTATAAGTTAGTCTGGAAAAGAAATGCCCCCTTGAGACCAGCTATTAGTATGTTTCTTTAATGCAATCCTAGGTCTATTAGGTGCCCATAGGAAATTTAACATTAGTGTATTCAATTTCTTGATAATTATTTTTGTAGGTGGGAGTATTATTGATTGTATTAAGTATAATATCTTGGGGAATATCATCATTTTAATAATTGTCTCTCTTCCATAGTAAAAAACTACTTATTCCAGGTATTGAAAAGATTGTGTATATTAAGAAGACGGGTATTATAATTATTATGTATAATAGATTTGATATCTTTAGTTAATATTATACCTAGATAAGTTATCTGACCTGAATTGGGTATATATTTACTAAAATCACTAATGAGAACATTTTTTCGTGTATATATAGGTAGTATTTTAGTTTTTTCTTCATTGAATATTAAACCAGAAATAGTTTTAAAATTCATCATTTTATCAAATAGGGACTGCATAGAAGAATTAGATCCTGCTGATGTAATTAGAACATCTGCAAAAAGTTGAATTTTAGATGTTGTATTTTCATCTATTTCAAATCCCTCTATATCAGTACTGTTTCTGATCAGATTAGCCCAAGGCTCCATTATTAAAGTAAATAATAGTGGAGAGAGTGGACACCCTTGTTTTGTACCTTTTAAAATGGGTATTTTTTGAGAGACATATGTTCCTATCTTAATATAAGCCAATGCTCCTTTATATAGATGTTCAATTAGATTTACAAATGCATCTGAGAAGTTTGTGCACTTCAGTAAGGTAAACAAGTAGTCCCAACTTACTGAATCAAATGCTGAACTTATATCGAGACTAATAAGTGTTAAATCTTTCTTTTTCCTATTTGCAAAATCAATTAACGTTAAAGTTCTCCTTATATTATCAAAAGTATTGCTATTTACAATGAAGCCAGTCTGATCTATATCTATAATGCCTGGGATGATTGTCTTCAAATCTATCAGCAAAAATACTCAAACATTTTATAAATCAACATTAAGTAATGAAATGGGTCGATATGAAGTGCATCTAGTTGGATCTTTATTAGGTTTCAAAATTGGCAAAATAAATGTGTATTGCCAAGATGGGGGAATTATTAGCTCATTTTGGGCCAAAATAAAAACCTTATGTATTAATGAGTATGTACTTTTAGAAAGAATTTTATATATCTCTGGTATAATACCATCATTACCTGGTGCTTTGTTTGATTTAAGCTTGTTTATTTATGTAACCTCTGTATATGAAATACTTTTATCCAATAGTTTAGTCTGTTTATTAAGTTTTTTATTCATGTTTGTAGTTATAAATTCCTTTATTTTATCTTTAGGTTCCATGTTAATGTTATTATGGATTAATTTTGTGAAAGTGATTTCTAAATTCATCTAATATTTCTGGTAGACTAGAAACATTCTTTTTTCCTTAGAGAAAATTTCTTTGATATGATTTTGCTTATTCAACCTTTTTGTTTTATTCTTAAGTCTATGTAAGTATTTGGGACTTATTGAGCAAGACAAAAACTTTTATTTCTCTAAAGTTATTTTAACTTTGAGTTAAAATTTCTTTGCATTTCTCATTTAATTTGTTTATTTCTTCAATTACTTTTTTGTCCATAATATTTTCTTTATTATTATGCTTATAAAAGAGTCTAATTTACTTTGAACATATAATAATTCTTTATCCCAAGATTTCCTTTCATTATTATACCATCTGATACTTTGTCCATATAGATATGATTTTAAAGCATCCCAGACAAACAATAGAGACTTCAGGAGTATTATTTATGTCTAAAAAATGTTGCACTTCTGAAAGTATATAATCTTTATAGTCTTTTAGTTGAGTTAGGTATGCTGGTATCCTTTTGATCTGAACATTGTAAGTACTTTTTATCATGAACTCAAAGACAATTGAATTATGATCTGATATAGGACACAAAATGATTTTAGAGTTGACTAACTGTTACCATCTGGTTAGAAATAAAGACTATCTATTTTTGAATAAGTTTTATATCTGTTAGAAAAAAAGGTTATGGTAATGATTGAGTGATTATTAATATCATTTAAATAAGAATTAACAAAATCCTTTAAATGTTTTGCATTAGATGTAATTTTCCTTTTTCCTATAGTAGTAGTATCCTTTTCATGTAGGATACAATTAAAGTCACCTGCTAAAATAATATCTCCTGTAGAGAATGATATGATCTTATTAAGATGGTATTTCACTGTGCTAATACCAATTCCTGGTATCCAATATACATTGATTAATGTATATGTCTTTCCATTAATTTGTATTGTAACCATACAAAACATTCCTTTGTATTGTAACCATACAAAACATTCCTTTGTCATCTTCATAAGACTTAGTTTTAGGAATGGGCATACTTTTATTCCATAAAATTATATTCCACATCTTGACAACTTTTGTTTCTGATTACCTCTACATTTCTCCTCATTCCTTAAAAACTGCTTTCCCGACTTGCTACTTCCTCGGCCTTTTCATAGGGGGGGGGGGTGCTTTGCACATTAGAGTAATTTAGACAGCCAATGTATTTGCATCTCTACCACTTCTACTTAATGGCTTCCTAATCATCTCTGCCAGGCCAGTGGTGTTAAATCCTATCCAGGAGGTTTGTAAATATCAATTTGCTCTTTTTTAGTGCTGCATTTGAAACTACCAAGTTGAATTACAACAGAGATAGACACAATTGAAAATTTAAGGAAAACATCTTGGCTGTCAAATGAAAAACACATTTTCTCCATCTGGGAATTCTTTGATATTAGATTTACATTTGCATCATGTATCAGTGCAAGTAGAATACTATTACTCAGTATGAAGTTTCAAACAAAAATTAGTAAATCTAAACCCACAACATGCAGGAATATGATATCATTATCTTTGTCACAATTTAATGTAAACAGATACCCGAATAATTTATTGGTCAGCAGGTTATACACGTGGGAATCACCTTTCATAAAAGTTTTTAGATGCTACAGATAAGCCAATCTTCCAGCAAAGTACACAATGTCTTAAGTGCACAAATACCCAACTACAGTATTCTGCAACATTAAACTTTCTCTGAATCCAGATAAGGTGGGACACAATCACGTACTTTAAGCACACATTTAAAATAAACACAGCAAGCATTCAGAGAACTTTAATAAACCTAGCAAAGTTGTATTTGAACTTGAAAATAAGCCATTTTAAACAAAGTGCTGGCTAACCAAACAATGCCTTTCCTACCAGCACAGGACACAGACTTTTTATACTAAATCAAATTATATGGATGAAAGGCAGAATGGTGCACAATAAGGCAGGTGGGGGAATAACAATCAAGAGCCTGGTGACCTGTGTGTGTAGGGGGGGGCTAAACATCAGAAACAAATCACAGAATAAGCACACAGGTGGTTTTATAGCCACTGACCCTAGTCTGCTGCGGCATCCACATCCTCCAGAGTGAGGAAGACACCATGAATAATGTGGCTACCATCACATTCAGAACTGAGAGAAGGGTTCAGCTTACTGTTCTATCCTCACCTAGGAGTTACCAAAAATGTTGTGTTCTCTCTATGGAAAGAGGGAACTCTGAAAATAGCCCAGCTCCATGCCACAGAACACAAAACCCCAGAGGTGGGATCAAAGGAATCAAAGGAAACTATGTATAGCCTACTAAGTCTACTTGACATTAGCTATTGAAGTGGGGAACACAAGGGGTGCACACTGTTACAGTGGCCAACATCTTGGTAAACATTAGTAACACAAAAGAGAAAGTAGAGTAAAAAAATGTAGTATTTTATACTGAAAGTGAAGTCACCCGCAAATCAAAGAATTTCCTTGATGGATCTATAACACCCATTGTCAGTGTCCACATCTAGGAAAAGCATCCAAGCCAAGTGTGGCACTATGGCAGTGAACCCCTACAGAGTCATAAGCCAAAACTTAATGTATAAAGTTAAGTCTCTAGGATGGAGAAGAAAAATGGACTTCATTTCATCTCCCCCAAAAGGTCTGTGAAGACATCTCAATTAAACTTGCTGGCCTGGAAGGCAGGAGGATGGAGGGTGAATCACAACAGTAACATAATGGACATTGTAAACCTCCTCAAAATCCTGAAGGAACTTCCTCCACAGACAAAAAATTATATCCAGGACATCCTTCCTGAACTCCTCCTTGAGGGAGGAGAGCCTTGAATCATGAGGCACAAGACAGGGCAGTCTGCTGGCCTAGTAGCCACAGCACCAACCAAATCAAAGCTGAGCGGAGGCAAATTAGAGTCCATTAATGAAGCAATGTGTAGAGTCTTGAGAAGACCCTCTGAAAAATTAAGGCCACACTACGAGATGACCAAAAGCTTTGTCCAGTGTCTGATCCACCAGGCAGGGCTGGGAAAGGTGAAGAAGCAAAACTCCAGCATGGCTGAGGAAATTTCTTTCTTGCTTAGAATTAAAGTTAAATAATTCTTTGTCAAGCAGCATGATAGCCAAGTACTGGGGACCTGGACCTACACTGGACTGAAGAGGTTGCACGAGGTACTTGTTTCAAGATGCAACAAAAAAGTACAGTTGTGAACACATCATAAATGTAGATGTTAGAGTGTCTTCACTGTTGGCGTGATCATATTTGGGTTACCCCTGCCAGGGTAGCCCTCGGCCAGCCTGAATACCAGAGACTTAGTATTTCTGCATTGGTTGCTGTCGCTTGAGGACTGACGTCAGATTGTCCGTGGTATAAAGTAAGGCAGCCGGCGCCATTACATCAGTTTTTCTTGCCCTAACCTGTCAGGAGCCCCCAAAGTAGGAGGCCAGGTTCTGGTGGAAGAATCCCACCAGTGGAAAATAAGTACCAATATGTCCCTTGTAAGGAAAGGAGAACAACAGTGAAAAAAGGTAACAAAAAGAAGGGGGATGGAGGGAGGGAAACCAGGACTGCAACAGTAAAGACACTAACATCAACATTTATGTTAAGTGTACACAACTGTACTATGTTTTTCATGTTACACTGTTGCAGTCATCACATTTGGGTAGATTCCCAAAGCGGAGGAAATGGGGGGAGGCAGTCAAGGAAACTAGTGGCTGACTAGGATGCCCTGCAAGACTGCAGAGGCAAACCCTGTACTGGATTTAAAGAGGCAGGGGGTAATGTTTGGTTAAAAAAAATAAAAAAAAAAAAAGTATGAACAGATGTCCAAGTGGCAGCCTCCAAGACGTCCTTAGTGGGGACCCCTCTGAGGAAAGCTGCAGAGGTGGAGGCTGCTCTGGTAGTGTGTGTCCGGAACCCCTTGGGGGGAGACTTGCCATGCTGTTTGTAGCAGAAATGGATGCAGTGTTCTACCCATTTGGAAATGGTTTGCTTGGAGATGGCTTTGCCTTCTTTCCCCGAAGCAAAAGGAACAAGTAATTGATCACACTTCCCTGAAGGGTTTAGTCCTGTCCAGATAGTATCCGAGATGTTTGTGCACCTCTAGAGTTCAGAATCCTTGGTGGGCAAATGAATGGATTGGTTGAGAGCCACACTGGACACCACCATCTTGGGCATGAATGATGGATTACTTCTGAGAGACACCCTGTCTGAAATGGAAGATGATGAAGGGTTCCACAGCCATGAGTGCTTGCAGCTCAGAGACCCTTCTGGCTGAAGTGATGGTCAGGTGGAAGGCTGTTTTCTAGGAGAAATATTTTAGCTCTGCAGAAGGAGCTGGTTCTAAATGAGGCAGGGTGAGCTTTTCAAAGAAGGTCCCAAGCTGTTGCCCTTCTGGGGGCCCTCAAGTTGCTAGCCCCTCTGAGGAACTGTTTAATCAAAAGGTGTGAGAAAAAGAGGCTGCTCGGTGGGAAAATTAGCATAAATAGCTGACCTACTACACAAGTGGTTTCTCTTTCTCCTCTATAAAAATTCATGCCTCTAAGTAATCCAGGATGACAGGGATGGATGGCGATGCCGTATTGGCCCCCTTAAATGGAAAAAATTCTGTACCTGGATCCAGGTAATCTGTAAGACTTTCTGATGCCAAGGCGTCTGGCCTCTTGGATAACATCCAGAACCAGTTTACTGAGGATGGCAGATTGGTCAGGGGTTAGGGAATAAGTCATGCTAGCAAACAAGAGTGTCTGCAATTGTGCAATTGTAAGTGCAAGATTTCCCCTTCCCTCTGGGTTAGGTTTGGAATCGGAGGAAAGTTCCATTGAGGCAGCAGGGACAGGCTGCACAGCAAGGGGTACTAGTGCTATCTGGGCAGTCTGGAGCTAGGAAAATGGTCTTTGGTTTTTCCTCCCTTATTTTGAACAGTACCCTGGGGATGAGAGGTAGTGGAGGAAAGGTATAGACAGAGAGGTTTACCCAGGGGAAGGACAGGACATCCACTTTCCAAGCCATGCAGTGATGCTCCCTGGTGCAGAACCCAAATATCAAGCTATGTACATCCAAAAAGGGTGATCATGGGTCAGTACTGCCAGTAAGTCAGTGTGTTCAAACATCTATGGTGGGTCAGTACTGCCTGTAAGTCAGTGTGTTCAAACATCTATTGTTACAGGTAAGTAGTGCTTGTGTAACTGTACTACAGTGCTTCATAAAGTCATGGACAGAGGACACATTTGCTACCTCTGAAATACTTTACTCCACCCTTTTCCAGCAATACACTGAAGAGGAAAAGGCCCTGGTGGAATCCACCTTTATGTTACATGGATTCACCTTGCCATGGTGGTGTAGCAAAAAATAAAATATAATACCAGAGGGCAACCAAGGTCCAGTGGTTTGCTTAGAGAGGGACAGGACCCCTTTGCATACCTCTCAACCTGGAATAATCAAAAATCTGGACAAGGCCCATGAAAATGGGTACAAATGGCCAAAACTGGGACCCTGATTAACAAAATGTGCATATATAAAACATTTAACCTCACCCACTCCACAGGAATTGTGGGATACCAACATGAAGAATGAAGTCATCAAATAAATTATGGCACACATTTGAATTTCAGACTTCATATCCCTCAAAATATGCACCACCTGTTATTCTAGCAACTATCCAACTGTAACATTTCTCATAAGAAGTACACTTGAGAAATTTGATGGGGTTTATAGAAGTTTCCAAGAAGCATACACAACTGCATATGTTAATACATCCCTAGAAGACTGCGCAGTGTCATACATGTAAAAGGTGATTCTGCTTACGTAGTACAACTGCACAACACAATTTGCAATCTGGCTAGAAATGTTAAATCTACCAGCCTTTCCCCGACCTCTGAAAATCAATTCAACCTGACTCGTCAGTATTATAAAGTTTGAGAGCTGTGCAGAAATATTGCATCTCCTAAACGTAGAATACAGACCGCCTCTCGAGTGGAACAAATGGCAAAATGTGGAACACCTCCCAACAGCTTACTACCAACTTCACAAGATGGTTAAAGTGTTACACTTCCTCGTAATAAGATATAGGAAGTATGCCATAGATAAAATCTATTTTTTCAAATTACTGCAACAGCTGCTGATTAAAATAAACAATGATCCGACAGCAATGAGAAAACTCAAATTAAACACTAAGTAATTAAGAAAATACTGTTTTATGACACGTACCCTCTCACCCTGCATTGTTTAACCAGAAATCTTCATATCTACATTTATGCAATTACTTCTGTTTTTACATTTTTAAACATTTCCTAGTAACAATACACCATGAAGATAGGTCATTATACCTTTACAAAATGATTAATGTTGCCAAATTCTTTCTGTAACAAATGCGCCATAGGTGAATTTTGTATGTCATCATTAATTAGAAACAGTCATGATTGTGTCGGGCCAAAGCTTCAAGCCAAGTAATGCCCCTACTGTAGTGCATCACCCACCTGTTAAAGTTAGAGTTCCCCATAAGCAGTCCACAAGTTGCCGGCTGTAAACAACTGAAGTTTTTTTTGTTTTTTTTTTAAATTTTTTAAAATCAGAGTCAAGCAGCTCCAAGAGTCTGACAGGCAGTCATCACGCACCCCCATGTACGCTGGAGATGGGTGGTGACGTCATCCACAAATGTAAAGTTGTATACATAAAAATCTAGAATTAAAGGGGCCACTCTGGGAATCAGTGGCAACCCATTATTTTGCCCTCAAAACTGGTACATAGAGGAATTTGTTACAATTGAGAGAGAGAGGTCCTTGTGTAATTAATAAAAAAGCCTTTCATCCTTTCTGAAGGGTTTTGCTCTGAAATAGTACCCAAGCTGCCTGTGGACATCCAAGGTATGGAGTATTCTCACTCATTCGTAGGTTAAGAGAAGAGCAAGGGAGGTTGAGAGAGAATTAGGACCTTTTTCAACATGAAAAGGGGGGGGTTCGAAACACAATCCTATCCCTATGGAAAATAGGGCAAGGTTATCTCACCATAAGAGCCTACAGCTCAAGGAGATTCACTTTGCAGATGTCAAAGCAATAGATACAGTATTCCATATTAAGAGCTTCAGAGTAGCTGGACTGGCAGGTTTGAAAGTGGCAATGTCAATTTTTCCAGAACATAGTTGCAATCCCAGCGAAGAAGTAATTTGCTTGTGGGGGGGATCTTGCATGTAATACTTTTTTTATAAAATGAGTTACCAAAAGGAAAACAAAGGGATCCAAAGGCACATGAGCAGTGATGGTCAATAAATGCACTTTCAATGGATGCATACAATAAACCAATCTGACGTAACTCTCAAATACTTACAGACCAGAGGGATGTTAACCTCAAGGGATACACCATTCCAATTTCGGCAACACAAACCTCATCCATTGGTAAACAAGATTCGGACCTCCTCTAACATCTGCTGCACATCCTCATGAAACAAGTACCTACATGGAGTCAAGATTGAATCACTAAGGCTGTCATTTGTGTTTGTTCCAATCTGGGGTGCACCAGTAATCCTGAGACTGGAGTAAATTCAGTGTGAGTAAGTATGTGGTAATTTATCTTTCGCCAATACAAATTAGGTGTGAGAACCAAGAATGCCTGGGTAGATAGGGCATCACCACAGTGACCTTTGGCATTTCTTCTGAATCCTCAAAAGTACCTTGGGAATCAGTGGAAAGTTCCATCTGGGATCATTCCCATCCAAAGGAATAAGAATGGCTGCAAAGAGGTCTGGAACACAAACATTTTCCCAGCTGTTTTGAAAGGAGGTGAACAGATCTATTTGAGGCATTCCCCACATTTGTGGTAGATCCTGACCACCACACTGCCCTCAGCTGCCATTCATAAGGGTCTGCCCAGGAGCAGTTAGTCTGAGTTTCAAAGTTTTGCTTTGATGGGACGTAGGATGCCTGAAGAGTCACAGAATGCTGTAAAGCCAGCCCTCAGACCATCAGTGGCAACCAGTACAGAGAATAAGATTTTGTACCACCTTGTTTGCTGAGGTACTGCATCACTGTGGTGGTGATGTCCATATCCACAAGAAGAGGACCTGGAGTACATAGGTGGACAGGGACTTTCACTACCAACATTTCCTGGCTACTGATGTGCTTCTGTGCATTCTCAGGCCTCCAAGTGGCCTGCAACTACACTCCCATTGACAGCTCCACAAGCAAAGTCAGATGAATCTGGACAGATTAAGACAGTATAGGTGTGGAAAAAGGAAGTGCTGGATTGATGCTTACATGTGCTCTCCACCACCACAGTTCTCACTGTAATTCTCACATGCTGAAGTCTAGCACTGGTAACTTACTTTAAGGGAATACAGGTGCAGAGTCCAAAATGCTGTATAGACCACTAAATTTTCCTCATGGGGAGACTGGACAGTGATATGGACACCATCAGTCATAGAACTTTTAGGAACTCTTGCCGATGCAATGTTCTCCCCTAGAGAATTCCTAAATCTTAAGACAGGACCTTGTCTTTGGTAAGAATGCAATACTTTTTTCTGTGTTGATTAAGCATGCCAGGAGGAGAAAGTGTCTTTGTAAGGGTGTCGGGCACAACTTCCAAAGGATGAGCTTGAACCCTAGCTGGGACAGTAAGATGATCTTTACAGACTCCACAGATCAGTAAGGAAAAGTGTGAATGCCAAGGGTCTTGGCAGTGTACCACTACCAAAGCAAGGCATTTTGTAAACAGTCAAGGTGCAGTGGAGAGCCAAAAGTGCAATGCAGAGAACAGATATTATGAACCAGACACAAATCTCAGATATTTCCTGACAGGATCGGATTAGTTGCTGTGCCAAATGTACAATCATAATTAATCAAGCACAGCATTCATAATCTCACTTTTTAACTAATCAGGAAATATTTGGAGGTGCAACCAAGCTTACCTCCTGTTTCCAGAAATGCAGTGATGTCAGGGGGTGGTTAATTGTTCCCTCCAAGGCACTCAAAGCATGTTTAGACACTTGAAACATTGGAAAATAGAAGTTATGTTCTTACCATAACGTTCCATGTTAGTTGTCTTCTTCTCGCCTTCTTCTTGCTGGATGGGTTCGGAGCCGACCTCGGCTCCGACTCGGCCACTCTAAAAGCTCGAGAGTTGGTTCCACCGGCTCGAGGCTCCCCTTATATCCCACAATGCTAGGCGAGAGTTACCTCAGATCTCGTTTGTAAGCTAACCCCAGCTTATAACAGTAACAGTATAACTGTAAAACAGAGTCCACCTCTAACAACAGGAGGAAAGAAGGGTGACCTACATCCTGAATCAAGAAATATGCAAAATAGCATACGACTAAGAAAGAGGTGGTAGAAAGAGAGGTCACGATCACAACTCCTCTAGGTCTGTCCAGGCCAGGGGGAAGGAGGGTGGGACGCAAGAAGGCGAGAAGAAGACAACTAACATGGAACGTTATGGTAAGAACATAACTTCTATATGTTAAGTTGTCTATCTCGCCTTCATTCTTGCTGGATGGGACCGCGTCCCTAGCACCTTGTCCCGGGTGGCCTAACGGAACAGACTCCTGAGAACAGTGGAACCAAAGTTAGCTCTATGCCTAGAAGCTAAATCCAACTTATAATGAGAAATAAAAGTGTGAGGAGTAGCCCAAGTAGCCGCTGCACAAATGGTGTCAATAGGCAGTCTGTCTTGGAAGGCTAAAGAAGTAGCCAAAGCTCTGGTGGAATGGGCTTTAGGTTTATTAGGCAATTTCTGTTGTCTAATTTCATATACCAGGGAAATCAAAGATGTTAGCCATCTGGATAAGGATACCTTTGAAACTGAAAGTCCCTTTCTGCTTTCCGCATAGGAGACAAACAGCTGATCAGATTTTCTGAATTGTTTTGTTCTATCCAAGTAGTACCTTAATTGACGATGAACATCCAGGCAGTGTAACTTTTGTTCAGACCTATTGGAATACTCTGGAAAAAAGACAGGGAGGTCAATGCTTTGGTTTAGATTTGATGTTGAAACCACCTTAGGCAAAAAAGACGGATTAGTTTGCAAGGACACTCTGTCCTTATGGAACAAAAGATAAGGAGGACGACAACTGAGTGCTTGGAGTTCTGAAACTCTTCTGGCTGATGTAATAGCCACCAGAAAGAGAGTTTTCCATGATAATAATTTCAAGGAACATGAAGCTGCAGGTTCGAAAGGGGAAAGAATCAAAGAAGCAAGAACTAAATTTAGGTCCCAAGGAGAAGGAGGATTTCTTATAGGAGGTCTGAGAAGAAAAACTCCTTTCAAAAAGGCTTTGCAAAGTTTGTGGGACATTAAGGCAGATTCAGAAATACCCACATGAAAATTAGAAATAGCTGCCAATTGAACCTTAAGAGTAGATGGAGATGAACCTGCATGGAAGAGTTCAGCTAAAAAATCAAGGACTAGTTGGATGGAAGCGGTGAAAGGATCTATGTCCTTTCCTTGTGCCCAATATGAGAAGCGTTTCCACTTACTCAAATAAATCTTTCGAGTGGAAGATTTATGGGAAGCTATCAATATATCTCTAACAGAGTGAGATAATTGAGGAAGCCTGGCTATGGTTGGAATTGGAGGAACCAAGCAGTGAGGTTCAGAGAGGGGAGGGAGCGATGAAACTGACCCGACTGGTGGATCAAAAGATCTGGAACTAGGTCCAGATTCCACGGTCGCTCCAAAAGAAATTGATGAGAAGAAATCGCCCATTGCCACAGTCTGAGTGCTTCTCGACACAGGGGGTATGATCTGGTTCCGCCTTGTTTGTTGATGTACCACACTACAGACATATTGTCTGTCTGGATTGCAATCGTTCCCAAGGGAAGAGAGTCTTGAAGGGCTTGCAACGCTAAAAGCACTGCTCTCATCTCCAGAACATTTATGTGCAAGTGGCATTCGTTTGGTTGCCATGTGCCCTGGACTGTCCTGCCCTGATAATGCCCCCCCCACCCGATCAGGGAGGCATCCGTTGTCAGAGTAGCAACCGGAGGAGGTGGAACAAATGGTCTTCCCGACAGGAGCTGGGGGGAAGACATCCACCACATGAGATGCTTTTTGCACGCTTGCGTGATCATAATGGTGTGAGACATTGGAAGTTCCTGGTATGACCATTGAGTAAAAAGCATCCACTGAAGGATCCGCATGTGGTATCTGGCCAATGGAAGGAGAGGTATGGCCGCTGCCATGATTCCCAACACCTTTAGAACTAACCTGGCTTTGACTCTGTTGTTGTTGAGAAGTGACACCAATTTGTGAATGTCTGATATCCTTTGGTTCGTTAGCCTTGCAGACATGTTTATAGTATCTAAATTTGCCTATGTAGGTAATAGTACAAAGGCGACAAAACAGACTTTTCGCAATTTATTGAAATACCCAGTTTTTGACAAACGCGAAAAGTATAATCTCTGGCCATCAGAAGGAGATGCTTGGTGGGAGCTGTGAGAAGCCAGTCGTCCAAATATGGAAACACCTGGAATCCTTGTCGTCTCAGGTGAGAAGCTACCACTGCCATGCATTTGGTAAACACCGGGGCAGTGGTGAGACCAAAGGGCAGGGCCCTGAACTGAAAATGACTGGTTCCCAGCCTGAAGCGGAGGAATCTTCTGGAGCGTCTGTTCATTTTTATGTGATAGTACGCATCCCGAAGGTCTATAGAGCACATCCAGTTTCCTTTGCCCAAAAGGGGAAGAATGGATTGCAGCGTGACCATCCGAAATCTTGTTTTCTTGACTGATTTGTTCAAGACACTGAGATCCAAAATCGGTCTCCAGTCCCCTGTTTTCTTTGGAACTAAAAAGAACCTTGAGTAGATTCCGGATCCTTGTTGGTCTGCTGGCACTGACTGAATTGCTCTTTTTGCAAGCAGTTTTGAAATCTCCAAAGCTGCTATATCCCTTTGAGCGGGTGGAACATCTGGAAGGGATTTTTTTGACTGATTTGGAAAACGAAGAAAGGGGATAGAATAGCCTTCGGAAATGGACTGTACCCATTTGTCTCGAGTCAGGGATAGCCAGGCTTCTGGGTACAGTGACAATCTTCCCCCGACTGCCTCCGAAGATGGGCAGTCGGGCAACACCTCAGGGATGCTGAAAGGGCTCGTCAGGAAAAGCTTCCCGATTGCCCTGGTTCTGCGGACCCCCCCTGCCCCTAGGGCGACGTCTACCATTGTTATTCCCGCCTCTGGCGGGGAAACGACTCTGTGCGTCAGGCGAAGTCCCTTGAGATTGTTTACGGAACCACATCTTCCCACCCTTCTGGCCTTTGGGGTAAGGCCTAGAAGGAGTCGAAAAACGGACTCCGATGGCAGAAAGGGTCTTGCCATCAGTCTCGCACCTAGTCAGGGTTTCTTTCACTTGAGGACCAAAGAGAGAGGATCCATCAAAAGGGGAGTTCGTGAAAGACGTATTGAAAGGGTCCGCAAAATTGCATAGCCGCATCCAGGCATGCCTACGTAAGGCTACACCTGTCCCTGCGGCTCTGCTCGCTCCATCGGCCGCATAAGAGAGGAGGCGCATGGAGGAGTTGGATATGGAATTAAGGGTAGCCAGCTGCGTGTTCATTTTTTCTTGGAAACCCGCAGCTGTAGGATCCTTTAACATTTCACTCGCTTCCTTGATCAAGTCCCTTTGAAGACGAGTGAAATGGCACAGGTAGTTCAGCGAACGCATGGTAAATGTCGCTGAGGAGAACATCCGCTTCCCGTACCTATCCATGGACCTAGATTCCTTGTTAGGTGGATGGACAGGCACTGAAGGATCAGCCAGTTCCTTCTTTGTGGCAGCAGCTACCACCATAGCATCCACAGAAACTCCTTTTGATTAAAATTGCTTGTCTGATGGAGCTGTGATGAACTTAGAGGGTCTCCTGGGAGTGGGGTCCACTGAATCAGGAGCCGTCCATGCCTTCTTAGCAACCACCTGCATGAGGGGGTCGAAGGGGGACACCCAGGAGGTGGAAGGACGAGAGCCAAACGCCTCAAGATACACAGATTCGTCCTCCGAAGGGTTGAGGGCTGGCCAATTTCCCCTCTGTTTCAGGATCTCCAGAATGTCTGCAAATGAGACATCTTCAGAAGGGGAACGGGGGAACCCTCAGAATCATCCAGATCTGTGTCTGACGTGATAGACTCAGGTGAGTCAATGTGTTTCCTCTTGCACTTCCTCTTCCGAGGGGCTCTTCTGCCAAATCAGGAGAGGCCTCGGAAGAGGATGAAATCCCCACAGGGGGCTCCTGAGGAGCTGGCTCTCTGCGGTCCGGGATGAGGGAGTGAGTCGACTTACCCTGAGGCAGCATAGAGGGAGGGGCGGACGGAGCCGACTGTGGAGTAGAGCCAGGCTCTAACACACTCCGCATGACCTCGAATGCACCCCTGTCAGGCAGAGCCAGAGGTCCCCGCTCCGAGGAGCTAAGAACCCCCCTCGGCACTGACAGTGATGGCTCTGAGGCCGATGTCGGAGCCGAACTCACCAGCGCCGAAGCCCCGAGAGGGAGAGGGGGGTCAGACAAGGGTCCGATGCCACTCACCCCCTCGGAGCCAACGAGGGAAGTCCGGCGCCGAGATTCTTCCAAAGAAGAAAACGGAGCCGACGACGGAGCCGAAGACAATTGTCTCTGCTCCGAAGTAATCACAGTCTCGGTTCCGACGCGACCCGGCTACGAACTCAAGAGTCGAAGGAGGAAAAAGTTGATGGACCGGGGCAGGCACCGACTGATGAGTCGGGCTCTGAAGCATCTGGGCTAGTGCCTCGGACTTAAGTAGTCGACTCACTACCCTCTGAAGGTCATGATCGGACAGCCTCGATGACCTAGAGGAATGAGACCTTTGGCTCCGTTCAGACAGCAGGGGAGATCCTGGAGCCGAATGAACGGAGCCAAGAGATGGTGACCTAGACCTCTTTCTATTTGTCGGCTCCGAAGGTCTGGTCGGAGCCGACACGGGTACCTCAACCTCGGCTCCGGCCGGAGCCGAGGGAGCCACAGAAACTGTGGACTGAGACTTATCGGCTCCAGCCGGAGCCGATAAAGGCAAAGGTTGAGCAACCTGAGGTCTCTGCTCAGAAGCCGGAGCCGAAGACCTCGATGCCTTAGAGGGCTTCCCTGTTGAAACTGACAGGGAATCCTCTGGCTTCAGTAAGCCTCTAAGAATTAATTTGTTTTTTCTTTCCTGCAGGACCCTGGGGCTGAAGCCATGGCACACAGCACAGGAGTCCTGCAGGTGCAAAGGCCCCAGACAATAGACACAAGAAGTGTGAGCGTCTGTCAGAGACATTTTCTGACAGCACGCATCACACTTCTTGAATCCGGAGACCTTTGCTTCTTTAGACATTTCCCTGACTGACAGGTGTACACAAACACACACCCAAACACACAAGTTATACCCTGTCAGGAAAAAATAATAATTTTAGTAGTAATACTAGAATTTAAAGTACACTAAAATTAAAGTAAACTACAAAAACTCCACTAGGGAAGGGAAGGCCTAAGGGCCCAAAGGAAGAACCAAAGGTTCTTTGGTAAAGAAACGGAAAAATTTTGGGTCGGGGATAAAGTTTTGTAATCTACACTAACTAAGAAAGAAATTTAACTAAAAAGGGGTTTAAAAGAGTAACTTTTACAAGTAAAAAGTAACACTCACCAGGAACCAGTAGAAGCAACCAACCTCGAAGCTGTAGCGGCAAACGAGATCTGGGGTAACTCTCGCCTAGCATTGTGGGATATAAGGGGAGCCTCGAGCCGGTGGAACCAACTCTCGAGCTTTTAGAGTGGCCGAGTCGGAGCCGAGGTCGGCTCCGAACCCATCCAGCAAGAATGAAGGCGAGATAGACAACTTAACATCAATCTTTCACATAATCCTTCTGCTCAGCAGACAATGATGCAGTGAACTCTTCTAAACTAGATATACACCTCAACTTAATTAGGAGTCAATCCCACCACATTAAACAACCTAGAGCAGAACGTAACCAAAAGGCCTTCAAACCTAAAAACCTAAATCAATTCACTAGCATGCTGCAACTGGACTCCCTTAAAACAACCACCTCTTGACGATGCTGTGCAGTACTTCAACTCAACCTTCTTAGATGTCCCAAACTATTGTGTACCCCCCCCAGAACCATTAGAATCAGAACCAACTATGCCCCATGGCTAACAAAAGATACTAAAACCCTAATGAGAGAGAGACAAAGCCTGGTTACAATTCTAAAAATAAAATAGCATTACAAGACAAACTTCTCAAACTCTGCAATAAAGCTAAAAGCCTAGTTAAACATGATAAAACTACCATACAACCATGCAAGAAAAATACTCCCAACAACCCTCAAAAATTCTGGGCCACTATAAATACTTTACTGCACCCAGGAAAATCCACCACTCCACCCAGGAAAATCCACCACTCCTAACCCTGTATTACCACAACCATGAAAATATCCCCACCCAATTTTCAACAAATACTTTACAAAAACAGTCCAAGCCCTAGCCAACACACAAACTACTACTAGCAGCCCCTTACATACAAATACCCCAACCCACACCCACAAACAATTCCTTTAGTTTCTCCTTGGAACCAGTCCCTACTAAAACTATTGCTAAACTTCAAGAAGCTGAAACCAACCACTCTGGCAGCAAATAGCTGCTGAAGCAATAGCCTATCCAGTGTCCATGCTCAAATAGGTCAATATCAGAACAGAAAGTACCTCACACCTGGAAAATATCACATTACTCCACTGCACAAAGGGGGCAAGTCCTTTGAACTTACTATCACCCTACTGTAATCCTATCACCTTTATCAAAAATATTAGAAAAGATAGTTCATTCCCAGCTAATGCAATACCTTCTAAAAAAACCTGTTATCCATATCCCAGCTTGGCTTCAGACCTTCCCATGGCACTACTCTCCTTCACCAACATCAATCACCATATAAACAATGGTCTATTTGTCTCCGCAGTATTCCTAGACTTATCAATAGCCTCTGACATGGTGAACCATAGTATGCTCCTAGAAAGTCTAGCAGCACTCAACATAAGCTCCTCCACCATATCATAACTAAAACAGTCAGCAGGCAGTTATTTGGCAAGAGCAACTTTCCCCTCAATTACCAGTCGGTATATGTGCCCCCCCAAGGGTCCATCCTAGGACCTCTGTTATTCTCACTATTTACTAACCAAATAGCCTCATCCACACACACTGCCTCAGTTGTGCAATATGCAGATGATACCATCATTATATGTGCCTCCCCTACAGGAACTAAAAGCCATAACCCAAAATAACTTCTTGGCCGAAGAATGGTTCACCAACATGAAACTTATTCTTAACCCCAAAAAAACTAAAACTCATTCTTTGGCCCTGGTAGATCTCCTCCACCAAATGATGATTTTACCATAACATCTAGAGACAGTATTCAAATTACCCCAACCACACACAACTATTAGGTGTAGAAATCAGCAATCTACGATTTGACATTCATATACCCCAAACAATTTAACAAAAAGCTTGGTCTCCTCTACAGGAATTTTACAGTTAATCACTAGACCTACAAAGGCCACCCTTAGCAAGAACTCACCTTTTAACCATTCTCCTTTATACCTCCCCTATCTTAACTAATCTTAGTCACAGCAAAATAAACAAACTGGAATCCCGCTACAGCACGACTGCTACATTTGCTATGGCTTCCTCTCAGGTCCCACCACTGTCTTACCCTTAAAGCAACTAAACTGGCTCAAACTACCTCAACTACTCCTACTAAACCAACTCTCAATAGCACAAACTACTACTTCCCTGAAAAATCCCCAGCACTACAAAACATAATTCACCCCTGCATCACCACCAGGACCCCAAGATCTAGTCATCAGAACCACAAATGTCTAACACAAATGATGCAGGTAAATCTCTTTGCCTGCACCATCGCCAGAACCTGGAACTCGCTCACAAGCCACTTAACTTCTACCACCACTACTACCAAATTTAAAAAACTTCTCAAAACCCACTACATATCTAACTGGCATTACACATGCTGCTCCCCAGGCTAAGCCACATCACTGCACTGGTGCTAGGATTCTGCTAGGGATCAAATGGCTGCTCACTATGCCCTGTTGCTAGAAATTTGGTTAGCATCAAATGGTTGCTACCCAACACAAAAAAGGGTTATATCCTTTATACCTATATTAAAACCAACTTACTGCCAAACATCTGCTATTTTTCATATATACTGAATGCTCTGTTATGATGTATCACAATTGTATTACTCATATGTATCCTATATGTATATTACTATGTTTCTATGGAACTGTATGGTTTGCTTGGAGCATTTCTCCCCGGGCCCCTGCTGAAAATGGACCTGCATCCAGTCGGACTCTCAGTTAAATGTAAAATAAAAAAATAAAATAAACACAAACCTCCACATAAAATACTGGTAGTTAAAAACACTTTAAAAAAGCTACCATGCCAGACTGTGCCAGCTTCTTTTCCTGAGATTCTAGCTGCCTGCCTAGTTTACCTTGAGGGACTTAGTTTGAAGACGACATGGTCTTTTTATTGGCAAAGTTTGTTTGGAAAACAAACTGGGTCGGGGAAAAAAGGAAGCTTGAAAGCTAGGCATAAGTCAAGCACACCATCAGGTTTCTTAAACATTAATTTCCTGCTGAAGGAGTCTGTGCCTACAGGCTTTCTTAAAAGCATCCTCCAATGCTGGATCAAGGGAAGGAAGGTCACCCTGTCCAAAGCTTCATACTCTGAAGTATCATATTCTGCTGATCTCCAGGGCAGCCAATGATTGCTCCCAACTGAAGAGATTCCTAAATCTAGCCAGCATTTTAGAAAAGGAAAACATCTACCAGTTTGAGCCAGTTTGCCCTCGGGAAACGGCCTGGTGAGAATCTCAACCTTAAGAAACTTCAACTATCTACGGATCCTCAAGTTCAAGGGGATCCAGAATCTGAACACTATGGGATGCAAACCTGGGTTATGAGTAATGCTGGTGCTCCCACCAATTAATTGCCTGAACTGATCCACAGCCACCAGCTCCGGTGAAAACACAGACTGTTGCCCTGCAAGTGGTATGTCTTCTCTCTTTTTTGCATGCACTTAACTACCGAGATAACCCTGGGGGGGGGGGGGGGCATTAACATTGGTAACAGACTTTGCACTCCTGACTTCCCCTGTACCTAAACAGTTTGGCTCTCCCATACCTGAAACAGGCAAGAGTACAGCCTCGGAGGACATGTCTGACCCGGTAGTCATGCAGAGCAGTGGTTCTTCTATCATATCAGGGGACCTGGAGGCAAAGACTAGTAGTCCGATAAGCTGCTCAAGGCTGATGTGGAGTCAGAAGACATAAGCAGAGGCAAACAACTTTAATTCTATGTTTTTAAGTCCACAAGGTGTAGATTTTAGGGAGGGGGGCACCATATGGGAGACCATCAATTCAGGGGACAAAAACTAGCCATGGTTATTTCATATATACACACACATGCATAACATACACACAGAAAAGATACTCAATGTAAGCACTCAACTGTGAAATAAAAGTTAAACATCACTAACCAATACTAACAGCAGATGTCCAAAATTCCGCAGTGTTGTAGTAGCCTATAGGTGGAGTCTTGCTCAAAGACACCGCAAGAGGCCAGCTTTCAAAAGCTGTGGATCCTTCACACTTCCACTCTTGACAGCTGATTGGCCAGCCCTGAAGAGGGAACTATACAAGTAGCATACCTCACACTGAACTAACCAAAAAGAATAGCTCAACACATCAGAAAGGGATGGTGGGTGGCAGAGTTTGCGGCCTTAATCCTGCGAAGCTAAACATAACAGCCCTAAGCAGGAAGCCAACAGTAGCATAAAATACTGGGTTTCTTGACGGCAGGAAGCAAACGGTAGTACAGAACACTGGGCATCAGAGCCCGAAATGCTGAAACAAAAAAAATTATGCGAGGAAGGGCTCCCCAATGAGGACTTACTTGAAGTACCAGCTGCTACTCTCGTGATGCCTCTAACTTGCTTAAGGAGGCAGAATCCTCCTAGCCAACTCAATAATGGATGTTGTGTACTTTGTATGCAAACAGGGACTGCGGCATTAAGTAGCAACAGATGCTTAGATACTAAACTTCTATTATAATGCCCTCATTACACCATTTATTTTAGCCAGTAACCATTGAGAAATTCACATAAAATGTATGCTCCCAAACTAGTTTTATTAGTTCATTGCATTTCCAGCATTAATTTGTGTATAACATTTTGCTCATCTTGTATTCTGTAAACGATTGTATGCAGAAATTTCCATGCATATGTTTTCCAAAATAAAGGCAGAAATTTTGGACTTCATGCAGACCATGGACAGAATTCTAAAGCCAGTATACTAAAAGTATTCAGACATACATAAAGGCTAGAGGACAGTATGCATCGGGGAAGAGTATAAACTGAAGTTTATGCAGTTTCCAAGTATGAAAATCTGGGAGACAGAACTGTACGCATAAGTGATCTTGTGAGCTGAAATTACCATCAGATGTAAATAAAAGGATGCATTTATTACCCAAAAGGATAAACAAGCTAACAGGGTGATTTTAGCCATGACTTGTGCACAAGGCAAACTGCATGCAATATAAAGGCTATGCAAAGAATAAAAACAAACCATGATAGATGTGGTAGAGACAGGATACAACTATATGCTTATTTAGGTAGTGATGTCTGTATGGGCAGTTGAATGTTACAAAAAAAAAATCCTGAAAAATGTCAAATGTCCTCAGAGCTTGGGAACTTTTCCTTTCACAGTTGCATAAAACAATTGCTTTGCATCTCAAACATGTTAACATGACCAGAAACACCACAAGTCAAACTCCTCAGGAGTGAGCTTTTATTTAAAACTGAACAGCCATTTGCACTGGTTGTATATATTTTTCTGCCCTTGCAAAAACTCATACTGCCATCAAAAAATGTCAATTACAGGATTTAAAAAGGGTAACCCTGGGCAGGCACAGTACTGAAGTGATCACATATAGTTGGGCAAGAATGTCTCACCTCCAAACTGAATGCATAAATCAGAAAACCAGTACAAACTACATTTAAGCTGGGTGGTACGGTGCAGGAAGGTTACCGCTTCACAACTCTGGATGCTGGGGTTAAGCCCAACTTCCTATAACCAAGTGGAGTCTGTATACCCCCCTCCCCATGTCTGTGTTGACCTTCTCCCACTTCAAAATCAGCCACCATTCTTTTATGGCTGCTTTGACTATCCTCGTATACTGCATTTGACCTTGCTCCTGTAGCCTGGACATGGTTGTAAATGTCCTAACAATAACAGTTCTCTTACCCAGTTGAGCAATTAAACAAAACATTATCTGATTAAGTCAGTACAAACATGCAATACTTGGGCAAATCCTTAACTCTTCTCCATTAATCATCTTATTTAAGGACCAGTGCCACTACCTTCACTAAAAAGGGTATGGTTCTTTGTTTTACTATAAAGTTCAACCTCCAAACCCTGCCTACAGATAATGGCCCAGAAATTAACTAATTGTTTTTCTGGAGACTCAAGATAATGAAATGAAATAATTGAACCAAAAACTTTACACAGTATCAAAATGATCTCAGAAAACTGGAAGAAACATAAGCTGGGTAGTACCGGAGAATATTACATCTTCGAAGTATAAAGGGATCCTCTGCTTAACCATTAAGTCTTGCATTGTTCCCAATTAGTGTAGTATTCCCCCCCCCAAACCATCCAAGTCTGTAGATCATTACTTACAATAATCTGCCTAAGTCAGAAATTCTGTGATAAGCTTCAGTTTAAAAGTTCAGAAAAATATCTGCAAGATCAGCTTACAATTCAACAGCCATCCTAACACTGTATACAAAGATGATGGGCCATTTCTCACATACTATGTCCATGGCATTACAATACAGCTCTCACTACTGACATTTCCAAGCCAGAATGAGCCTCATGACAAAAAAAAAAAAAAGTACACATTTGCTAGTTTGCAATCAACTTTTATTTAATGAAATCAAATCCAGTAGTTTTAAATTGCTGGCCATGTTATGAAAGGGCATTAGTTATATACATGTCCCAGCAGGATAATTAATCTTCCAGAACATAGTACAACATCCAAGAGCAATAAATGAAGCAATCTCTGTGCAAATTATATCATAAAGCTTTTAATGCTTATAAAAAAAAAAAAAAAAGGATATGGAAAGGTGGCAGTGTGTCAGACTAAATTATCAGTTCAGTACCAGCCTTTGTACTTTTCTAATGCCCTATTACATTACCTATAAAAGCAACAGGACAGCAGTTATTAGACCAGATTATTCCTTTCTTATCAGTGAGAATATGTACTTTAAGCTCTACTAAATTCTCCAAACCAAGTACACATTCCTAATAATCAGTGTTAAGTAACCACATGTACAAGGTGATGAGCATCTTACAACTGAACTCAAGTGTGATAAGGCGAACATTTAGTATAAACTTCAAACTACAATTCAAGTGTCATAAGGAGGTCTTAGCACTCTGAAGTCAAGGAACATGTAGAAAGGCACTGGTCAAAAAAACTCCAATTTATTGGAGCATATTTAAAGAAATGTAAAGAGGGGAAAAAAAGTGCTGCAAACCTGGGTAGCTATGAGGTGGACAAAAGTGCTGGAACATTACGAACAGGGCCAAAGGAATATTAGATGCAACTGTACCACATGAAGACAGCAATCAGTTTTTTTTTTTTTTTTTTTTTTTGGCAGCAGGGAGGGGGGTAAGAATGATGCTGTGTTTGGAGAAGGAGATTCTCATTCCAGCCACTTCACAAACAATGAATTACTAGAGTACATGCCAAAGGTCAGTGAGACACAGCTGAAAGGACAATATTACCAGTAAAATATATTTACATCTCTAGATCCCAAAGACAGGCATCCCTTTTAAATGGGAAGCATGTGGAAATGACTGGCAGCAGACCGTAGCATACAAAGATTATGGCTCAACTGCTTTACAGGAGACCAGAGCTTGAAAACATCTCGGGTACCTGTAGAAGCGCATGGTGGTGAACAAGGATGAGCAGCCATTGGTGGCTCACCCAAACATCTTTTTTTTTTGGGGGGGGGGGGGTGGACGTGGCTCCAGCTTGCCACATGGTCAACACTTGAACAGTAAGTCCTCACCCCAAGGAACAAGTCCAACGATCACATACTACTCGGAGAAAGTTTGCACAATAAGCTGAGGGGGAACTTGGCAAACCTCAGACGACAGCTATACTGGAGTGTGCTGGGGGTGCTTCAGCAGGGACAACACGATGGCTCTCTCGGCCTTTAAGCAGAACAATAATCATATGCAATATTATATCCATAAAGTAGCAGAAAGTACTCCAACTAAGCAAACACGGGAATGAAGAAAGGAGATTCTGCTGATAGGTATGACTGCAATTAGGGATATAGACAACAGGCAAGAGGGGGCTGGAATTTACTGGACAAAAATAGCAATGGAACTAAGATATCGGCAGTAAAGAACTACAGAGGGGAAAGGTAATAGAATGGAAGACGCCAAGAATTTAATTGAACTGCAGGTTAGAGATTTCCTTCACTAACAAGGATTTATATCAGAGTATAGGCAAAAAGAAACATGGGGAGGTCCTAAATGAAAGACCAGCACTGGTAGAGTTTTTAGTAGAATTTAGAACAGATGCTGCCATTTACCAACCAGCTCTCATCCTCCACACCTAATGCCTCAGCAGTACAATACGCTGATACCACCCTGATTTGTGCAGCACAAACATTAGATGACCTACACTCCCCGACTCGGTCCTTTTCTCAGAGACTTTCTTCACTAACTCTCAGCTAATCCTGAATCCAAATAAAACAAAACTTCTATTCAACACAGGTAGATCCAGTCCCCCATATGACACCTTCACCATCATATCCAGAAACAATAACAAATCAGCCCTACCTCTCACACCAAACTCTTAGGGGTAGAAATAGACTGCAACCTTAAATATGACATTCATATAGGCCAAACCATCAAAAAGGTTCATAAAAAGCTTGGTTTCCTTTATCGCAATATTTTTTTTTTACTAAACTAAAACCACCATAACCAGAACACATCTGCTGTCTACCCTCCTCTACACATCTCCAATACTTACTAACCTCCACAAAACAGACACACAAGCTAAAAACCTGCTAGAACAAGACTGCTATATTCACTACTAAAACCCCATGCAAGACCCATCATGGTGTAGCTCTCAAGCAACTGGGGTGGCTTGAGCTACTTCAGCTATTGAAACTCAACCAATTGTCATTTGCATATAAAATATACTACCAATCAACTAAAACTCCAGCTCTACAAAAATTAACAATACCTTAAATTCCACCACTAGAACTTTAAGATCCAGCACCAAAACACACCTACAAGTAATAAAGCATAACACTGATACAGGAAAATCTCTTTAGCTATTCCACAGCTAAAGCTTTTAACTCCTTACCACCTAACCTCCATGTGATCCACTACCCAATTCAAAAAGCTTCTCAAAGCATACTATATGGATTCTGGTTATGCTCCTGTAACTCCCCAGAATAAACATTGTTCAGCTACTCCTCCCCCATCTAAACCTAATCTCAAACTAATTTCCATAGGGCAAATAGTCCAACAAATATGTTTACTATAACTGCACTACCTACCTGGATATATAACACTATACTTGTCAAATAACATTCAAAGCTTCTATGTGAAGTATTACACTGGCACTACCTACATATGAAACTATCTACTATGGTTCCTCACTGCATTCGGATATGTGAAAATATCTGCAAATGTTTCATTGCATTTTTGCTGCATGTCATCTTTTTGTCAGCTATTAATATACATCTATGCTATATAACCTAGTGATTTGTACTTTTTTGACCTGTGAAACTCTGAACTGTGCAATATGCGATTTGTAATTGTTTGACTGTCTAAATGTATCTGGAGCTTTTCTCCCCTAGCCTCCGCCGATGAAGGACCTGTGTCCAGACCGACTTTCCCAGTAAACAAATTTAAAATAAAAAAAATTATTAGAGCATATATAATATTGCAGGACAGCTGTAAGAATCAGAGGAAGTTCGAACAGATTGAGGAGAGATTGGATAAACAATTCACAAAGAAACAATGGCAGGATATATGTAGGTCTCCCAAATATGCAAAATCTAGAAGATACAAGATTTTTGCTTGGAAACGTTTAGACATTTTTATACCCGAAGTAGACTCCAGAGAATTTTTACTCAAGCAGGCAGCAAATGTCGGAGGTGTAACGGGAAGAAAAAGGTACACGAGAACACATTTTCTAGGAGTGCAGTGGGTTGGGGGACTTTAAGTATTCCCTGCAGGATGCACTGGAGATGCTGGGTCGGTGGATTGGTATGACAAGGGAGACTATTTTTCTGAGATATGATACAGAATCTGAATTGCCTAGACATTGCAAGGCCTTGCTGTGTCAAATTATGGTGGCTGCCAAAAAGAAAACAATTACTAGAAAATGGAAATCAAAATCTAAAATCAATTACATTAGAAGCAGTGAATATAAAAACAGAGATAAAACTGGAAGTGAAATTTGCAGAAAAGTGTGGGAGTAAACTACATATGAAATAAATGGGAATTGTGGAAACGATACATACAGGGGTGGAATGAGGTTTAAAAGAAAGCAGGACTTAAATGAGCTGTGTAATGTTTGACTGAAAATGATTGGGTAGATTACAAATGCTGTATAATGCTTGCAACTGGGTCCGGCAGAACGGTTTGTGATGCAAAATGCTTGCAACTAGGATGTTTTCATTTATATAAATCTACAATTGCTCATGTCGTAAGTGATGGGTTAATAACGTTTTCTTGTTTAAACAAGGGGCAGGGATTAAATGATTTATTGCAATGTTGCTCACGTTATGCGATATATAACAATATATGTGAAGTATAATGTTTAATGTTAATTTAATACAATTTAATTACTTTTGCATAAATGTAAATTTGCCAGTGTCACAAGTGATTATTCAATAAAGGTGTTAACAATCATGCCTCGCTTCCAACCACCAGACTCTTGAAAGAGCAGATAAACCACTTTAAGATTCCAGCACATTATTGAATAGGTCATGGCACTCACCTCACCAGGGATTCAGAGCTCATGCAGAAGGTAAAGGTTAACTGGCTGCAGATAGAGGAACCACTGGGCTCAGTCCTACAAGGGAAGACATTTAAGAAAGAAAGAAAACAAAAACCTGGTAGGGTAGACAGTATTACAGCAGTAGTCCTGGCACACCCTTCATCACATAAAAGGTTATCCATAGCACATGCCCGAACATTGTTTCTCAAGGTCTACAAAGCCATCAACTCAGAAAACTATTCTCCATATAACAAAATATGGCTAAGGTGATTGTCTGCTGCTTTATAACCTTGATAAATCACTGTTACACTCCAGAGCTCACCCAACAGCCTCAGGCTACTTCCCATTACCAAAATGCAGTATTTTCCAGAATCTATGGTCTCAGCATTCAAGACTATGAAGATCTAATAAAGAGGACTCATTAGATGATAAACAGAACAAGTTGCCATCCTAAACATGAGATGGCAACAATGCATGATAGACCCCCCCCCCAAACACTTGACTGCATCATTCTGAAACAAAGCCACACAAGCCAGACTGCATCATTCTGAAACAAAGCCACACAAGCCAGAATCAACTTAAGTGAAACATGGAATGGTATAACATGTCAAATGTTTACTGCACCCAAACTACAATGCTATCATAATACATTCTTGCTACATGAGAGATGTGGTCAGTTTTGTGAAAGCAGTTTCAGCATTTTGGCCAAGCCTAAATCCTTCCTACGTCCAGCATTTTTGTTACAGATACTGAACACAAACAAATTAGGTTGCTTGGTGGATCAATCTCAAACAATACAAAACTTTGCTCATGTCCATCAGATGAGATACTAAAACTATACAGTATCGGAGTACAGAATAATGGCAAAAAGCATGATAAAAATGAAATTGAGGAAAGAGAGCATAATTCTACAGTAACAATATCTAGAACCAGTTTGTTGCATTTTCAACTAGTGCACATTCTGCAGTCAAAGATTCAAAAAAAGTAGACCAAGTGAAAGATTATTATAATGGCTAAATAATAATTTTAGCAAAAAGGGACTGTTGCAACTTCGAGATTTAAGTTCTGTGAATGAGACTGTATATAAAGCGGTAAAGAAAGGGATGAGAAAAAAAAAAATTAAAAGGGCACCATTTAACTGTTGTAGACTTCAATTAACCCCATATTTTAAAAGAAATGGGATTCATTTTCCAGTACCGATTCTGCAGCGCCACACTGGGGGGCTCCTGCACTCCCGAGGCGCAACACTGGGGGGCTCCTGCACTCCCGAGGCGCAACACTGGGGGGCTCCTGCACTCCCGAGGCGCAACACTGGGGGGCTCCTGCACTCCCGAGGCGCAACACTGGGGGGCTCCTGCACTCCCGAGGTGCCATCCTTTGGATAAGACAACCAAGCTTCCTTTACTCGAGTTAGTGGTAGCTCAGATAGATCTCATGGGACAGGGTAGTCAAACTGCATTTGAGAGATTTTAATAACTAAACCCAACAGTTTGCAATAATGGAGCAGAGAGTATATGGGGATTAAAAAAACACACACACCTGAACAAGATGTGGGGGAAGTCAGTCTCATTTTACCAGAAGTAGCTAATCACGGCTTGCTAAAAAGTGATTCAGATGAACAATATCCCTGAAAAAAAGCATGCTATATAGCTTGATGACAGACTACTGTATAAATACATTTCTACTTGTAAAAGGCAAAAGTAGAAAAACCCAAATTTCAGGAAAGTTGCTGCCTCTCACATTAATCCCTCCTCCATATGAGTTGACTTCCAATCAAAAATAAATACTTATAATGAACAAAGTTGAAAGCGTACACAAGTGTAAAAGTGCAACATGCACTAAAAATTAAGTTATAGCACTCAGCTTGGCTGGACCGCAATTAGAGACTTAGTGCTGTTTCTAGAACCTGGCAAATTTTCTGTGCAGTTTCAATATAATGAAATGCACCACAAGCTTTAGCAAACAGGATTTTAAAATGTACAATGATTTCTGATTCAACACCACCAGAACATTTGAATAAACTGAAGTTAAAAGCAACTGCCCAATAGTTAGAATATACAGCTATGCAGCCAAAAGCAAAACAAATTCAGTAAAACACTAAAGAGCAATCAAAAAAAGGGAAGGAGGAAATGAACTGAAACAGCGTACTCCTGGAATGACTCTGGACAGCAGTGGCAAGCCATAACATGGCATCAATGGTTCAAAATAAAAATGAATGGATGTTTGAATGGTAGATCGTAAATTTCTCAGAGCAAAATTTTTTTGTTTTTTTTTTTGTTAACAAATTAAAAACAATTGTGATGTAAAATGCCACTAAATTATAGGAATCCAGTAAAACATTTCAAAACAAAGCAGTACAAGCCACAAACCTAGTTAAAAACTAAAGTGCAACGTACAACACACAATATTTTTTTTTTTTTTGTAACAAGGTTTCTTTCAGCAGCCAGCCATAAATTCAATCACCCCACTTCCCAGGACATCAGTTATTCAAATCAGAATCAGTTTGTGCAGAGTGACTGGCATATATTTGATACCAGTCCAAAATATTACTCAAATTTCAAAAATCGAAACATTTGTCCTATATTCAAAATACACAGGTTAAACTTGCTTCTGAATTACAACAGCACTAAACACAGTTACAGTAAATTTACTGTAATAACGGCATAGACAAACATATGAAAATAGTAATGAAAAAAAAAAAAAAAAAAAAAAAAAGAGTCAGGCAACCATGTGGACATACAAAGTTAAGATCCATTTCCTTGCATTACCTTCCATTTTTTTTTTTACTTTATGTGCCATCAGTTTTCCCCAGCTATCACACACAAATGCTATTTAACTGGTTCACTGTGGCTCCCAACTGGTCATGCAGACACTGTCCATCATACCACTGAACCACTTTGCACAATAATGCTAGGAAATACCAAAACTAATAAGCAGACAAAGCCCAAACATAAGGACACTTAATTATTGCACTTGTAACCTTAGAAATTTGGCAGAAAAACTTATGAGCATGTGCTTTCTGATGGGTAACCAGTCTGAAATTCAAATATCTGTCATTTAGTGACTTCAGTCCACACAACTTCAAATTTTATAATGAACATACCAAAAATTCGAGAGGAAAAAACAAAAAGGGCATTGAGAAAATCCGGACACTTGAAAGGCATGCTGTATATAGTCAGGCACCACAAACTACAGCTGCTTCATTTATACAAACCAGTCATATTAAGCAACATACTCTATATGGCCTTCAAGCAACTAGTCAAAACATTTCAGTCACAGAACCTCTATTAGTGGAATGTGGCACATCATAGCGTTCACATTTCTACTCCTGATCACCACCTACATTCACATCCCAGTTCCACCATACGTCTCTCTCTCACTACCAAGAGACAACACCCTTACTCGTGCATGCCGCCAAACAGGTCTTAAACACATTTACTGCAGTATTTAGTTACTTTAGCCTCCACAGACTAAGCAGCCCAAGATGATGACAAATCAGTAAGCACCATACATGCATTCCCCTGTATGACACTGACAGCTTGAGAGGTAAGAGGCTCTCAGATACTGGAACTGGGTAGTCCTTGTATAGTTTGGGAACGTTTCAGGTTAGGTCACCATACTGTGTAAACATCTCTTAGATTGGAGAGAGAGAGATCGTAGTCAAGGGAATTCTGATAATAATGCAAAGCAAGCCATGGTCTAGAGTGAAAACTAGAAACAAAAAAAAAAAAAAAAAAAAAAAAAGTGTGATTACCTTAAAAATAGATCTGATTTAGTAGTTCCACCTTCACCTTTAGGACTACAGGTTGACAGGACATGGACAGTCCAGCATCTAAGAAAAGGTTACGTCATTTTCTTCTACCCATGATGTTTTGTGACTAAAAGACTCAAATTTCTGAATGGCCACAGAAAGGTGGAAAATGCAACACAAGCCTTAAGTAGTAAAGACATCATGCCCACCAGCCTAAGGCAGAGACTCTGATGGAGGCTTGGTACAAGGATGAAGACAGGACTGCCCGTCAATCCATTAATGTAATTAGAAGTTTCTTTTCTGAAACTAGGAGCTCCATTCTTGTTGCCTTGAAGACAGTGCCCAAATCGTGGAATCGCAAGAATATGTAAAAACTGCAGATTAGAAAGGAAATCTCAATCTGACAGAATGCCAAACAGAGCACTATCTAGACTACAAAAGGTAAATAAAATTCTAGGCAGTACGGTTAGGAATAAATCTTGGACCAAATACAGTCCATCATTTGCTGCACTCCAAGAGTAGATTGTAAAGAACCTGTTTAGATAACAGCGAAGTACAATCAATCCACAGTGATGGCCATGTACACAAACTGATGCCAGGATAAATATATTTCCTGTGTTGTTTTCGTTGAAAAATGTTTCTACAAAGGAGTACAATTTTTTAAGCGGAAAGCAAGACCAAATTATATACCCTCCTGCATTAAGGGCTAGATTAGGTATAAGTGGATACAAGCACTAGGGTTTCTCTGAAGGATGTCATCTTTTAAATATAGAATGTGAGGAAATTGTCATATGGAAAACCTGACCACTGATGCATCTGTTGTTACTGGAGCCTAGCCCTTTGCAAGTCAGTACAGGTGAAAGTAACAGTCCGCTGAAAAATCAGTTAACCCCAAAACCCATGCAGGTGTTGCTCAAGAATATGAACTGTTGAAAGACAGCCAAGTACAGCCAAACATCCTCAAACTCCTTCTTGAGAAAACTGACTGCCCTCAACTACATGCTGAATGTTTGATCTAAGCTTCACAAACTTAACACTGGAGAGCATGCAAGAGCGAGACAAAGTGGAGCTAAATTTAAGGGGAGGTATTGCAAATGTGGATACTGCAGTTGAGCTTGAGTGAGAGAAACCACTAAAGTCAGTCCCAGGCAGACTGAGTTAGAGGTGAAGGACATTGTCCCCTAGGCAATCTGAAGCTGAAAAGACCAATCCTGGAGTTGAAGAAGAAGTAGCTACATCAAAAATGAGGGTACCTCTGACTGATTTGTCTTCAACACAAAGGAGAAATGGACATTCAATGTCATGGCAAACAGGTTCCATCACTTGTGGTCACATAAGAGGAGGTAGTGAGAAGGGCCAACAGCAGTAAGAACATACATGGGAAGAGAGATCTTTCTCAAATCAGCTTTCTCTAAATTGCTCAGTACTGTGAAATTCACATTAAATTATTAGAGCCAAGACAATAAATGATGTTGACAAATACCTGTACAGGCTGTAACCGACAAATACTTGTACAGGAGATAAGAATGCAAAGTCCCTTCAGGAACAGCTATCAGAGCCAATGCAGATATTACAAGACACTGAAATATTAACTTGGACTACATAAAGGTAAACAGAGGTACCTGGACAGTAATGATATACAGGAGTACTATTCAAAACATGAAGATAAAAATCGTAGGTTCACTTCAGAACACTAAACAGAGAAGTGAAAGTAGGAGCAACCTTCAAAACTGTAAATTTACACTTCACCCTGGCTTAATCAGTACATCAAAACCAAAAGACAACAGCAGCAGAAAGGGAGAACACAAACAGCCTGTGAAAACGGCAAAAATGATCAGAGCTGAATTAAGAAAATTAGAAAGATTCCACTTGTACGTTCATATTCCCAAAGAAAGGAAAAGAACTTTAGCTAAAAAATACACTTTAACAAAAGATCTTAAGAATTTTTTCCCCAATGTGTTGCTCACTAGCAGCAAACAAAATGTGAAGAAAGAAGTTTAGTGCATTATGGGAAAATGGCAGAGCTACAGCTCTGGAAAGTTTTCTATGCAGAAAACTTGAGTCTATAGTACAAAGTCCCAGAGGCTGAAGACTAAAAAAATCTTTGGTATCCAAGATGATCCAAAGGTTTATACAGCATTACTAAGCTTAAAACTCCAGGGAGTCTTTTTAAGCCTAGCGATACTTCTCTTAAATGTATCTGTCAAGTTTTGATACCCTAGGGCTACTTTAAGGGGTATATGTACACTTTGGTATGTTTGGTCAAGCATTTACAGGCTCTCTGTCCATTAAAAAGACAGGTGCCAGATTGGGGTAAATTTCCAATTCCTCATACACTGATCCAAGGTATGCTTGAACCGAGTTAGGGAAGCCTATTCTAGTGAAGGGGCCATCTATGACACACACACCTATCCTAACATGTTACCGGTCCAGATCAGGATCTGAAGATGCTTCAAAGACCAAGCATAGACTGCCTGCTAGACTACCAAGAGGCTCAGTACAGGGAAAGGGCTTTGAGGTGATCTGCGTAGGAAAGGTGGCTTACATCCAGTGTTTTTGTGAGGAAACTGTGGACACTCCAGTTGCTGCATATGCCTGGTCAAGTACAGACCAAAGGGGGGCACTGTACTCAAGGACTGTTCCACTGTACTCAGCCCTCAGACCAATGACATCCTTAGACCTAGATGCCACACCTTTGCTTATAAAATTACACAACATAGGATTGCCTTGTTACAACAGACATATGATGGTTAAAGTCCAGGTTACTATCTACATGCATTTCCAAATCCCTGAACACTGGGTCTATTTAGGGGTGTATTATCAATGTAAGAGTTTTAGAGGTAGCAGATTTCCCAAAGGAAACTATTCTGCATTTCTTTGCATTGAATTTTAGGCCATGGGTCTGGCACCAGTCATTTAGTCTCCAATAAGTTTCCCTGAGGGCATGTCTTTGGGTGATTCAATGATCACACCTAGTTTAAAGCTGTCTGCAAACTCAAAGTCACCCAGTGTCCATTGAAGAAAATATACTGTATTACAATTCAGAGAAGCAGATGTCAAAAAGCAGCAGCCACAACAATGAGCCTTAAGGGATTTGGCTAGTGACTGACCTTTTTATGGAGGCAGACTCCTCTATCCCAATTTCCTAGGTCCTTATTTTCAGCTGGCTAGTTATCCTTCAGAAGACATAGGGGTTTAAACCCAACTTAGTGAGGAGTTAAGTATGGTGTCAAAAGAAGCATGCACAGTTTTGGTCTCATCCACTGCTGTGGTGACTTACTCAAAATCTTCCACTAGGAACAGTAGGCATGACCTGCCCTAGATGAAACCAAACTGGGTTGGCTCCAGCATCTAATGGTTTCCTAGGTCATAGTTTCTCATTTCCATAACTTCTTCCATGGTTTTGCATACAAGAAGAGTCAGACATATGGGTCTGTAGTTATCCAGGTAGGTAGATGGCCCAGTCCTTGAACTCCCTGTCATCCTTTAGCACTTCATTCATTTGGCACAAAACCTATCGGGAGGATATGGTTAAATACAGATTCCGGTGGCCCTTGCATGTTTTTTCAATCTTTAACAATGAACCCTAGATAAAGGGTATGATAAAAACATGCATCTGGTAACACTGTATAGCTGTGTTTTATTTACAGTCACTCTTGGTACATCACCATAAGTTTATGTCATCTTTGGTGCAATCATGGAAGCTAGCAAAAATTCCTTAACCTATTTCTTAGTTACTCTCTAAAAACTGAAGAGGAACCTACCACCTCCCCAAAACCGCAATAGATTCCTACTAAATGAAAGAAAATAATTAAGACTGCAATACCAAGTTCATAGATGCCTAGGTAAGTGCTAAAGTATCAATCCTGGGACCATTACAAGTGTAACCAAACAGTGGTGGGTTTTCACCTCATGCACGCAAGGTACAGGATTCAATTCTGACCTTCGGTTATTGAGGAGGCTTAAAATAACCTACAAAAATATACTGGTAGGAGGTTAGTATACTGGTTATGGTGTTTACCTTATAGACACAAGGGGCAGGGTTTCATTCTTGCATGGAGTAATTGGCTAAGCTTAAAATGGCTCACAAGGGCAGTTAGCCTAGTACTACTTTTCTGGTATAGCTGACAATACCTCACACTGTCACAGACTCAAATTCCCCACAAGAGTGCCCTGTGAAAGTACGCAGCAAAGTCAAAAGCATGCAAATTTCATCCAAACAGGAATTAACAAAGAATGTCCTAGAAGTAGCTGCTGCCTTAGTAGAATGTACCATTGAAAATATTTAACAGAAGTTTGACGGACCATTTCATACTTCTCAAAGCAGAAGTTTATACATTCTATCACCAATATTGGTAAAATAACTTGAGAGCTTTTATCTCCATTTACTGTCGCAAAGACAAGTGTCTGCTCAGTAAAGTAAAGCAAAATTGTCATCTACAGGCTGACAATGCAAGTAGTACTTGCATTTACTTATGCAGCTTGAAAAGAACACTGGAAGACTGACGTATCCAAGGTTGATACAGAGTTTAAGACTGGTCCACAAGGTTTCTGCCACTAGAAAAATCAGTCTTCCATTGAAGACAAATCTTTACCTCACTTTCCACCAGCAATATGGTCATTAAAAGATGTCAGACCTTCCAAGCTCCAAGGCTGAAAATGCCTTAGAGGTCCGATAAGAAAAGTACCCTTACTGAAGGCTTTACATACCTTTAAGGGAGGTCAACAAATTGTGAATGCAGGAAGACGAGTTTGATGGAATGATTTGGACCAAAATAAAAAAGAAATCTGACAAATAAACCAACATAGCTAAACTGGTATGCAAGAGAGATCTAGAATGTCAACAGTAGTCCAGAAAACAAGCCTAATCCACTTGTACATTTTTTTAGGCCTCTGGGCAGATGCTATGAGTTGGGTAACGCTAGGAGGATATGAAGCATTCCACATCATGACTAGACATGTAGAAACCAAGTAACAGCTGGAGATTTACAGAGGAGGTTGTTAAATCTGCTGCTAGAGCTAAACCATGCAGAAGTCCAGTTACTACCAGCCTCCATTTGCCTACTGGTGAGAATCCCAGCAAATAAGACATTCTGCTAGGCCATACATGAAAATGGACTGTGACCAGTAGGCCTAAAAGGTTAAACACTTTTTTGTTGTTTAAAAAGGTTTGGAAATGCCTCAAAAAGGAGAAGCTTCTCTAAAAGAGGTCAGAAGAGAAGAGCAAAACTGTCACAGCCAAAAGAAGTGTAAAGGAAATAAATGAAAATAAAATCAATATTCTATTTACCTTCACTTTTTTGAAGAGTTCTCAGGACCAAGATTGCACAGCAGCATCCCTGGGTCACTGCCACAGAGGGAAAATAAAGGAAAAGCTGCTGAACTTTTTGCACCACTGATCAACACAAAGGTCACAGTAAGGACTCTTCAGTGACTGAATATTTTCTGTTGCTGAAAAGCTTGTGACCCATTAGTATGGCATCAGCAGGCAATAACAGTGCCAGTTAGCCAGAGAACTGGCTTGCTGTGGGACGTGTGCCACTGTAATAAAGCTATTCATACCTCCATTTCCATGATCTTATGACCTAACAGGGTATGAATAGGTTCTGCTCTGCCTATTTACATGCCATACTATGGCCATATTTTCCATGTGAATGGCTGGAGAGTCATGCAGGGTGTGGAAAGCAAGTATTACTCATCACCACACTTTTGTGCAGGTTAGCCTGCGCCTGTGATGACACACTTTTTGCCCGTCTTGACAATGTCCCCTCTGTTTGTCCATGGTGACCATCACAAGAGGGGTTAACATAAAAGGGACTACTACAGACAGTTCTGAAATGGCATCCTCCATCAAATATATGGAGGATGCAAGCACTGGACATCCTAGACAAATTCTGGGCTTGCTCAAACATTACATCTCCAAGTCTCGTGTCCACTGGACAGCTCTCTCATGAGATTCTAAAAGGAACCAAGAATACATGGCACAGGCAACAAAACTAGAGCTCAGAGACACAAATTGCCCATAATAAAGTCTCACTGAAAGATTAGTGAGAAACCTTCCATAGGCAAGTGCCCATCAGACAAGCAACAATCAAGCCTATGGACTGGAATGTGTAACAAAATATCCTGCGACTAACATTCTGTGACTTTAGTACACTGTGTAGTGCAAGTACAGCTAACAGTTATTCAGGATGGGGAAAACACTGTCACTTAGTTCCTCTGGAACTGCAACTGTGGCCATGCATTTGATAAACACCACTGGGGGTTAATGAATGCAAGTGAAACATTACAAAACTATCTAGGATTGCTCATATGACACAGATAGACATCTTTTCTATCCAGTCTCCTCCTGTCAAGCAAGTGAGGATTGTTTGCAAAGAGATTATCCTACATGCCCATTTTAGGATGAACTTGTTTATGCAACTTAATTTCTGTACAAGTCTGGGGTACTATTTTGTTTAGAAGCCAATGTCCAGACACTCTGATCTGATAGGACCTCCTGGACAGGTGTTTCCTGAACTGAAATGAGTAATCACTTCCTGACTGGCCATAATCATCTGACAGGATGGAACATGCAGTAAGGGAAGGAAATTTGGATTTTTTTCATTCTTTGAACAGGATGGTCCATCTATTTTGTGTAAAGGCCATCCAGGTCAAGCAAACACAGGGACAGACACCAAACTGTCACCAAAGAGGGAGGGTCAGTCAAACAAGCTGGCATGGGTTCAGAAGCAAAGGAGTTGTGGATCCAGTAGTTCTGTTAACTTCAGCTTCTGGGTAGGCATTCATGCTCAAAGAAGCCACCCTGGATTCTCCTAGGCTGCAGAGCCCTCCTCCTTCTAAACTGCATTCGCTCAAGACTCCTTTGAGTCCTAGTGAACAATTATTGTAGAGTATGAAAACAGATCACCACATCAACGAATGTCACCATCTCTCTTGCTTTCCTGGAGCTTTTCATACATGTAGTCCACAGACTGCGTGTGCTGTTTTTTCAAGGATATAAAGAATGCTTTGAAATCAGAAAACACAGCCAATGAGGTGATGTACTAGTAAGTAAGCACATGTTGCTCTGTTGTATTGAAAAGAAACCAAATAAAGCTCTGAGGCAGCATACATTTATGTGCAAACAACTTCTACACAATGTTCAGAGCCACTTGTATAACTCCTCCATTAACATTAATCATACAAATCTGAAATCTGGAATGACAACTCAAACAGAAGAGAGGAGCTCTTTTGTTAGTCTGACATCAGGCAATGCAGAAGAACCAATATATACCAAAGTTTTTTCAGTAAAGCTAATCCAACCTCTAAAATCAAGTGCATCAATTCCTGTCCTGTGTAGTCACCACAGCACAAGTTTAACCATAGCAGTGTGGAACAAATTACCTGTACTGACCCCCCCCCCCCAAATGCCCATTTCCAAACATAACTGTAGTGGAGACTACAAATACCAACTGTTCCCATAAAAGATGCATTTTTAAATATACAAATCCTTTGTGCCAGTGTAACTGGACTTCCAAACCATCAAAGAATTCTGCAAGGATACAGTTTCTGTTGGGAACAATCTAAGCATATTGTAAACACAGGTTTCTATTCTCAACTTAGCAAGGCTGTTCAGCTATAACAGAAGCAAAAGATCCAAACAGAAGAAAAAAAATGCAAAAGGAAGTTAAAAGCACACAAAGTAAGACGCCACTAACCCAATACCTTGCTATAAACTAGGCTAAACAAGGAAGGGCAATATGTCAATCTAAATAAAGATCAGATTTCTGCACTAAACTTGCTAGTCTCCCCACACTGCTGGACCCTTGTTTAAGTTCATGCCTCAACAAATGACACACTTATTCTGTTCAGAATAAATTAAGCCAACATTTACTCATATGTATAGTACAGATCATTAAGCACAACCTGGAATATATTCTAGTCCTACAGAAAGTAAAGATAAACCTGAACAGAAATGAAAAGCACGCTACATCTTCTCAATTGGATCACTGTCCTAGTGTTGAAAAGAAAATGCTGCCTGTTTTTCTAAGAACGAACAGTACAAGACTCCTCCCTAATAAAGAATGAAGCACATTCATGCAACACTATTTCTTTCATGTATCAGACAGTACCAGAATTGTATTCTCACTTAAATTTTATTTCCTAATTTCCGACCTTATTTCCTTTGCAAACACACAATAATTAAACTGTAACTTAAGCAATTTACCTCTGATTAAAACATATGGAATCAGAAGGCTCATTAAATGCCTTACTAGGAAGGTGTACCCAAAACACTATCCTTGAACTATTGGGGCCCCTCTGCATTTCCCCTTTCCAAAGGAATCCAAATGCTTCTAACTGTTGAGTTTTGACTAAAATTGAGAGCTGTACAGAAAAATCTCATAGGAACAAAATACTTGACTATATAAAACAAAACAATTCACTTTAAAAGTTTATAAACTTTTCTTGGTCTACACTTTACCCATCTTAACAGTAAAACACAAGCCTGGAGTGCATCTTTTGTTGAATCCACAGCAATTCACAGGGTCTATTTATACTGTGACCCCAAGTCATTAGCCACTCAGTGGTGGCTTAAATATATACACACACACCCCCCACATGTACCTACTGGTACTATATTTTGGCTTTGTGATGAAAGGGGAAAAAAAAAAAAAAGGAACTGGCATCAACGTTCTTGCCAAAATCATTACAGATTTGGGGGGGGGGGGGGTTGTTTTAACCTGCAATCAGAGAAAAATCAACGCAGTAAAACACTGTGTAAAAACACTGGTTAACATGCAACTTTTTTCCACTATTACTCGTAGTTTCTGCCTGAACATTTCACCTTGTACTAATCCAAGTAACTACAGCGTGTAATAATTTTTCAGAATCTGAAACATTTCAACTCATAAGGGATTAGGTGAGCCAACATGACATTTGTTTTATGCTGTTTTTTAGGAAAACTCCATTATTGCCTCTAAATAATTAGACTAGGGAGGCTCGGACCCTGGCCCACAGGTATTTAGCATCCTTAAATGAGGTTTTGCAGTTAGGATTTCCTCAGTAGTACAGACACAGAGGAGGTGGCTATACTGAACCTGCCAAAAACATTAATAGGAGACCGTTCAAAAACGGTAAGAGAACCTGGGAAAAAGTTACTTAAGAGAAATAAATAGTGGTGACCGACTATACCAGCCTTCAAGAGATAGCAAGATCAAATGGTGACTAAATTCTACAATGTTTGAGATTGGCATACTGTCACCACTAAAGAAATGAAGTGGATAAGCCAGGATTATTAGTAAGGTACACAGTCATCATTATCTAACTAAACAAAGAAATAAAACAATTAGGTGTGCATTGTGGTCAGTGTGCAATTGTGTGCAATCAAGTTTCAAATCAGGTGAGTAAGTGCCAACCAGAAAGAAGAATCCTTCAGTATAGCTTCCCACATCCAGAAAAAAAAAAAAAAAAACACAATAGTCTGCAATACCTCAGCACCTCTTGCAGGCTAAGAGACATACGACTACGTTAAGGAGAAGCAAACGTAAATGTGCCTTGCTGTGGGAGGCAGGCTGCAGTGCAGCCATCTGCATACATTTCTCTCAATGCTAAAAAACAGAGCCAACAAGGGCAACAGCAGGACAGGATCAAGAATGCTGTCAGACCTAATCTCATCTGTCCCACTAGGACTTCATGAGGAAGCCAAGATATGAAATGGAGGGAGCAACTGATGATGACATTAAGTTTCCATACAGCCCGTGCAGTTAATAAATACAAAAGATACATGAAGTGGAGAGATGTACAAAATGAATAAAACCATGATGAGCAATTGCCTAATAAACACACAGTACACATGCAAACGTGAATGGGTGTACATTTAGAGCTATATAGTCACTGCAGACTAAAGCGTACTTTTCTGCGGTCATCATCCTATCTGGTAAACCTGGAAGGGGAGTATCTGGGCAGTTAAACTTCACAATGATATGAACAGGCACACTTCCCTCCAAATCAGCACTAACTACCCATATCTATTGGAAACTAAATCTAATACAACTTAGAAAAAAAAAAAAAAGTTAGAAGCTTGGGAACTATAAATTTAAACATTTTCATTAAGCCATAAAAGTTAAATACAATAAGCCATCTCAACCCTCACTATACCAAAACTAAAAACACTAAATATTTTAATCACCACCTCATAATGGTAGCAGCAAACTACCCACAAGAGGGTCCCACTTACTAAACGAGGAAGCTGCATACAACTGTACAGAGTTGGCAAAAGTGTGAAATTACCTGTCCCTTAAAAAATGTTTAACAGTAATTCATATGGGAGGGGGAGAGGGAACAGTGAAAAATCATTTAAGTGGAAGACTCCAACAAATCATTTTAGGATTAGCAAACTGACTGTGGATTATGGCACCATCTCTTGAAATGCATTACCTAAACCTACAGTACTTAATTTATGGTAGATCAGATGCCTGCATTTTATACACATATATTTATTATTACACAAAAGTTATGTATGGTAATTCCACCACTGGACTTCAGCAGAACTTACAAACGCATGTAACTTTCTTATAGTAGAGCAGTTCACTGTGGCTGCCCCTCTTTGAACTTTAAGCAATTCTATTACAGAATTTGGACACACACACACACAGGTTCCTTTCAAGTGTCCAAACTCGAAGTGTTCAAGTGCTTGAATAAGCTGCTGCATAATTAACATTTTGAACTTTGTATCATGATCTAAAGCACAGAAACAGTGGCACAGGGGATGTACTCTTTTCCTCACTGTAGTGCTTTCTTGGAGTTAGTAAATATTAATTAGCAGCAAGTGTGGAGGGTTGTAATGGGGCTTTGTCCCCCTGCAAAATAAATAGATACGTATATTTGAGCACACGTACAAGTTATACACATGTGAAGGTGCACAAGTACATATGTAAACAGATTACACATGTACAAAAAGGTGCATATATCCACACATGTACATAGACACTTGCATGGATTGTATATAATGCGATTTACACACTACTATATCAAAATAACTGACCAAACATTTGTCCACTGCCTTAAAACTATTCTTTCAATGTATGAAATATATCAAAAAATCTTGAATTTCTACTGTTCTAGTTTAGCATTCAGTGAGTGGTACAATCGCCATTACTAGCCCACCCACCCTTTCATAACAAGAAGGGTGGGGACAATGGTGTTCATTTAATGTTATTTCATATGCATTTCCAGTTCTCTGGAAATGCCCATCAACTCCATGCACTGCACGTGCAGAAATACTCAAATGTTTCTTCTTGGGGGGGGGGGGGGGGGTGTAAATCAAGGCAGAACTCAAACTATGAGATGGTAGCAGTCAAACTCTAAACAGTATCGCACTGAAACAGAAGGCTGAACACTACTCAATAGCTCTACGAGACCCTGTTAAACATTTCACCCAGGTATCGGAGAAATGTCCTTGCAAAAGGCAAACTATAGGGTAGGAGTAACCTTCAATTTATTTTAATTTAGGGCAGATATTAAAGTTAAAAACAATCTTCAAAAAACACGGAAGATTACACAGCAGCTAAGTGTGGAAAAAAAAAAAAAGAAAGAAGCCAAAGCACCCTGAAGCTCTCTGAACTTAAATGGGGCAAATTTCAAAACAGACTGACGAAAGCTCACATTTTGGAAATGCTAAAGCAAAACAAGGGATTCTATGTACACAGAGTATGACTGCCTGTTGTGTTTTTTTACTTTTTAAATCTTTACGGGTACATTGATGCTCGCTTGACTGGGTCTTTCTTGCAGTTTTACTGAATGGCCTGTGTGGCATTTTTACACTTTGGTCTGGAAAAGAACATCTGAGAGACTCCCTGCTCTCTCAGATTTGTCTGACATCAGTACAACAGAGGATATGGCAGGCCAAAAGCACCACTGGAGTTTTAGGAAAGTACTGTACTTTATCCAACTCACAGGGAAGATTACTTGTACTGCCATACCCTACTTATGCCTTCTAAAGACTTATCACAGGACAGATAGAAGGCGAGCTGCTGCTCATCTTTTGTACCATATTCATGGGTTCCCGATAAATTTCAATCTTCAGTTTTAAGTTAGCACGTCATGTTATCAGTTTGTGGAGAGAAATTATATCACAGTACAGAATGTATATTAAAACTAATGGGAATATCTTTACCACATACCTCTTTTCAAATCTGTATATAAAGGCAGAAGACAATTAGGTATACAAATCCCATACATAAAAATGGGAAATCCCACAAAGCAATGAGAAAATTTAGAGTATAAGGCTTTAGCATCTTCTGCAAGAAAAAGGCCAAACTTGTATTAACCTAGCTTTGTTCCAGGAAGAGTTTAGGGCCATCCAGGAAGAGGTGAAAGCAGTGTGCTTCAAGGAGACACAGAAGTAGAGATTAAAACGGAAAACAAATCAAACTGGTTAATTGTTGGCGATATAAAAAAAGGAATAGGTCTGGCATTCACAGTTGTTTTTGTCTCTGATCTTTTCCCGGTTAGGGGTCGCCACAGCAGAACTCCGGTCCGCTAATGATTGGCACTAGATTTTCACGAACACCGAGGTACCAGCTCAACATTCAACTTTCAATGAAGGCACGCCCATTTACACATGTCTTTCGAACGCCCACCCAACTGCAGGGAGGACATGCAGACTCCACATACAAGTCACTCCCTGCACTCCAGTCGAGAATCAAACAGGAGAACCTCTTGCTGTGAGGCAACAACACTACCGCTGCATTCACAGTAATGATAAAAATTTAGAACTTGTTCTAAATCCAGACAGCCAAGACTGAAAGGTGCATTACAATACAGTTCAGGAAATATTTAATGCATAAAACTACATTTCCTAAATGTTGTGATCTAATAACCATGTCCACTATAAGCAGACTGCCAAAACAGATAAAATATTTTAATCACAAAAAATGATAGATGTATACCAACTCTCATTAGGCACAAACTGAAGTCTTCAAAAGAGTTAGTGGAATTAGCTTTTAGCTTTGAGAACCTCCCCAGCAATCTATGTGGTTGTTACTACCATTAGACCAACAAGGAATCTTTGGGCAGTTAGGTACCCGGTTTCTCCGAAAGGAGCGTTTTTTTCCCTTCAACCAGAAAACCACCACAAAGACTATTTTTAAAAATAAACACCCAGTCTAATACTAACCACAAACTCAGTATTATACTTGGTAACAAATAACAGAAAAGGAAAATAAAACACACCACCTTACTCCTGTCTAGGACTAAATGCAGGATCCCCACTTCCATTTCTTGCAGTTGTTCTTGTGTTACGAGTCTCCAATACCAAAGTGTCTTGGATCTTGAATATGTGCAGATGTAGAAAAGCATTCTAATCTCTAAAGACCAATCAACACTGTAAGTTGGTTCACTGTTAGAGCTACATTTTATGAACCATACCTTAAAATGGTGGAAATTATGCTCCAACTTCCCATTGTGTGTATGTTTGGGGGGGGGGGGGGCACAGATCTCACATTACAAATACATATGGTTTAAGTATGGAAAGAGGTCAGGGTCCATCAGGAGCACCTCAGTGAAACATTAAAAATAGAGGACATGATGTATCTATATATTAACCATGCAGGCAAGTTTACTCCGTAGCATATCGCCTACTCCAAGGTGATCTCTGCCTAACATACAAGGCTATGTCAAACTCAGAGCTGTTGTACATGCTACACCTAAAAGAAATCCCAGTCCCTCTGAGCTACATGCTCTAGGGACCTAAACCTTGTCACCACAATAAACAGGACATGCTGGAGGGATAGATTCCTATCCCAGAGACTTCCCATACTCTAGAACAGGCTACCCATCTATATCAAGCAAAGTTCTTCATTAGCACTCAAGAATAACCTTGATGAGTGGATGGGAAATAGGAAATACACCCCGGGGATCACTTCTGTGTCTCTGCTAGACGATGGCACAGGAAAATAGCTTTCTTGGGTGGTGTAAGCCAGGGAACCTTGTTGGCTAGGCTTACTTGGGTGGTGTAAGCCAGGGAACCTTGTTGGCTAGGCTTACGTAGGCCATTGGTCAGATAGCCTAGTACCTACAAGTCCATTTTCAACTAGACAATGACCTAAATAGCACATAAACAAGACCACCAGAACAAACAGCACTACATTTAAAGGCACTACTTTGGACCAAGTCTTTAACTTGCTACAAACCTCACAAACAAAGTCTTGTTTGCAGGTGAAGGACACGCCAAAGAAATGGAGGAATTAAATGAGTGACATGAATGATGTTTGTAAAAAAAAAAAAAGTCAAGATACAGCAGACTAAGCTCAGAATATATATAAAATGAAGGACAAATGTAGTAATATACAGTACTGGGACACTACCATACGGAGGTAAACAGGTTTCAGTATGAACTACATAAAAAAGGACTGCAGCATGCAACTCTGGGACACTAAATGTTGCAAACGATAATTACTATGAAATTGCAAACCGTTATTCAACAAACATTTCCTAAACATTGAGCATTACACACATTTAATCAGATAAAAAGGCTATATTTTTATACTACAATCTTGGATCAGCCTATATAAACTCACCAAATATTAAAACGAAGAATGCTTCATCATCATTTAAAATACTACAGTATTCTTTCCTTAAGCAACATCTTGACCAAAGTCATACTACCTGATAGTGTGTACACAGCAATCCAAATTGGAAAACTAAAAAAATCAGATAACCTGTTCATAATTCCAAAATCAGGGGATACAATAGCTTTTGAAAACATTCATCTTAAAGCTTGCATAATGGGGAACTCCACTACACTGACATTGGACTTCTGCCTAGTGCTGCTACAGATTCTCGTTTTATATACTATATCAAAATTTCCATACTTCCCTTAACATCTAAAACAACTAAGCAGCGACAGAGCTGAAGAGACTCATATGAAAATTCCCAGACAAAATGCTGCAGACAGTACAGAAGTAGCTCAAGTGGTTATTGGGATACAGCAAGTTGCTTACAAAATATTACAAAATTACTGTGTTTATTACGACTCAAGCTCTAGTTTAGTTTAAGACTTGGAATCTAATGAACACTACTACTGTAAAGGCTTGCTTGGGATGAACAGTTTGCCATTTATATTTAAGTAACCCTTACAGCTCCAGAGATTTTAACATTTCTTTGAAACATGAGAACATAATTCAAGTTTTTTTTTTTCCAAAAATCTCAGACTGCACTTACTAGAAGCTAAGAGTACAAACCAGTTCCACTCGAGTTGAATTAAATGCAGAATATTGTAACCTTATGTCAATACTTTGCTTCTCTTTATAAAGATACTTTGTGAAGGATGTTAGAGTGACTTTAATAAAGGAATTTAAATGACTTATTTCTACCAGTGAGTGGAAGTTTGTTCCATACTCAGTCTGCAATATATTGGAGATTTTTATTTGCAGTATTAGATTCACTTGATCTTGTGTTAGTTGCTTCAGATATACGATACACTCAAAACAAAACAAAAACAGATCACTATACATTATCATATCTTTTGGGAAGGGAGGAACTACCACGCTGACAATATGCTCCTAAGAGTTGACCCAGTTGTTCAGGATTTGAGGGGACTATCCACAATACAAGTTCTAACACTGACTAATGTGTGTCCATTATCATAAGAATGCCTTTCTATACTGCACAGCTTATAAACAAAGGAATTGTGTCTAGATCTAGGGATATCACTGTCCCCCCCTTTACTTAACCCACATTAGGCTAGTCATGGGATAAGGCCCCTTTGGCATGCATTTGCCCAGATGGATGCAACTGAAATGCCAGACACTGCATGAAAAAGGATACAAGGCTTAAAGAGGCTTAGTGGCTTGTTAAGAGTTTTATTATTTTTTTCTACACCATTTCTACTGTTTGTAGGAATCAATAGCTTGTAGACAAGTCAACTCTGATTTATGGTTTTGTTGTTTTACCTTTAAATTTTCACCATTAGTTAGAAATATGGTTTTAGGACAGGCAAACTCTAGCCATCTAAGGGGCCTAGTGAGCTATAAAGTCACAGACAGGACACTCCAGAGCTTAAATAATCCTATCTTGGTTTGTGGTTTACTGATAATTACTGTTGAGGGGTGACAAAGTGATCATTAGCAGAAGCTACGGTGCTCATCTGCATGTGCAATAAAGGAATTCCAATTTGTACAGTCAGAGCAACCTAGGTTCACAGGATGTTACTAGACTAGTAGCCCTAAAGCCCTTACAAGCCTAGCCATGTTAATTCAGAGTTGCCCCAATTTTCCTTGGTTAGACATAATTCACACAGCAAGTCTATGAATAACACAGTCTAGCCCTGTAAATAAGGTCTCCCATCCATTTGTCTAGGCTGCACTTTAACAGGGTCATTGAGGATCCTGTCTTCTTGTGAATTGGAAGTTTATTCCAGAACAGCGTCAATATCTGGAAGATGCATGCGTCTCCCCAGCATGTTCTGTTTATGTCACAGGCTAAGATCCCTAGAGTGAAAGACTCTTCTGCCATCTGACTTGCAGATTTGCAGCATTTCCATCAGGACGCAGTCGGATATTGCCCTGCAGGCCAGGCACAAGTAGTCTCTCAGCAGCCTATAAGATAGAGTACAGTGGCAGGGTTTTCAGTCTATTCATGTAGGTCATGGTTCTGGAGGCCCCAAATTTAGAGAAACCGCTAGTCTCTCCAGTTGCTGCAGGCCTCTGGTAAGGTACATGCAAAGAGGGGCATTGTAGTCTATTAATTGACTGATGAGGGTAGAGTACAGTAGATTTGTAACATCCTTTGACCTGGATGCTGCTCCCTTACTTACGAGATGTGCGACATAAGACCGTTTTCCTTAACTCTGTGGAAACTTGGTGGTCAAAGTTCAGATTACTATCAACCTGTGTTCTCAGATTTTGCACCACTGGGTTTGAACTTTGGGAGATGCTGTCAATACTGTAATTAGCAGGAAATTCCACTTTGGAAAAGGGGATAATGCACCTTTTTGTGTTTAGTTTTAGACAGTGGCTTTGGCACCAATCATTTGGAGTTAGCCCCTCCTGTTATAGGTGAACATTGTTGGGGGACTTATGACTGTCTTTGGCTTACCAGGTTCACAGATTGCAAATTGGATGCAGTCTACTTTAGCCAGGACTTCTGAGAAATAGATTCCAAACAGTAAAGGACTCAGCAGTGATACTTGTGGTATACCACCGGTAACGGGTCTACTGGTAGAGGTGGAGTCAACATCTCGGACAATACGTGTTCCGTCAGTGAGCCAACTGGCTACTTGTCCAATGATGCAAGGGTTGATCCAGAGCTTCGAGAATTTCAAGGATACCAGAGTAGGGGATTGTCAAAAGCCTTGGCTATGTCAAGATAGGCGGTATGCACAGTCTTACTTCATGCAGGGCTTTGTTTACTTTCTTGAAGAAGTCTACTAGGTTTAATAATGATTGACAGTTAAAGCCACAGTGGGTTGGGTCTGGAGTTTGAAAGTGGTCTCTGGCCTTGCTGCAAAGGTCCAGGACGATTCTATGGCCTTGCATATGAGGCTGGTTAGAATTATGGGTATATAGTTCCCAGGTTAGGTTGATGCCCCCCCCCCCCCCCACTTTGCACAAGAGGATTACTGCTGCTGTTCTCCATTCTGCTGGAACAAAGCCAGTTCTCAGGCTATGGTTAAAAGAGAATGCCAAGTGGGTCTAGTAGATCCTGCTTTAGATTACTTACTAAGCAACTTGGATGTTATCTGGTCTCATTGAGGCCTGCTTTTGGCCTTGGAAAGTGCAGATTATGACCTGATCTCCAGAAATACTAGGCAAAGGACTGGTGTCAGGCATGCTTTGAGGTATGGCTGGTGAGGACAGGAGGGCGACATTTGCAATGTCCTGCTGTATAGTATAGCTGGGCATTCCCTTTTAGGTTCTGGATGCAGTTAAAAGAATGCCTTCAGATTATCCTTGGCTAGGGATGCTATTTTAGCTTCATAGTTCGCTTTAGAGAACTTCACAAGATTTCCGATTTGCTTGTTCAAGCTCTGAAGGGAATTCCCCTGCAGAGTCCATTCCCTCCTGTTATTAAGCATCAGTTTCATTCTCTTGTTACATAAGCTGTTTCTACCTTGAGGTCAACCAGGGTGGCTTGCGTTTTTCAGGAGGACCTGTTTTTAATCCAGTCAGGTACAGAGTCTATACAGTTTTAAGTGTTTATACAAGACATTTGCGTACACCTCTGGATACAGGTCACTGTTGTCTGCAACTGCGGGGGTATAACACTTTCTATACCATTGCTTAGTAGACTGTAGCTTGCTTTGGAAAAGTTTAGTTTTTTGCTCCTGTGGTGGTGACCGGTCCCAACAGTTACTTCGAATGAGACCGATTTATGGTCTGACCTTACCAAGGCACGCAACACATGGAGGGGGGAGGTGGAGGGATGATCCTCCCCCCCCCCCCCCCCACACACACACACACACACACACACACACACGTTGAGTATTATGTCTGGGACATGAGCCCCCTTGTAGGAGGGCACACCATTTGTGTTGACAAATTCCAGGAACCTCAGAGAGCATTTTTGTGCTCATATACACATCTCCCAATCAATAGAGAAATAGTTGAAATCTCCCATGACTAAGGAGTTGGACTGTATGGCGAGAGAGACTCCAGTAAGTCCAGGTAGGTGGTGTGCTTTTCTTTGTTCATGGTAGTGGACCTACAGCTAGCAATGCGGTGGGGTACTTTGCCTATAGTTAACTGGAGATGGAGTAGTTCGAGAGAGTCACCGTTTGACCAGTCAAGGTGTACTTGGCCTTAATGAAGGTGGATACACTTCCATCTTTGGTCCTTTAACACTCATTTTGAGGTCTGAATGTGTAGAAGGCACTGTAGCCTTCCACAGCCCGGGTGCTCTCTACAGCCTTGAACCATGTTTCACGGACCACACAGATGTCAGCATCTTCCAAGGTGAAGAGTGCTTCTGGGGAGTGCAGCCTCCTGTTCAGATTGATGTTTAGACTCCTAGCATTAAGCAGCAAAACCTTTAGTTTGCCCTGAGTGGATTGGATTTTGTTAAATCAAAAATGTTGTCATTGTCTAAAAAAGGCACTATGGGGCAGGCAAGCACCTTTGCCTGTATCTGAAAGCTTGGAGGAGACTGGTGCACATCTTCTCTGGCAAAGAAGTGTGGCCTGTCAACCATGTCTTCCCAAGCTGACATACTAGATCCCCCTGAACTGACACCAGAAGCTAAGCCAATTGCTTAAGTTGATCATTTTTTTGTTTACATTGTGGCAACATCCTGAGTGAAGGTAAAATACTGCTGAGGACTAGGGTTATACCTGCCTGGGACACAGAGTTCAGTCATGTCTTTCTTCATATAGTCCAGTGAAGCAAGTCTGAAGTAAATTTACCCAGACTAGGAGAGACAAAAACGGTACTACTTGGAGTAACTTAAGTGTATATGTGATTTGACGGATTCTGGAACCTGACAGTGACCTTCTTTGTCCAGGCTGGCAAGGGGGACATCTCACACTAGGGATTCACCCATGACTAACATTAGATTTTGAGGTGTTTTGCTTATTTGCTGAGAGACTGGTGTATGTGTAGTGGTTATTATTTTACACAGCAGTGTGCACACAAGTGGTTTACGTTTGGGAGGTCTGCGATCTTTTGGTAGGCTTCTAGTGAGTACATGCATGTTGTTGCGTCTTTCGGCTTTTCGCAGTTAGGGGTCGCCACAGCAGAACTCCGGTCCGCTAATGATTGGTAGTTGATTTTTACCTGCAGAGTTACCAGCCCTGACGCACAAACTTCAACGAAGGTACACCCATTCATGCATGTCTCCACGCAGAAGATGCTCTAGCTGAGAATCAAACAGGACAGCGTCTTACTGTGAGGCGACAACGCTACTGCAGCACCACCACCGCATCCATGTATATGTGGGTTTATGCATTGTGACCTTTTGTGTAAGAGGAAGTGCATGTGCTGACAACCTGTTTAATGTCAAATTTGTTGTGACATGAGAACGTACTCCAATTTCATAGGTTTACTTTACTATAAGTAACTCATTTACAGTAACAGAGTTCAGGAAGTTTGCACTTTTGACAGAATCAAACTATGTCCTCAATTTCAAACAAATGCTCACATCTCTGGAACCAGTGGGATTATGAAAGAAGCATAAATGGCAAACCCTTCAGCATAAACTATTTTTATAGTGGTGATATTCTTTAGGTTCCAGGACTTCCAACTGAATTTTACAAGTCACAGTAAACAGCAACTATTATGTTTGCAATATTTTGCAAACAGCTTACAATTACATCTCAGCAACCACTCCAGTTACACATACTGTCAGCAGCATTTTATTCATCTAGCCGAGAGCTTCCACATGAAGCTAGAGTTCTGTTTTACTTTGTGAAATATTTAGAAAAATGTGAAAATTATTTTTATTATGCTAAATTTATATACATACATCTCTTCACCTGCACTAGACAGAGGTCAAATATTAATGCAGTTGAGTTTGCCACTGTATAATCTTTTAAAACCTTATACATAGCTTGGTTTTGGAATTATTGATGCAAATATGAACCAGCAATATTTGATGCCTACAGGCATCAGTAGGAGCAAATGCACCTGGAGGAGTCACTCCGATGCAAGGAGTTCATTTAATATTTAAATTGTATATTGTTTGTGCAACTTCTCTTAGACGTTGATTTAATTCCTCTGAATTCTGTGGTAACAGATTTTTTTTTTTAGTATTTTTTTTATTCATTTGAAGTTGAATATGGATGAGTATGCCATTAATAATTTGCTAAATCACAAATATCTTTTGCAGTATAACAAAGGCTATGTACATTTAAAAGGCAACACTTGATACCACTGATAACCGTGTTCCCCATGTTAAAGGCTGGGCGATTTGCCATTATTAGTAGTAAATTGAGATTCACTAATAATGATTGCACTTGTGCAATTGGCTGGCTTGGATAACTGTTACATTTTTTAATGACTGGACTGAGGAGATAGTTAGGGTCTATTGTCTATAAAGATCACTAAACTCCTAAGAAACAAGATAATGCCACTGACAACTTGGAATTCTTGATACAAGTATTAATTTAAGGATTCAGACCATACCGAAGGAAAAAGGAAGAAGTTCAAAACAAAGAAAATGAAATGTTCGTAAAGCAAACCATACATACTAGAGAGGACACTGCTTTGGTTATGCAACATGCAGATTACAGGGAATCATCAAAAGCATTCAATCTACAGAAAAAGGCATTTTTCCAGCAGATAAGGCAGAAAAAAAGAGGCAAGGGGCAAATTAAAAGTCAAAATTTAACATGGAAGGATTGAAGAACAAGAAAAAGTGAAGAGAAAAACTGACATCGATAACATGGGTCAAGCTGTGGATGGACAAAGACAGCTGGATGAGAATTGCAAATGTAATAAGCAATGAAAACAGTGGGATTCGCAAGATTAGAGGTGATTGAGTTCATTCTTTTGAAACAGAAAAAACAGATACTACTTAATTAGAAGTTAGAGAGTCTTCAGATCTGGTCAGAAAAGATATTCTTGTAATTGGAGATTGTTCTTAGAGGAATGGATACTTAACAATTGCTGAGAAGATAATGAACATCAAATAAATAGTGTTATGCTTGACAGGAGCAAAATACAGGATACAAGGCAGGCCTTAGAATGCCGTAATGTAAGACACTACAGATCTGTTTTTATTCATGTCAGTACAAAATTATTTCATCCTTAAGGACTCTTAATAGAGAACTTACAGCCCTTTTGGATAGCATAGCTTGCACAGGTGTTAGGATGTATTTTTCACAACTCCCATATAGAAAGGAGTCTCGTATTACAGTGAAGGAGATTTCTGGGGTAAATACTTGCATGAATAAAAGAAAAGTCCAGTTTTAAACAATGGAAATGTGTAGAGAATCCAAGCCCAATTTTGAGCATGTCTTCAGACAGGACAGTGTGCACTTGTCAAGATGAGGGAAGAGAACTTTTGCAGCAGATTTTTTTTTTTTTTTTTTTTTTTTTTTTTTTTTTAGTTAAAGCAGATTTTTGCCAGGTCAAACAATGAAAAAAGTTCACACAGCAACATTTGATTAATTTTTAATGGTGGTTAGTGCTAGGAACATTAATAAAGTTTTTCACTGGAAAATTTGATACATTGCGATAAGACTGATGTTACTGTTTGTGAAACAGTTGAACAATGGAATAGAAACCAGTTCTGTCAGGGTATAAAGGCGTTTACTATAAGACATTCTAACAAAATCAGGTAGAGGGTGTTATGATAGAGATTAGAGTTGCGAGGCCTGCAATTATTATATGTTCATAGGTAGGTAACTAGGCTATCTGCCCGAGGGCATGTATAAGCCTAGCCAGAGTGCGTCGGCTTTAGCCGCCCCACTGATTAACTGAGCCTCTGTCAAGCAGAGCCAATTAAGTGATCCCAGGGGTGTATTTTCTGTTACCCATCCAATCGTGAAGGCTTCTCTTGAAGAGGGTTAGTGAGGGGCTCTGCCTAATGTAGTTAGGAATTTTATTCCAAAGCATGGAGAGTCCGACAGGAATCTATCCCTCCAGCATGTTCTATTTATTGTTGTGGCGAGGTTTCTCTCACTAGAGTGCGTGGCTCGCAGCGACTTGGATTTCTTTAGGTGGAGCATGTCCACCAATTCTGAGTTGGACATGGCTTCCTAAGTCAGGCAGAGATCTCCGAGTAAGCGATAGGTCACAGAGGACAGCCGGAGTTCAGTCGGGCTGCATAAGACATAAGTTTGAAGCCAGTAATCCTCTTGGTGAGGTGCTTTTGTGGTCTTTCCAGCTGTTGGAACCATCGTGTGAGGTACATCCAAAATGGGGCATTGTACTCTATGATGGGTCTGATGAGTGACGAGTAGAGGGGCACTATAACCTCTATTTCTAGATGCGAACCCCTTAATTAGATGGGCCACATAGAAGGATTTCCTAGCTACTTTGGCAATATGACTGTCAAAGGAGAGATTACTATCTACCTGGGTCCCCAGATCTCTTATTACCCCTTCTGTATTAAGGGGGCTGCCGCCTATGTGATAATTTGTGGGCGTTTTGTTTTTCCCCAAACGGGATGACACTGCATTTTTTGGCATTTATCTTGAGGCAATGACCGACACCAGCTGTCAGTCTCAGTAAGGCCTTTTTGAAAGAAGTCTGTCAGCTGGAAAGTCAATTATGGCTCCCAGTTTGCAGTCATCGGCAAACTTTGTTAGCCATAGTCCTCCTGTGTTTGCCTGCACTTCTGAGAAATATATGCCGAACAGCAAGGGTCCCAGAACAGAGCCTTACAGGACACCACTTGTGACTGGTTTAGAGTCTAGGAACAGGGCTTCTTTGGTTCCTCTCTACTCTGGCATATCCTTCCCGGAGGCCACACATTGCTTATATTCAGTGATAAACACCAATACTACAGATTGTTTAATGACCACCACAACGTTATCTACTTACCATAAGATGGAATCTCTGCTATCCAGTGTCCATCACAGATGGGTCTTGGATCGGATCTCAGATCTGAGCCAGCAATGGATGGACAGATCCAGAGCTCAAACTCCTCCCATTCCCATATTTCCCTGCTGACATGTAACACTCAGTTTGCTGGATAAAGCAGCAGCATCGCCTGCCCAGGAGACTCCCCAGCTATGAGCAATGTGTGGCCTCAGGGAAGGATATGCCGGAGTAGGGAGGAACCAAAGAAGCCCTGTTCCTAGACACTAAAATCAAACTTAGTGTGGGGATTAGGTAAAGTAGCAGCAGCACAAATCTCATCCAAAGAAAGGTTTATCCAAGAAGGCCAAAGATGTAGCAACAAACCTAGTAGAGTGGGCCTTAACTGGTTTTGATAGCTCCATGTCTGCTAACTTAAGTGTAGCAAATACAGCTAGCAAACCATCTGGAAATATTTACCTTATAAACTGCCAGGCCTTTTCTGGCCTGAGAGAGCCATAAAAAGGTGGTCCGACTTCCGAAATTCCTCAGTCCTCTTAGAATAGCTGCCTATGGATGTCTAAGCAATGTAAAGTATATTCCCCCTTTTTAGAATAATTGGGAAGAAAACTGGTAACTGGATAGGATTGTGTCGAAGGTGGCTTCGGAAGCCAAGATAACCTCAACCAAAGGATTTGTCCTGAGGGATATCCTTGTGGAAGACCACAAAAAGGGGGTTTAATGCAGAGACCCTGCAACTCGGAAACTCTCTTGGTGGAAGGCAGTCTTCCAAGACAGAAGCTTGAGATCACAAGATGCAGCCAGATCAAAGGGCTTTTGTGTCAGATTGCAACACTAGAGTTATATCCCATGGAGGGGGAAGGATCTTTGATAGGAGGTCCAAGAAGAAAGACTCCTTTGAGAAAGGCTTTGCATAGTTTAGAAGAAAGGGTGGGACCCTCATTCAAAATGTAAATTAGAGATAGCCAACTGTATAAAAAAAAAAAAAAAAAAAAAAAAAATCGCCCTTACTTTAAAAAGCCTTATCCTGGGGGGACTGAGGAATAGGTCTGAACTAACAGAGAGAGAAGACAAAAACAGCAAAATATCAGGAACCAAGACTGAAATGGGATCCAAATTACATTGCCTGGCCCAAACAAAAATCTTTACCATTTACTGGAATACACAATCTTAGCTGACCGCTTCCAAGATGTAAAGATATTTCTCACCAGAGAGGGGAGCCTGGACTGGGAAAGTATCACTGGAACTGGAGGAACCAAGCAGCTAGACAGAGTCTGGAGGTTGGGAAGGGGAAGCCCCCAAGGATAGAAAGTGAGATCCAGGATGGGCTCCAATATCCAGGGAAGATATTTCAGATGAGACTGAAGGGAGAACCATGCCCAATAGGGCCAAAAGGGAACAATGAGGATGAGAGGAGTCTTCAGGCAGCAGACGTTCTGCAAGACACTGGAAATTACAGGAGTGGGGGAGTCCCGACAACAATTGTGAACCAGAGCATCCCTGGGCGACTCCCTCATTGGGGGGAGGGGGGGAAAATCGGGGCTAAGTAGCTGATGCATTTGTGGTCGACTGGGGAGGCAGACAATGCAGCATGGTTGACCACAATAGTAGAATATCTGACGTGCCACTGATTTCAGCCAGCATGTTGAACTGCCTGGAATAGGAGCTGGAAGAAGACTAAACCCATTCTCACACTCTTATGGCCTCTCTGCACAGGGAATAAAAAACTGGTGTTTCCCCCCTTGCTTGTTGTCCGTATGAATGGCTACAGTCCCAACAGGGAGACACTCCTGAAAGGCCTGCAATGTTAGGACTGCTCTTATCTCCAGGACATTTATGTGCAATTTGGTCTCGGGGGGGGGGGGGGGGGCCAAGTGCCATGAACTGCCCTTCTGAAAATGCCCCACCCCAACAGGGAGGCATATGTGGTCACCATGGCCTTGAGCAGGGAAAGACAAAAGTGTACTGAGAGTTGGATCCTCAGACCGAAGCCACCAAGCAACATGATTTCTGCACAAAGTCATACTGATGGGCATGGGATGAACCTGATCGGACCACTGAACAGCCAGGGTCCACTGCAAGACCTGCATGTGATACCTGGTGAGTGGCACTAACTGGATGGAGGCCATAGAGAGTCCAACGCTTTTAGAACTAGGTGGGCTGCTGGATGCTCTAGAACCAGCAAGCGAGAGACCTGATCCTGAATAAGTTTAACTCTGCATAGGGGAAGTACTGCAGTCTCCAACAGTGTCTAGATGACACTGATAAAACTCAAGGTTTTGGTATGGAGAAAGGTTGGATTTGAGCAGACTGACCAGGATGCCAATATCCTGAAAGAGGTTAAAGGTATAACTGGTGGCCATTGACAGTTTATGCCTTGTGGGGGCCAATGAAGAGCCAATTGTCCAGGTACAGAAAGACCTGGAAGCCTTGCACCCCCGAGATGAGCTGCCCTATATTTGGGAAAACACCCAGGGAGGCTGTAGCGAGTCCAAAGGGCAGGGCTCTGTACTGGTAGTCTTGGTACGATAGTACGCATCCTCAAGATCCACTGAGCGCATCCAATAGTTATTGTGCAAGACAGGCAGAATAAACTTGAATGGCCATCCACAACTTGGACTTCTGGACTGACTGATTCAGTTCGCCGAGGTCTAAATTTAGAAGCAGATGCACAGTCTTTTTTGGCACCAAAAAGAAGAGTGCAAGTTCCAGGCCCTTGTCCTCTTGGACGGCTCTTTTTTGAAGAGGGCCTTGAACCTCGAGAAGGGCCAACTCACTTTGGCGGGGTGGAACATCAGGGAATGAAGTAACCCCTGAAAATTATCTTGGACACCTACTGATCTGAGGAGATATTTTGTCCAGACTAGTGGGTGAAGGAAGAACAATCTCCCAACTGCAAGGCAGGACAGTCAGGCAGTACCTTCAGGAGCACTGAAAGGGCTTCTTTGAGAAGGGTTTCTGGGAGCCCTGATTCTGTAGACCCCCACTGCCTTTGGGGTGGTGTCTGCTATTTAATCTCCTGCCCCGGCTTGCAGAAGAGGATTCTTGGGGAGCATCCTGGAAGGAGGACCGGGCCCTGCGGAACCAAAAAAAAGTTTACTACCTCTCTGCATCTTAGAAAAAGATTGTTGGGAAGTAGAAAACTTGATTCTCATCACGGACAGAGTCTTACCCGCCTGCTTGCTGCAGGTCAATGCTTCCTTGATAGAAGGTCCAAACAAGGTCGAATCAAGGGAAAGACTGGTAAAGGACTTGAAGGGTTCTGAAAATCAAAGGTGAAGCCAGGCATGCTGTCTAATGGCAATTCCTGTGCCAGACACTCGAGAAGAAGCCTCTGCCACATTGGAGATGAACCTCATTGAAGCATCAGCCAGAGTAGTCCGAGTGGACAACTTAGGAGAGACCAACCTAAGACTCTGTGGAAGCAGCAACCCTGTAATGGATGTGGTGAGTTCCAATACCAAATCCCTCTGAAGCTGGGTAAAATGTGCCATGTAGTTAGCTGGCCTCAGGCTGAATGTAGCTGAAGCAAACACACGCTTCCAAAATGGTCAAATCACCCAAAACTTAGGGGATGGACTGAGGAGCTCTGCTAGCTCTTCCATAGTTGCGGCGGCCATCATGATGGCATCAATAGGGATGCCCTTCAAAAATCCTAGTCCTTGGGGGACTGAAGAATTTGTCCGCCTTTTTGGGTACTGGCTCCATTGCGTCCATCTCCTTCCAAGCCCCGCCGACAATGAGATCCACATGGTCGTCAGCAAGTGGGGACACTGGTAGAAGATGGGCTCATCCCAAAGGCTCTCGGAAGCATGGACTTCTCCCTAAGGTGGGGTGGGGGAAGACCAACTGCCTTTTTGCTTGAGAATTGAGAGAGAGATGTCCCCAAAAGGACACTTCCTCAAGGAGAAGCTTGGGGGACCCATCTCCCTCCTCAAATTAGTGTCCTCAAGTGAGGAACTCTCTAAAGGAGTATAGGTGCCTCCTCTTGCACATTTCTCTTCCAAAGGGGGGTTCTTCCATGGTGGGCTCTGGGGAGGACTCCACAAGTGAGGTAGTGCCTGTCTGAAGGTGGTCGCAGGAAGGCAGACACTGAAAGGATGAGGCCTTGCTGCCCAAAGCTGCGAGGGGCTGGGGAGGACATAGAAAAGAAGGCGAGGCGACTGCCAAACTGGGAGAAGGTCCTCAAGGCTGATGGACTGGACAAGGTTCCCCTCTCCTCTCGCCACCCCGGAAGAGTGGAGGGACCCCAATGCAGCACCAAAGACCCCAAACAATATCGGCATGGGGCTGTCCAGTGCTAAAGCCCCCAAGGGAAGGGAACAGTCCAAAAATCTCATGCCTGATCCCCACCCCCCAGGGAACTAACAGACCTCATAAGACCAAGGTGCAGCATGTTCTGAGGGCAGCAGAACACAGCCCACCAGGGAACCTGCCAGTGTCCAGAAGGCAGGGATGCCAGATACCATCATCCCCAAACAAGAAATACTCTGGTACTGGCAATACAAACCCAAATGGAATGGAAGAGGAGAGTGAGGTCCTGTGGATGGAGAAGTTCCCCTAGGTAACTCAGCTGGGATAGCAACAAGCTGAACTCAGTTTGGGCATTGAGGAAAATCATCCTATCCATACCTGTAGGTAACAAACTTCTGGAATACATGGGAGAATGCCCCAACCCTGCTGGAGAACCTGCCAAAGATCTACACTCCTGGGAGGGTGACCGACTCGATGTATTGGAACCGAACTCTTGGACCTGGAGGGGGAACTTTTAATGTCTACTGGATCCAACAGATCAACCTGATCCAAAGCCATAGGAGGATCCACTGTTTTAGCTGGCATACCAGATGGATCCAAACAATGGATCGGATCTGGAGAAGGTTTGCACCAAGTCAGATCTGAAGGCCTCTGCAGCCTCAGATCTGAGAGATTGATCAGAGGCTCGCAGAGTGGAAGAGCACAGATCTGAAGCCAAGGGAGCTGGGCTCTGATCCAGGGATCTGTGATCAGACAGCCTCCACTTTTTTGTAGCAGTAGACCCCTTGGAAGGGGGGGGGGCTCTTCCTCAGGTCATGGGCAACTTTAGATGCAGAGTCCAAAGCCAGTAGACTACCCTTGGCTAACCCATTTAGCAACAGTTTGTTCCTATGTTCTATGAGAGCCCTGGGGTTGAATGCAGCATAAAATGTCGCACTCAACCTCCAGGTGTGGCTCTCCTAGACAGAGAATACAATCCTTGTGTGAACTGGAATTAGGCAACTCTCAACTGCATGAGGAGCACCTTTTTAAAGTCCAAAGATTTTTCAGACATCTCAACACAGGAACGAGAGAGAATTTTTTTTTTTTTTTTTTTTTAAAAATGGAAGGGGAAAAGGGCAGGAAGAAAAGACCCAAATCTAACGGGAGAGAAAAGGGTGCTCTACAGAAACAAGTTAGCTATGGGAGGGGGAGGATAAACTAAGAAAGGAGGGAAAGAAACCTGTTCACTCACTCCAAACTGGGAAAAAAGAAAAAAAGCTACTTCTCTACCACACAAGGAAGCCTGGATAATGTCCTATGCTTTCAGCAGCATATACATACATATACACCCCCCCCCACACACTAGCTAGACATATTATACACACACATTATATATATAGCTATCTGCCCTAGGGCATTTATAAGCCTAGCCACAGTGTGTTTGGCTTTCGCCACCCATTTTAAATTAATTTTGCTATGCCCTTTTTCGAGGTTAGTATACTGTGCCTCTGTCCAACAGTGACACAGAAGTGATACCCGGGGTAAACCTACGATCTCCCATCCACTCAAGATTCCTCTTGAAGAGGATCAATGAGGGACTCTGCCTAACCTGGACTGGGATTTTATTCCAGAGTGAAGGGAGCCTCTGGGTTATGAATCTGTCCCTCCAGCATGTCCTATTTATTTCAGTACTGAGGTTCAAGTCTCGAGCGCGTAGCTCGATGGGATTCGGATTTTTTTTGAGGTGCAGCATGTCCCTTAATTCCAGTTGGACATGGACTTATAAGTCAGGCACAGGTCACCTCTGAGCAGGCGGTATGCCACTGAGTAGAGCTGGAGTTTCTTTAACTGGGCAGCATATGGCATCTGTTTGAGCCCTTTGATACTCTTAGGGTCTTTCCGGTTGCTGCAGGTGTTTGGTAATGTACATCCCAAAAGGGGCATTGTACTCTATTATGGGCCTGATGAGGGATGAGTAAAGAGGCACGATGATGTCTCCTAATCTAGATGTGAATCCCTTCATGATTAGGTGGGCTATATAAAATAAAATGTTTTTCTAACCACTTTGGCCACGTGGTTGTCAAATGAGAGATTGCTATCAACTTGGGTCCCCAGGTCCCCAATTACTTCTTCTGTACTTAATGGAGTACCACCTATGTGGTAATATGTGGGCACTTTGTTTTTGCCAAAGGGGATGACTAACACTTTGGTGTTTAGCTTGAGGTCATGGCTCTGGCACCAGTTGTCTGTTTCTATGAGGCCCTTTCAGAGGATGCTTGTGTCGGCTGGAGTCTCGATTATGGCACCCAGTTTGCAGTCATCTGCAAACTTGGTCAGCCACAGTCCTTCCAGGTTGGCCTGTACCTCCGAGAAATATATATCAAACAAGAGAGGTCCCAGGACTGAGCCTTGTGAGACGCCACTTGTAACTGGTTTGGAGTCTGACATGGCTCCAGCAATTCTAACCATGTAGGTTCTATCCTTGAGCCAGTTTGCAACCCATCTAGTGACATAGGGGTTTATATTTAAGCTGGTGAGCTTATCTATAATGCCCGAGTGGGGTATTGTATCGAAGGCTTTTGCG
>NC_056725.1:1252261338-1252268838 GCF_019279795.1 Protopterus annectens
AAAATGATCTGTATCGATTTAATACTTGTGATACCTGCACAAGCCCACTGGGACCACAAATTATTCTGCAAAAACCATAAAGCATACAAACAGTTATTCAAAAAAATAACAAGCCTTTATCTGTCGAAAGGCACACAGCAGCTACACAATCACACTAAAGTCACAGTCACAGTACTGCCATCCCAAAACAGTGCATGGAGCTTAGATAGCAAAAAGGGAAGGATGTTAATATGGTGAAGTGAAATATAGTCAGACATCTTCAGTTAAAGCAAGCAACTCACATCTGTACTTTTCTCATACGTGTATCTGGGTAGAACGTCAAGCTATGAATCCAAAGGCTGCATGGAGTCCATAGCAAACACTCTTTGAATTACCTCTGTATTTAAACTGCTCCAAAATGAATGTCATGTATTTATCATGACAACAAGATCTGTGCAGGTCATCCAACAGCCATAAACACTACATGGCTCAGCACTCATACCTTTACCAAACTTTGGCTCCGCCCCTTTAACTTAAAGTTCCTTCTCTTAAATTCTCCTTGTTCAGGATCTGGGTGAAAGCTAACAAATTTAAGAGCCAGCCAGCCAACGTCCTAGCCCCTTCTGCCATGGACAATGGGAGTGGACGAAGTACACAGACATGGATCATTAAAAATCTCACTATGCAAACGCATACACTTCTGTACACTTCAAACAGTGGAAAGTCATTTTTTCTTCTTTGGTGGAAACAATACTCAAGCATACAAAGGATTATCTACACCTAGAAAATCAAGCTTCCTGTGTCATGCAAAAACTATGCAATGAAGTCCAGGCTACAACTGCATAAGTACTGTCCACAATGATGTTGCATTAAAAGTCTAGAGAGGGAGTGACTGCTTTAGTGGATACATTTTTTTTTTTTTTTTTTGTAACAATGTGCAATGCAGTGAAAAAGCCACCTAGACAACTTCAGGCACCGACCCAATTTGTTAGCTGCATAAAATGCAGCCGGTCTTTATTTACTCAAACTAACAGCTTGTCGGTATCCAGACAAAGCAAAAGAGATTGCCGTTTGTGGGAGTATTGTGAATAGAACACTGGTAAATCAATGGTTTGATTCAAGTTGATTTCTATAACATTATGCATCAGCAGATGGCTTTGTCTAAAAGGACAGTCTTTATGAAAGAATAGATATGGCAATTTAACATTCAAAGCCTGCAGGTCAGAAACATTTGTGGAAAGTACAGCAACTAGGAACACTTTCCAGGTTTAAAAAAAAAAAAAAAAATTTCCTTTAGAAGCTGGTTCAAAGGGAAGAGGTAAAAGTTAGCTTTTCAAGTAAGAACAAATATGAAGTTGTTACTTTTTGATTTAAACAAGCAACCGATTGTTTGGACCCTGAGAAAATACGGACGTGGTTGTCAACAGTCAAATAGTTTCTTGACAATGAACTCATCACTTTGAAGACTTGTTGCGTCTTTCAGCTTTTCCCGGTTAGGGGTCGCCACAGTAGAACTCCAATCTGCTAATGATTGGCAGAAGATTTTTACATGCAGAGTTGCCGGCCCAGACACAACCTTCAACAAAAATTTGCCCATTCACGCATCTCTGCACACAGAAGACGATCTAGCTGAAAATCGAATGGGACATCTTACTGTGAGGCGACAACGCTACCGCAGCACCACCACTGCAGTCTGAGACCCATAAAAGGATCCAGCACCCAAGAAGTGTCCCACTTAGGCTTCTGGGCAGATGCAAGCAAATGTACTACCATATCTAGCTACACAGGGACACTGATCAATACAGACAAAGCAATGTCTGTGTGCTACTAAAAACCCATTAGATCATTTAAATTTTAAAGAAATAATACTAAAACAGCCATAGTGCTAGATAAAAAGAACTACTACCTCCAAATACAGCAAACCTATCTTAATAAGCCTCAAAATGTTTTCGAACAGCATTAACAAAACTTCTGCACCCAGGTCAATCTACCACCCCTAACCCTCTAGGCTCTAACCCAGATAATCCCATTCAAACTGCCAACTCCTTTAATTCATTCTTTATCATCCAATCTCTTGCTAGCCATCTTTCAGACACATCAAATCTGCCTAACTCACCTTTAAATCCTCCTCCATCCTTTCAATTTCAACCAGTGCCTACTTCTACTATATGCTCTCTTCTACTAAAACTGAAACCTTCCACCCCTTCTGCTGACCAACTCCCAGCAGAACACCTTCAAATTGGTGCCAGACCCATTGCCTACCCCATATCCATTCTCATTAATAGAACCATCAGTGAAGGATGCATCCCATCCATCTGGAAAATTTCTTACATTATTCCTCTACACAAAGGTGAGAACTCTAGTGAATACTCTAACTTTCGTCCAATAGCCTTACTATCTCCTATCCAGAAGCAACTTCTAAACCACCTTCTCCAAAATAAACTATTGGCAAACTGTCAACACGGTTTTAGACCCTACCACAGTACCACCACTGCCCTATCATTTACAGATTGCATTAACAATGAACGCAACAGCTGCCTTCTTTTCTCTGCAATTTTCGTTGATTTATCCAAAGCCTTTGACATGGTTCATCATCAGCTGCTCTTGCATATTATGAAATCACTTTCACTAGACCCATTAGCCATCAACTGGTTCAAATCTTACTTAAACAAAAAACAAGCAGTACTTTGGCACAATAATCTTTCACCCATCTCCCTGGGTGTCCCTCAGGGCTCCATATTAGGCCCTCTCCTATTTTCCATCTATATTAATGATCTTCAGTCAGCAATTCCACATTCTACCTGCATTCAGTATGCTGATGACTCCACTATCATCTGCTCAGCTACTTCTCAAATCGACCTGCAGAACACTCAGAATGCATTTAATACTGCTGAACAATGGTTTACAAAACATTGCCCCCTTCTAAATCCAAAGAAAACTAAACTTCTACTCTTCTCCCCAACTCGCAAGTCCACCCCCATCCACTTTACACTTAGAGCCAATGATGGTATGGTTCTCTCTCCAGACCTCACTACCAAATTATTAGGAATAACTAGACAACAACCTCAATTTTGCCACGCATATTAACAGTACAATAAAAACGAACAAGAAACTTGGATCCCTCTATAGAATCAAACCCTTTCTTACTTCAACAGCCAGGACTGCTATAGCCAGAACACATCTCATCTCTAAGTTACTCTATGCCTCACCCATTTATGCAAACCTTTCTAAAGCCAACATTAACAAGTTGACTGTATCCTATAATAATATTCCCAGATTTGCTGCAATAATATTGCCAGATTTGCTGCTGCCTCTCCTTTTCTAACTCATCACTGTCTAAATCTTAAACAACTTGATTGGTTAGAGTTTTTACACCATCTCCACTTCTCTCAGCTTACAATTGCCCACAAAACCCTACACCAATCCTCCAATACCCCTATTCTTGCAAGCCTCCTTATCCTCTACCAAAATCAGAAAAACCTACGCTCTAATAAACTTTTGATTAACACCTGCAGATCCAACAATTTGGCAGGAGACTCCCTCTTCTGCAATTCCAACAATTTGGCAGGAGACTCCCTCTTCTGCAATTCCATTGGTAAGTTTTGGAATGCTCTACCCTCAGAACTTACAACTCTCTGCTCTCATACTCTTTTCAAAAAGAAGCTTAAGCTTCATCTCATGACTCCCTGGTTATGTTCCTGTTCTATCCCTGACTAACTGCTGCTTCCTCTCACCTACAACCTCCTGCTTTATCTAGCCTTCTCTTCTAACTCTGCTCAGGACGTAACTTTTGACTAGTCTTCACACGGATACCGATAATTCATCAAGGTTTATTGCTCTGGCCATGCCTTATACTTTTGGGAAAAAAAAAATCATTTTGCTGTATTCTTTTGTATACTTTTTCATGATTTTACTTAATTTGGTGTTTTTTATTGTATATTGTTATTTTGTATACCATTCGTTAATTGCTTGTACTCAACATGGAGCTTTTCTCCCCGGGCCTCTACTGAAAATGGACATGTATCCAGCTAGACTAGCCCGGTCAACAAATGTAAAATATATAAATAAAAGTAACCATGGAGTTAGCCAATCGTACTACAGATCTGGGTAAGGCTTGCTATATGGAGGAGTTAGAGATCCCTGAATGGTTTCTCGTAAACAGGTTTATGGTTTATCCATAAGGTTAAGTGCAGAGCAGGAGTAGTAAAACTGAAGTTCAAAAAGGGACCAATGCGGATTTCTGATTAAGCCATGGTAATGATGGCGGCTTAAAAAAAGAGCTGTGCAGTCCAGCCACCCTTATAATTAAATATGTTTTATTTCTGCAAGTCTGGCAAATCTTTTAATTGCATTTGAGCAATGGTAAGCCAGGCTGGAGAACAGAAGACCTTAGTGAGCAACCTGAAAAAGGGCTAGCTCAGATCCCTCTTCACTGGATTTATTGACAAATGTTGGCCAAGTATTTAGGAAAATGGAGAAGTCTGATCTTCATAAAATTCACCAAGAAAAAATCAAAGTTCCGTGTAGACAGACAAAATAGTTGCTTTAATCACAAAAATAAAAACAAACAATTTCAACTGAATGAGCGCTTTCGTCTGCCCAAAGCATAAAATTCATTCCAGGCTGAATGAGCACATGGAAAGATCTGTCCCTAAATTAGACAAAAAAAAAAAAAAAAAAAAAAAAATTGGCAGTCACTGTCCAAGGAGATCAAAATATCTCCAGAAGAGATATTAGCAGTTGAGGCAAAAGCAGAACTGCTGGAAAGGAAAATAAAATTAACAAAAAAAAAAGACCGCAGGACTAACCTAAATAATGCCAAGGCATCCAAGAAAAGTAGATGGGAGCACAATTCATGGAATATGTGACAACTACGCTACCGGAATAGTAGGGCCATTATAGCATCATAGGACATTACCAGGATATCAACCTGGAGGTCATTGTACGCCTAGCTGTTTCAACCCAATGAAATACTGTAGAAGTATTAGTCAATACTCAAGATTGCATTTAGGGATGACTGCCCATGTCCAGGAGGGTTGCAGGAGCTATCCCCAGTAAGATTTTACAGTGCCCCATCCACTCATCCAAGTCATGAATTGGTAGCCTGTTACAAAGACGTGGCAGTCACTGGCAGCTAAATCAGTCTCTCCAGCATGTCCTATTTAGGTTGCAGGCCATGTTAAAGTCACTGGAATGGGTAGCCCTAGACCCATTTGAATTAAGGATATGCAATAAGTTCATTAGGTTTGGGTCTTGGGTTGCTCTGTAGACCACGAACAAGTCTCCCCTAAGTAGTCTATATGATAGAGAGTATAGTGGCAAGGATTTTAGTCAATCCGAGTAAGCATGTGCTGGAGGCCCTTGATCATCTTTGTTGGAAACCTCTGAGGTCTCTCCAATTGCTATAGATGCTTATGTTATACTCCATTATGGGCCAGATAAGTGCAGAATATGGAGGGGTTCTAAACTTATTTTCTGCTCGAGGCGATGCCTTTACTAAGTGAGCTGTGTGAAAACAGCTTTTCTTACAATGGTAGACATGTGGTATTCCAAGTTAAGGTAAAGGTCAATCTGCGATTACAGGTCCCTTACCACTTCAAGGGTACTTGGAGAGTATAGTTATTGATTTGATCGTATGAAGGGGCATTGTCTGTGCTGAAGGGAATGATGCATTTCTTTGCATTCAGTTTGAGACCGTGACTAATACACCAGTCATTGACCTGCAAGAGACCATCCTGGAGTATACGGACATTTGGGGATTCAATGATTGCACCTAGTTTGCAGTAGTCTGCAAACTTGGTCAGCCGCAACCCTTTAGCTTTGACCGGAACTTCTGAGAAGTACATAGCAAACACTTAAGGGGGCCAGCACTGATCCCTATGGCACCCCATTGGCAACAGGTCTGCTGTTTGAGGAGTCACCCACTATGAGGGTGAGGAGTCACCCACTATCAGGGTGTGTGCCCAGTTTGTAAGCCAGTTGGCGATCCATCTTACAATGAAGGGGGTTACATTCAGTTTGCCAAATTTACTTGGTAATGCCCGAATGTGGGATTGTGTCGATAGCCTTTGCCAAGTCAAAGTATGCTGTGGGCACACATTTGCCCTTCAACAGCCTTGGTCTCACAAAAATCCACCAGATTTGACAGGCAGGATCTGCCCTTCATGAAGCCGGATTGAGTAGAATCCAGGGTTAGGAGGTAATTCATGTCTATTTAGGAGGTCCATAATTATGCATTTCATGGCCTTGCAGGTGAGGCTGGTCAGGCTTATGGGTCTGTTGCTAGGCCACCTTTGTGGAGGGGAATAACTGTAGCTGTTCACCATTCTGCAGGAACAAAGCCAGTACTTAGGCTATGTTTGAAAAAGGGTACTTAGAGGTGATGCTAGTTCATGTTTTAGCCTCTTTAGAAAAGACCTTCAGATATAATCTGGTCCCATAGAGGCAGTGTTCTTTGCCTTGAACAGGGCTTTTGAGGACCTGCTCCTCAGATATGTATGGTGGGAGAGGGTTTATTGCAAGTTAGGAAGGAATAAGGCAGTGAAATCTTTGCCAAGTCTATCTGCTAGCAGGTTCGCCATTTCTGTGGGGTCAGTGTGTGCAATACAGTTGGCCACCAGTTCTACACACGTTTTGAGTACAACCCTTTAGGTTATGTACAAAGCTGTAAAAGGCCTTATGGTTATCCTTGGCAATACTTGCTAGGTTTCTCTCAAAGGAGCTCCTAGAGGGTTTGACAAGCTGTTGGTTGCCTGTTAAAAAGCCAAGAAACGTGGTTTTCCATTGTTGGATCCTGGTCTTGTTTTCTTGGAGAGCAACTTTCTGCATTTATTGATGCTGAAGTCCACCACGGCAGCATGATTTTACTTGGGGCTGTGGCTTTGATTCTACCTAGTCCAACAGTCTATAAACTTATGCAAATGATTTTACAAGGCTTTAGTGTAAGCTTTGGTATAGTTGCCACTTTCAGCTTGGGATGGGGCTTGGAATACATTTATACCTTCACCTAGTAGGGTATAGTCTGCCTTTGTGAAAATTGTTTTCAGTTTGATTTCCCCCTTTGTGACTTCTGGTGTTAGTGTCAGCTGGAAGGTGACTGATCTGCAGTCAGTTTTAACTAATGAGGGCACAACAGTTGCAGCAGTGCACCTGTTGGACATGTTGGTGAGGACCACATTTAGAACGTTTGTTCCTCTTGTCAGGGTATGGACAATTTGCTCCAAGGTATTTGAATTCACAAAGTCACTGAACTTTCGTGGTAGCAGTTTGGGGCTAGAGTAGATTTTCCAGCTGATGGTGGGATAACTGAAATCCCGCTTTACCTGTGGGTTCGGCAAAATTTGGAGTGACTTCAGTTTGGTTAAGTAGGCTTCATGGGTGATGCGACCCATGGAGGTGGATTGATAACTGGCTAGGACTTGAATGAGGTTCTTATCAACTGTAACTTGGACCTGGAGTAACACTAACTAGATGGGAGGTGAATTGCTATGCAATATAAACTGAAACACAGCCCAAAAGGAG
>NC_056725.1:1252317670-1252450170 GCF_019279795.1 Protopterus annectens
AAAGTGTCCCTTCTTTGACAGGTAGCAGCTGTATTGTGTGTCTATGTTATATTTTTGCATCACATTTTTGTTCCATTTTTCATAAAGTTGTGTTTTTTGGCAAGTTAGTGACAAATCACTAAAGACTGAAGTTAGAAAATGACAGACATTTGAGTTTGATTTTATACCCTTCAGAAAATTCATACTAATGCAAGACCTATTCTATTATCTTTCTAAGTTTATTAGAGCAATAATTGTCCTTATTTTTGGGCCTTTGTCCCACTTCTGTGTATGGCTTTGTCCAGATTTCTTGCTCTTGAGGTTGAGAGGTATGACAAATGTGTCAGGGCCATCACAGTCAGCCAGAGAGATTTCAAATTGTGACATGCTTGTTGCACCCCACTCCCCCATGTAGTGACTCTGGATGTGTCCAAGCAAGGCAAGGAGTAGTTGTATCTACCTTGGATAGGGAGGACACACTGCATAAGTACTACAGTGGCTTTTCATCTGTCCTTGATTTTGCAGAATGGTCTGGTTTCTGTCATATTTTTGTACTGTTGATTTATGCTTATTACTCAAAGTGCCTGTTGCTCTGTGTTTAAGTAGCAATGCTTTAATGACCATAAGGTAAGCTTGTCTGAGATTGTAACATGCAAGTAAGCGTTAATAAGCATACTGTTAAAGAATTGCCAACATTGAAAGCCTTTCTGTTGTTGCCATGCAGAGAATACTTGACTAGATAATGTATAAGCCTTTGGTATTAAAGGACAGGATTCCATTATTTTAAAAAGCTCATTACACTTGGAGACTTCGTCATCTCTACAGACTTTACCCGTAAACTAAACAGAATGCCAATCATGTGTGGTCCATAACCTGTACAGTAATCCTTTAAGCAATGTATCTTGAGCTTGTTTCTTGTTTGCTTTTCATTTTTTACTTTTATCATGTTTTCCCCATGAAACAAGTTGTAAGGCAGCAGGTCTTTTTTGGATAAGAAACATTTTTACAAGTGGGGGCATCACATAGATTTCTACTTTCAGCATGTTACTTGGTACTTTAATAAAGCTGAATATATTATAATTAGAACTGCAGTGCAAGGAGAAGTGGTTTGAGTTGAGTGCTTCTGGTTTTTCTTATACTTGATTTTGACTGGCATTCCAGTAATGTATTTAAAAAGTAATTTATTTTTTCATGCCTCAACCTTTTGTTTCCATCTAGATATTAAGTAAGCTGTCATGCAGCCAATGCATTGAAATATTTTTATTCTTCTACACTTATTTTTGTCTTGATTGGACTTTCATAATGATGGTTTGCCACCCAGGGCAGCATATTTAATTAGTGTTAGTTTTTTTGTGGTTTTGTGCATAGCTCCTCCCCTTTCTGGTTGACCACACCCCCTCCCCTTGACCCCACCCATTTCAGCTGTCTCCTGCAGCCCCCCTGTGATTTGAAGTCACCAGCCGCCACTGATGTTAAAGACAAAAATGCTTCATTAATCTCTGGTTCTCTGTTTAAATTGAAACTGCAGGACAGAGACAGAGACAGAGACAGAGACAGAGACAGAGACAGAGACAGAGACAGAGACAGAGACTCTCCCTTTTGTTATCTTGCAGCTGGTCAGGAATAGAGCAATACACATTTGCATATTTAAATCTAGCAAATTAACTCTGTTAAAATAGAAATAATTTCTTCATCTAGACTTTCGGCACCACTGTCTACTTCAAAGGGTCACCACATGAAATAATTTCAAATTTCAAAGGACAGACAAGAAAGGCTCTGCTTAGCTTTCTTTATACAGATGGCAATGTTGCTACTTCGTTTTAAGTAGCAAATTTAACAGCATGTTCTTTCATTTAAGAAAACAAGTTTGTATTTCAACATTCATTTACAAATGATTAAATCTGGCTAGGCTGGCAGCCTTCACCCTTCTCTACCAGTCTTCACACATGCATACATCAATACTTAAACATAAAAGAAAAAAATGCACCAGTCAGGTTTAATGTCTGAGCATGAAGACACAGGAATGACCATGAGGCTTTCAGCTCAAGCCTTCAACTAAGTAAATCTACATGGACCTTACTGGACTAACTCTTGCAGCGATACATATGCCTGAAGCACTACAATCTTTGGTAGTTATGAACAAGGCGGAGGCAAAAAAAAAAAAAAAATAAATTTATATTACACATACACACACACTTTAACCCCCCCCCCCCCAGGAAAAACATTTATTATGGGGGCAGCAAATACCTCACACTCCACATCAAAATATCTACTGCACCAAACAATCTGAGGGTGCACTGCAAGAAAGTTACATCTTATCATCCTGGCAGCATTCAGCAAAAAATATATTGTTAGTATGACTGCAAATCCTCAAATACAAAGACTCCAGTACTGTGCGTTACAGTGCTTATATGGACAGATATAATTTGCTAAATGGAAAAGAACACCGCTTTCAAGGATAGTTTACTGGTTAAGACCAGGCACTTGGAAGATTACAATAAAAATGTACAAATCAAAAATTATTACAGCATGCAGTAAGATGACAAAGTAAACAGAGGAAGAGCAAGATGCAATACAAATTCAGTCCAGATCAGTAAACATATGGAGATTACCCAGACTTCACATACAGTTGCAAATAAGGGACAGATGGAAGGTTTGGCTGTGCATTCCCTACTGCTCTGCTGCCCAACACTACGATAATAACTTTATGAAGAAAAACACATCAAAACAGGCATCTGTGGAATAGTCAGGGGTGGCTCGTGCTTTAGGACTGCAGCCCTCCCACCTAAAAAACAAATAAAATTTAACACAAAAAAACAGGTAAATTCCCAGAAGTGTGCGCACACTGACTGCTTTCTCGGCAGTCTAGATAGGGGGAAATGGCATCTCTGCCCCAAGATGCCCAGCAGTCTGTGTGGCGGTGACGTCACATCCATACTGCAGCAGCAGCAGGCTGGACCAATCGCAGATTTGGATTCAGGATGGACCAATCGCACAAGGGGCTGCTTGGAAATCTCGGCGGCAAGGGAGCAGTTATTTGGCTTGGCGGAGTGGAAGCAGGTGCAGGCAAAGGAACTGTTTGGATCAGAATTAAGGCAAGGTAAGCGGGCAAAGGGACTGGTGTGTCTGTGTGTAAAATGCCCCAGTTACTATATACTGGTGGCTAGAGCAAACTCATGGTGGTGTGGTAGGGAATACCTCAGGCTTGAACCCTGTACCGTGTATGCAAGCGTTAAAGGGCTGAAATCTCTACCTACCACAATTTGTAAAAAATTTGCAGATTTTTGCCTCATATTTGATCTGTTCTGTTACTCATATCTGTGGTTTCTAAATGTTTCATTGCTTGATATTTGATGGTGCAGTGGTAGCATTGCTGCCCCACAGATGCAGGTTTTCAGGTTTGATTCTTGGCTCGAGTGCCTTCTGTGTGGGGTCTGCATCGTCTCCCTGTGTGTGGGTTTGCTTTTGTGTCCTCCCATATTAAAGACATGTCTGCATTATTTCTTCCTGGGCCTCTGCTGAAAATTGTTTTTTTTGTTCCAAGTCAGACTGTTCTGATTAACAAATGTTAAATAAAATTGACAGGCATTTGAATTTTAGGACTTCAGGTTTCTGAATGTTTAATTCCTTACATATTTGATGGTGCAGTGGTAGCATTGTTGCCTCACAGGATGTAGGTTTTCTGGTTTGATTTTTGGCTGGGTTGCCTTCTGTGTGGAGTCTACATCTAGCCCCTGTGTTTGTGTGGATTTGCTCTGGTGTCTTGCCATTTTACAAAGACATGTGTCTGCAGTATTTCTCCCTGGGCCTCTGCTGAAAATAGTTTTTGTTCCGTCAGAAGTAAAATTGACAGGCATTTGAATTTCAGACTTCATATTCTTCAGAAAATGTATAGTAACACAAACCTTTTATTCTAGCAATTTTCTAAGTTTATAAGATGAATATTTGAAATTTGTCCCCATTTTTGGGACTGTATTCCCCCATTATTGGCTTTGTCCAGGTTATTTGTGCTAAGGTTGACAGCTATGGCAAGAACTGAATTCAATGAATATGTTTGAGGGCTGTATTCCTTCATTACTGGGTTTGTCCAGGTGTTTTGTGCCAAGAGGTTGACAGCTATGGTGAGAACTGAATTCATTAAATAACTATTTAAGTTTGTCTTCCTCTCTTTCACAAAGCAGCTGATTTGGCGTAGTGGTATGCTGCTCTGTTTTGCACAGGGACCTTAGCAGTAAAATGTATGGTGGTTAACACAGCATTTTATTCTAGCAAAATTCCAAGATTATACAAGCAATGTTTAATGTGTCCCTTTTTTTGGGCTTTTGACCCCCCCCCCCAATAAATTTTGGCTTTTTCCAGATTTCTTGTCCTGCGAAGTTGAGATGCAGTTGAGTATCGAGTAGATTTTACAAGGAGCTGAGAGCTACAGGGGAAGAGAAGTTTAGTGCTACTTATGCTAAGGCGGCTTGCATTGTTAATAGCACAACAGGTCGTGTACTTGCTTTTCATGCAGAAGGTTGTGGGTTCTACTCACACAAGGGGTGGATGCTGCCGTACTGAGAACGTTAAGATACTATGAGCCTGTTATCAGTTTGCCATCCATTTCCTATTGCAATATTACTAGCTTATTTTTTAATGTAATATAGGCAATTTATTCCTCAGGGGCAACAAGACACTTTCGATGAAACCATGAAATATAAAGGTGTTTGCTAGCAGCAACCTCTTCATTAGTTACAGCTTTCTTTAAATGTGGAATTATTTAGAGGACTTTTACTTTTTCAGAGATTGTGCATATTTACTGATAATGGTGGATTGTAGAATTGTGCATATTTACTGATAATGGTGGACTGTAGAAGTTTGAGTAGACTTATGATGGGAATGTTCTGAACTGGGCAGTTCTGTCATGGGTGCATGTATTTTGTTTCATTGTTTACTGGAAAAATGAAAAACACAATAGGAAGGTGCATCAAAGAGCACGTTTCATATGCAATGGGCCTATGATTTGAAAACAGCCCAGAATTAATCTTTATCTGCCAATGACAAAATGTATTTTCTTTTAATGTGTGTTTCAATGAATGTGAGTTTCAAGGGCAGAGAAGTTTTAATGCAAAGTCAGTTTTCATTGTGAGACTGCATTGCTTTGTTTAGCAGAGGTCTTAGTGTTTGTGCTGTAAAATGCAAAATAAAACTTTCAAATGAAGTCCAAATCATCATAGAAGTAAAGCAGTACGCACATTAGTGTTTATGGTAAATGGAGTGAAATAGCCAAGTAATGGGATCATTGGAATGGCTGCAGGGGGGGGGGGGCTCCATTAGACCATGATTTTGTGAGGGGGAAGGGCGACAAACTAGCTGAACTATACCTCCCAAGTGTCTAGATTTTCAAAGAATGAATAGATTTTTGCTTCTTATTTTTGGTTTGTTCCTCATAAAATTTGTGGCTTTCTGGCAAATCATTTAGGAATGAAGTCACTAAATAATGACACAGTTTCAGATTTCATAACCTGAAGAAAAATGCATGCTAGAGTAAGACCTGTTCTATCAACTGTCTATTTATACAAGAGCAATTTTTAGTACTGTTTATATGCTCCCAATATATTTGGCCTTGTCCAGATTTATTACATTAACAGGTTGAGAGGTACATGCAAATAAATTTCTTTATACAATTAGGCATAGCCAAACTTCTCAACCGTTCCTGATTTTGGCTCAAAATGTTGCTCCCCCCCCCCAATAATCCCTCTGCAAAAAAGCAATTTTGGAAGAAAACAGAGGGTTTACAATTAAGAAATAACTAATATCCATTATAGATTACTTTTATTTCAGAAATGCATGTAGATTCTTTTATTTTGTCAGCTGCTCAGCAGTACTAATATTAAAGTCTCCCTTCCTTGACAGGTTCCCAGCTGTATTGTGTGGCTATTTTATATTTTTGCATCACATTTTTGGTCCATTTTTCATAAAATTGTGGGTTTTTTTTGGCAAAGTAGTGACAAATCATTAAAGACTGAAGTTAGAAAATAATGACAGTTTCAGATTTCATACCCTTCAGAAAATTCATACTAATGCAAGACATTATTCTATTATCGTTCTAATTTTATAAGAGCAATACTTAAAAATTGTCCTTATTTTTGGACCTTTGTCCTACTTCTATGTATGGTTTTGTCCAGATTTCTTGCTCTGAGGTTGAGAGGTATGACAAAGGTTTGAAAATAACTGGAACAAACTCTTCAAAACAAAAAATACACAGGCTCCGATCTGGCTAGAATAACTCCAAAAACATTGAATGTGAAGCGCTTTTAGTCATCCACCTTTGGAAGACTTAGTCAGACAAAAGAAAAAAAGCTTCATACACAGTTTTAAAATGAAAAAGGCGCCAAAGCAAAGCACAGTAATTGAATTCAGCCACCATTCAATTAACTAATTGAATACCAAGTTAAATTCTGCATCAAAAACCTTTTTCTTGTGTTAAAGCTCATGTCAGCAAAATAAGATCATTCAAAACTTCTCTTAAAACTTTCATTTTAGAAAAATATGAAATGCAAAACTGTACTCCCAACATGATGTACAGAAATACTAAATAAAAGCATAAATGTAGAAAACGCAGTTTTAAATAAATGCTTTGAGTGTAAAAGAAGAAAGGAAAACAGTAATAAGTATAAAATGAATACAGACTACTATCACAATACCAAGAGGTGACAGTGTCTGGAAGCAAAGATGTCAATAAAGGATCTGTGTTCTAAAAATGTAAAACAAAATTTAAACAAATGTTTTAATACTAGACTATGAAAATGTGCAAAGGAACTAGAGACGAAAAACAAGAATAAACTACAAGAGTTGCTACCTTTTGCCAAAATGAAATTGAATACTGTGTGCCACCTCAGACTTCAACTTCAAAATACAAGTCAAAGATGTGAGCTCGTTTAAACCAGGGGGCGGGGGGTAGGAATTCAGCCGAAGCTGTCAAGCAAGTTGACGTTTCTTTAACAGTAACTGGTGTAGTCCACCTTTTTCATCATCCACTACCTGATCTATCACTTTAAACAAAAAAAGTGATGGGAAGGGTTCACGTTAGTGTCTCGCTAGGGAATTGTACTACTCTTCTTCCTTATGTGATGTGTGTGTTCATAAATCCTCCTTAAATTTCCTGTCAGTCTTACCGATATAAAAAGCCGGACATGACTGACAGGAAGCCAGGTAAACCACTGATTTAGAACTACAACTGTACCGGCCTCTGACTTTAAACATGTGTTGATTCACTGTGAAACTAGACCCTGTAGAAATGAATTTACAATAATTACATGCCTCACATTTGTATGTGCCCCTGTTCTAGTGGGTTTCATAATCGTACTTTCCATGAGTATAGTTTTGCATTTTCTAAAATGAAAGTTTTTAACAGAAGTTTTAAATGATCGATCTTATTTTGCTGACATGAGTTTTTTTTTTTTTTTTTTATAAACACAAGAAAAAGGTTTTTGATGCAGAACACAATTTAACTTGGTATTCAATTAGTTAATTGAATGGCGGCTGAATTAAATTGCTGTGCTTTGCTTTGGCGCCTTTTTCATTTTAAAACTGTGTATGAAGTTTTTTTCTTTTGTCTGATGAAGTCTTCCAAAGGTGGAAGACAAAAGCGCTTCGCATTGAACGTTTTTGGAGTTATTCGAGCCAGATCGGAAGTATGACAAATGTGTCAGGGCCATCACAGTCAGAAACATTTCAATTGTGACATACTTGTTGCACCTGTTGCACCCCACTCCCCCATGTAGCGACTCTGGATGCATCGAAGCAAGGCAAGGAGTAGTTATGCAGTGTAAATATGCAGAGTACCCCCCCCCTCCATCCAAGGTAGACACAAGTACTGCAGTGGCTTTTCATCAGTCCTTGATTTTGCAGAACGGTCTGGTTTCAGTCATTTTTGTACTGTTGATTTATGCTTATTACTCAAAGTGCCTGTTGCTCTGTGTTTAAGTAGCAATACTTTAAATGACCATCAGGTGGATGCCGCAGTGGTACGTCGGTAGCCTTGTTACCTCACAGCAAGAGGTTCTCCAGTTAGATTCTCGGCTTGGGAGTGCCTTCTGTGTTGAGTCTGCATGTCCTCCCCGCGGTTGGGTAGTGTTTGAAAGACATGCGTGCTTAAATGGGCGTGCCTTCGTTGAAGGTTGGGTGTCGAGCTGGCACATCAGCGTTTCGTAAAAATCTACTGCCAATCATTAGTGGACCGGAGTTCCGCTGTGGCGACCCCTTACCGGGAAAAGCCGAAAGGCAAACAGCACTTTAACGACCATCAGGTAAGCTTCTCCGAGATCGTAAGATGCAAGTTTTAATAAGCATACTGTTAAAGAATTGCCAACACTGAAAGCCTTTCTGTTGTTGCCATGTAGACAATACTTAACTAGATAATGTATAAGCCTTGGGTATTGAAATGCATGACAGTATTTGTAATAAAGGACAGGATTACATTTTAAGAAGCTCATTACACTTGGGAGACTTCCAGTCATCTCTGCAGGCTTTACCTGTAAACTAAACGGAATGCCAATCGTGTGGTCCATGACCTGTACAGTAATCCTTTAAACAATGTATCTTGAGCTTGTTTCTAGTTTGCTTTTCATTTTTTACTTTGATCAGGTTTTCCCCATGAAACAATTAGATAGTTGGCAGGCAGCAGGTCTTTTGGATAAGAAACAATTTTTACAAGTGGGGGCATCACAGGTATTTCTACTTTCAGCGTGTTACTTGGTACTTTAATAAAGATGAATATAAATTATAATTAGAACTGCAGTGCAAGAAGTGGTTTGAGTTGAGTGCTGCTTGTTTTTCTTATACTTTATTTTGACTGGCATTCCAGTAATTTTTTTTTTTCATGCCTCAACCTTTTTGTTCCCATCTAGATATTAAGTAAGCTGTCATGCAGCCAATGCACGAAATATTTTTCTTCTACACTTCATTTTGTCTCGATTGGACTCCAAGGACGGTTTGGCACCCAGGGCAGCGTATTTAGTTTTCGTGGTTTGAGCATAGCTCCTACCCCTTTATAGTTGGCCACACACCATCAGCCGTCTCCTGCAGCCCCCCTTTGATTTGAAGTCAGTCACCAGCCACCACTGGGAATAGTCCCTGTGAAAACCTCTCCTGAGCACTGGTCAGTACAAGAATGGAAGCAGTTATGTTAGTGACAAAATCTTTTATACCAACATGAGAGAATGTGCGAGAAAGAAAACTGCATGTTAAACACAATTATCGTGCTTAAACTGGCTAGTTTAGTTTTGTTTTAAATAGTCAGCAAATTGGTTTAACCTGGCAGTTTCATTCGCGGGTAAGGACTGGAAGATTCTTTGTAAAATTTCCACTGTCTAGAGGATCAATTAAAACTAGACACACACCTCCCAACTCACTACCATTGAAGTCATGGGATGAGCATCTATTGACAACTGCCTGTAACCAGCACTAGTGTTGCATTCCAGACATCTACAAATGCATCACTAGGGATGTGTAGAGCTGGCGCCAATACAAACACTGATCAAACACCAATAAAAAATATGAAAGGGACCCTGCAGCACAACGTTCACAGCTATGAAAATATAGTCTTCATCCTCTATGCAGTTAGATTTAATAAACGTCTGTGAAAGACCAGATAAGAAACTGATCATCCATTATTAACTTTTCAGTTGAGCATTTTCAGAATAGGAATAAAAAAAAAAAAAAAAACAAACACATTCTGGCTGCAGACTTTTGCCGTTTGCATGTAACTAGCTGTAACCCCAAAATGGTTCAACATTTTTCAATAAATTTTCATAGTACGTTACTGACAGAGAACCTACAGTGGATAAAAAAAAGTTCACACCCCTGTTAAAAATGACATTTTTGTGATGTATAAACAGCGAGACCACAATAAAGCATTTCAAAACTTTTCCCACCTTTAACATGATCTAGAACCTGTACATCTTTCCCACCTTTAACATGATCTAGAACCTGTACATCTCAATTGAAAAAGAATCTGTTAGGGGAAAAATATAAAAAATGTACAATAAGCTGATTGCAAGTGTGCAAACATTTTAAAGTTTTATACAGAAAGTCTGAAATCACAACCCTATGCTTTTGAAAGAATTTTAGCAAAAACGTACCACAATGCTAGATCAGTGTTGCCGCCTTCTGTCCATCTCAAACAGAGTTACGGATCCAGTTCAAATCCAAGACCTGCACCAGAGACTCTTCAGCCACAAAGCTCCAGCTCCTCTACCAGTAATGCACTGCCCTTAATGATTCACCTCAGTTCGAGTTCACACTATGTGCCCATAAACTGATAAGGAACTGGTTCCCAGAGGGAAAAGTGTGCTACACAAGTATCCCAAAATATAGGTTTTGGGCCACTATACACAGTCAGAAGTAGGTCAAAAGAATGTCAGCTTGGAAGGGTGAATAAAGGGGTGGTTGACACAAATGGAAAATAATGTGTGTACTTAGTACTTACCATAATGCTAAATTGGTCTCAGTTACACAGGTTGCGACAGATGGAGGAGTCCCCAGCCAGTCAAACCAGGTTGGTATCAGGACAGAATATTCTGCAAAATGGTGCAGCCAATGGTAGACCAGGATCTTGAGTGTACATCTAATTTGTAATTAACAACAAAGATAAGTGTGTTAGGCCAACTAGCAGCTTCATAAATATCTACGGAGGACAAAAAAAAAAAAAAAAAAAAAAAGGCAGCAATTACAGAACAGGCTCCAAGCTTGCCAAGTAAAGGAATACCTTTGATGAATAAGGAAAGGAATTACAACTGGAAAGTACTACAAATAAGGACACCTTTGAAACTGGTTTAAATAGAATATTGGAGGAAGAGACAATACCTCTTCAATTTTCTGAACACAAGTTCCATAATCTCAGTTTATGATGAACATCCAACTAATGACAAAGGAGAACACTTGCTCCACTGAAGTTGGGGGGGGGGGGACAAAAAAAACAAAACACTGGACCGAATGCGTCCATTGAAGATGCAGAACCTTACCGACAGTATCAGACAAATAGAAAAGGACATCAAGCCAAGCAGAGCAATGCAAACTAGAGGCCTCTTAGAATTTAGAACGTGTGTGGCTAGAATCTGCAGAGGGCTCTGGAGGGGGGGGCAATGTAGTTGGATAAAGACAGCAACCAGCTAATTCCAGGACTTTTAAGGGTTCCATACTGGACTTCTTGTAGTTCACTGATGCTCAAGGACAGACATATTTGAGGCAAACAGCCCATGGCTTGGATTAGGTACACCCTTGCATCTACCACAGAGTCAATGTAGTAAGGAAAGACTTGAAACCTCTGCAGCCTTAGCCAACCAGCCAGCCACCACAGCACTTGAACACCCAGGGGCGTTGGCTGGTGAGCTCCAAATCACAGCACTTGGAAACTGGTAATGGCTGGCCCCACACAGAAGCACAAAGACTTCATGGAATGTCTTACTATCTTCATGATAACAGGCATCCTCAAAGTTTACTTTGTAAATCTATTAGTCATTCAGCAAATACACTGACCATCTGAAGTTTGGTCCATTTTACAAAGATGGAATTTGTTGAGGTCCAGAATGGGCCCAAGGTCAGTTTTTGTTAAAGAATCTTGAGTAGACTGGCTCCAGATCCTCTGATCTATTAAAGCCTCAAATGATTTGGTGGAGAAAGTTCTTCTTTTCTACCAATGCTTCACTTCAAAGATTCCTTCCTGATGATCCACCCTGTCAGTGAAGTGTAGGATAATGTAATAGAATAACCTCTCAAAAACTAAGCATCTGAAGTGATTGCCTCCCAAGATTTGGGGTGGCGAGCTAAGCAACCCCACCCCCGACTGCCTTCACCGAGCAGCAGTTGGGCAATTTTCAGGGGTGCTAAATGTTCTTACTGGAAAAGAAAGGGATACTAAAAGCCCCGGTTCTGGAGACGAACAAATTCCACTGAAGTTTCCACTGTGCTGCAGAAGGCAAACTCACTAGGAGCATCTTGGGATGGTTTCATTCTGTTCCAGGTAAAAAGATCTCTGTAGAGTGGAGAAATTGACCCCTATGGCAGATGGCATCTTCTCTCTTCTTGTTCACTCCTGGGCAGTGCAGTTTTGACTCTAGTTCCCTCAAAGGGGAATTCGGAAGGGATGCCTTGTCTGCAAAATTACACAAGCACATCCAGGCATGGTAATAATGTTGCCTGCTGCGTAAACCACAGAGAGTCTGCAGCATGAGAGAAGCCTCAGATACATTCATTATGAACTGCACAGCACACAACTGAGCTACCAACAAATTTTGAGTCTAGTGGCTTCTGTGTCACAGTTTTGATCTCCTGATTAAATCCCTTTCGAGCTTTGTCAAATCAGCCAAGTAGTTAAGCTCATATAAAGTGAAAAGGTGGCTCAAGCATAACTGCATTTCCTCTGGCAGTCCAAATGTCCAAGACTCCTTGATGGGGAGGGGGGAGTGAACTGTAGAACTCTCCATGGAGATCTTGCTTGGCGATTGGGGCAACCAAAATAGTACCCAATACAAGGCCCTTACTGCAAAAAGGGCTAACATGCTAGTCAACCTTCCGGGGACTGGCTCAAAAACAGGTTCTTTCCATGTCTTCTGAGATACTAAATTAACAAGGGCATCTGGAAGGGTCACCATCCAGGATGCGGATGGGTCTCCACCAAAGGCCTCAAGAATTAGACACCTTGGGGTTACAGGCTTTGAGAGGGCCATTCCCCCCAATGTTTACTAAATTCTAATAAAATTTGCCAAAAGAGGAGTCTTTGCAGAAGTTTATTTTGGAGGACCCCTTCCCTGCATAGGTCAGAATTCTCAGAATCTCCTTAGGGGAGTGTAAATACTTACTCTTCCATTTGTTCTTCATGCAAGCCTCCCAGGGAGAAGTGCCAGATGGAATACTGATAAAATGGGAGATTCTGCAGCATGTTCAATGGTGCTGGCAATCCTGAAGCTAAATGATACAAGACCCGAAGTATCAGGAGAACAGGAGGTCCTGCTGGCGGGTTCAATGCTGTGATCAGACAAACTTTCCAAGACTGAAGCTCCAAAAGGAAGGGACTGTTCGGAAACCCTGAGAGTTGATCCAGAGCATAGGGTGTCCGCTCCAAAATGCACTCCGTTCCAATGGGGTACAGAACATGGAGGGAGCCAGAGCCTAAGGCAGCCAAGCTGGTAGCATCATCAACAGGGGAAAGAAAGGTTGTCAGCCTCATGGGCCCCAGCAGCGAAAAATGGGCTGGAAAAAAAAACAAAACAAAAAAAAGTTAAAGTCCACACAGAGGAACCTGTCTTCAAAATCAAGGAAGAGGATGATGATCTCAAGGTACCTTTGGGCCTGTAAAAAGGAATGGTAGCAGAAGACAATCAGTGCAGAGGACCACTGATGGCGCACACACAGTCAAGAGCCAGAGGTGCCAAAAGACCTTTGGATCTTGAGATTAAACTGATCTTTCAGTGAGACAGAGGTGTGATTGCACTCCCCTCTCTCATACACAATTATGTACATCTTCAGCTTATGCCCACATCCCATATATTTTTTGAAGCCCAATTTTCCATAGCAGTGACTAAAATTAAGATGCACACAAGACCCATCACCACCCACCTAACCCTTACCACCTAGCAGAAAAACAAGTACACAAAAAAATAGAATTACTTGTATACATGCAAAATATTAATTTTTATTTTATATATAAAATGTTTATATAATACATGTATAATAAAATTTTATATACATACAAACACATTTCATACTACATCTACATAGATATAGCTATAGTATGGTGTGTGTATATACATATACATACACATATATACATACATATACACACACACACACACACACATCTATAAATGTCTATCGGGATATATATATCTAGATTGGCTATCTGTATTGATAGACCTTCGATACAGATTTACACTATATACATTTTTATAAATAAAAAAGTTATGTAAATTAAAATACATACACATTATGTACAGGCAAGATAAAGGGCCATACTGGAAAAGAACAGGGTCTCTGAAAAGACAGCACTGGTGAGCACGTCTGGATGCAAAAGCAGCAAATTATATCGGAGCAGAATTGTTGAGGGCAGTACAGGAGGCAGGGATTCACGTCTGAAGAGTCTGAGGTGCCAGCCTCAGGTATGAACCAGATCAGAGAGCTCACAGGAATGTACATCAGATCCGAGGGCTACATGTGAACAGTCAGTGAATTTCAAAAGGACAGTTTACCCCGAATTCCATCTCAACTAACAGCTACCGATTCAAGATATTGTTATGAAATTTTCAAGACAAGACTTGTATTATGCACACCAACAGCTTTTATGCATCTGCATGCTTGTCAGATTAAAGTAAAATCTGCATTTTGGAAAAACAAAGTAACAGAAAATATTTTTTGCCAGAGTACTATTTCTGGTTCTCACACGATTATTCAGAACTTCCTTGTGCCCAGTTTCTGAAATAGTACTGCTCTGTTTCATTGATATTTAACAGTTCTGTGCTGCATTTAATTTGGTTGAATTTATCACTTTCAGCCTGCATGAGTTACATAAATTTCATCTCTTTGTTACTGTACTACTTAGGCTGTTTTAACAGTGTTCTGTAAAAGCTGTTCTGACTGCCACAATATTTTTACATTTTGCAAAGTTTGTGTATATTGCGAATACTTATTCGCAAGGATTCTGGATATTCTTACTTCTGTAAGCATTTGTAAGCCAGCTCGTCTTACATTGAGAGGGTTCTTTTGCACTGTGGTGGGAGCAAAGAGCTAAATTCAACACATCCAAGGTGGGAACTAGTGGTGGATAACTTTCAATAAGTTAAAGGCACAAAAAGCTTTCTGAAGTTAAACCCAGAGATCATCCTTCTGGTATAAAAGCTTCTATAGCAAACACTCTCCATAGTAACCCACTGTTCACAGCTGCTTGAAGAGCTGCCAATTTGTGTATAGGGTGGTACCGCTGCAGGTCATCTAGTAGTATACTAGTAAACTTTCGTTTTGACCTTTAACTCTTCCTTACTCCTTCCCATCTAGTAGTAATTGGGTTTCCTTGCCTTTCACAACACAGGCTAGATTCAGACCTACTCAATCTAGACAGTTTACCATCACTGTGCTCTAAAGCCAGCTATCTTACATCTTGTGCCAGAAGGGTGTAGCTCAGGATCCCTCAGATTTGGGGACTGCTGGAAAAAGGCTGAGTTTGGGACTTTCCCATTGGTAGTTGGGTTAAAAGTAAGTCTGCCTGTATACAAGCCTTGTGTTTGTCTGGGCTTGAGCTCAGTTTACTGAAGCTGCTCAGTGTTTGGAAACCTTCGCTAGAGGTGTGGAGTGCATTCACACTGAAATCCAAGGTAGCTACTGAGAAAAAAAAAAAAAAAAAAAAGTATATTTTAAGATAGATACAGTTAAAAGTGCAGTACCAATTCAATCACTGCTTTGTTTTTGCTGTTTTGTGATCATGTCCAGGTAGCCCACTTCCTTCCCAAATATCACACTCAGAAAAATCCTGATACAATGGACAGGCAGTTTCCCCGTCATTTCTCCTACCAGCTTGACCGACATTGTTATCTGGAGGCAATATAGCAATTACCTCACGTATACAGAACCATATACTCCCAAGGCAAACTAATACCCTATGTGAGAATTGCAAATACACTGTGGAACTGGGGTCAATTCTCTCATGTAAAAACAAACAAGTTGCCAGCTCACATGCTTCACCTCTCACACAAAATAAAGGTCATACGCAGAGGTTACTCACTTAAAAAAAAAAAAAACACCATCATCAATCACACATTCAACTAAGTCACTCAACAAGTATGGTTTTGATTGTCATAATCCCTGTTGGAGTGAATGAATTGAGACGTACCTCTCTGGTCTATATGAAGACAGACATGTCGCTCTCCAATTATGTATCCCATACAGGTATGTCCCTACGCTTAAGCAGCATCTTACCCTCACCCAGGATAATGCCACAATACGAGACAGAGACACTTCAGCAACTGCCTCAGTTTCTGAGGTCAGTTTATGGGGATCCAATATCTGGTCAGCCTGCGAAGATATAGTAGATGCACCTTGCTGCTTTGCTAAAGTTTGTCTCCACCTGTCCCACCTAGGATTTTGAATACTAGCAAAAAGGCCCTTGTTCTCCCATTTTTAGGCAATGTCAAAACAAAGTTTCCATTGTAACAAATAAAGGTGGTCAGGGTCGTGCTGTTTAGTGTTAGGAGTTTAAAAATGAAACTGCACTTCCTGGAAGCATCCTCACCTTAAGAGGATGCCAACGTCTGTGCAGTTACCAAGACATGGTTCAAGGCCACTCAACACCCCGGCCATGCAAGGCTGCAATGCCTTCCGCACATTCAGTCCTCAAATTGAGCATGAAGGATCAAAGGTGGAGGCGTATCCATCTTCATTAAAACCAAATACACACAGATTGGTCAAATAGTATGACTCTCACAACTACATGTACAATTAGCTAGTGGGAAAAGTACCATACCACATTATTGCTTGCTAAAGATTCCCCCCCACCATGAACCAGGGTAAGTGCACTGCCTACCTGAATTTACTGGAATCCCTCACCATACAACCCAACACCTTAGTCATGAAAAATAGCAACTATCCTTCCATAGACTGCGGGACATAAACAAGCAAAAACACTTGCCCAGAGGTTCCTAAACTGGAAACACAAATGCTATGGAATAGAATCTGCACCCCCACTATGGGCTCTAATTCTCTGGACATAGTACTCACAAACATGAGGGGGAGGTCTCTGGTTAGGTCAGACTGGATCAAAACCAGATCTTCCCATAGAAACAAGCCACCACGGTGGAATTCAGGTATGAACAGATTATATAACAAGGGGAAGAGACCATTGTCCAAAAGCAAGAGGGATATTCACTCTACATATGAAGAGTTCCCACCCAAGCCTAAACAAGAAAATCAGAAAAACTTATGAAACTAAAATAACTGCATCTCTAGCCAAGGATAATTATAAGGCATTCAACTATGTCCCAAGTCAAGAGAGTTATGTGCTGAATTAATTGTAGATGAGATCATTCAGTATATCCCCAACCTGTTAGCAAACAGGTTCAGTGTAAACTTCACCTCATCTATCTCCACATACCATATCCCAAAGCATACCAGACACCAGCCCTCTTACTAGAATCTCTAGAGAACAGGTCCTCGCTGCACTCACCAAGGCCAAAAAACAAGGCCTCAATTGGGCCAATATCCCAGGTTGTCAAACCAGACCAAGCCTAGCAGACCCACTTGATGTTCTTTAAAATCACAGCTTGAGAATGAAGCATGTTCCTGCAGACTGGAGAAAAGCAACAGTAATCCCCCCGTGCAAAGGGGGGGCCATCAACTGATCCTGGGAACTACCGACCCACAGGTCTAACCAGCCTCATCTGTAAGGTCATGGAAAGAATCATCATGAACCTTAACAAGGACATAGGGGACCTCCAAATACTGGATCCAACCCAGTTTGGCTTCGTTAAGGGTAGATCATGCTTATTAAACCTGGTGGACTTCTTTGAGAAAGTCACCCATGGACGAAGGTAAGACAGTGCACACGGTCCATCTCGACCTTGCCAGGGTTTTGAACACAATTGCCCACTCTGACATCATAGAGAAACTATGAAATAAGGATCATGAAGAGTCAGCAAGTAAAGGGAAGAATCCTCAAAATACAGAAACATTCCTACAAATGGGTCCAGACCAGGCCCAGGGGGAAGATGCCCCCCCCCCCGTTGTGGTAGGGAGTAGTCCATACAAAGACTGATAGGCCAACCAAAGTACAGCAATAAAAAGACGATGAAATTGACTATTCAGGATAAGAAATAAATTAAGTAATTGTTACTATTTTGCAAAAAACCCAGAATTTCCAAGTGAATTTAGAAGAAACATTCTTCCACAAGAAAAACTGTCAGAAGCTTAAAATAAAAATGTGTATTCAAGATAACAGATTTGTGAAACTGTATTGTATATGGATGACATCTAGATAACTCTATCAAGAAATTTTGAAATGTTTGGAAATAGAAGCATCTCAGGAAGTGAGAAAATATAAAAACCTAGAGATTTTTGAAAAGTATAAAAAGAAAGATTAACATGGGAAAGAAAGATTTGATATGGTGCAATACTTATGCAAAAGGAGAAAGCCAAAGTAAAGTAATCAATATAAAGAAGGCAGCCCCAAAGATATTCAAAGAGAAATACAGGCAAATTCATCCAAATATGGAAAATTTCACAATAAAAAAAATATAGCATCAAAGAGGGAATGTAGAAAATATTAGTAAAGTAGATAAATAGAAGCTGAAGTTATGGAATGCCTGCAAAGTGAAGGATATGGTATAGAAGATTTAATACAGGTTACTCCATCTTGCTGTGATGAGAGTTCCCAAAATAAGGAGACGCAAGAAGATCAGGAGACACCTGAAGAAATACAGACATGGGGAAGAAAGAATTTAGTTGGTGTCATATTTATGCAGAGGAGAAAGCAAAACTAACCAATACAAAAAATGAGCAGCACCAAATTTATCTGAAGAGAAATACAGGAAAAGGAATCCAGACATGGAAATCTTTACAATACATAAAATAAGAAGAACAGAGGAAAAGTAGTAAAGGAGATTAGTAATAGAGAAGATGAATAGAAATTGTGGTTTCGGAGTACCTCAGACGTGAAGGATAAAGTGTAGAAAATCTTATTCAGAAAGCACCACAACAGGATAGAGAAATGGATATCCAAATTAAGGGGAAACCAGTGGAACGGGAAGCAGTCAGGTGACGTATAAAGATTTTGGAGCCTTGCAGAGGAAGCCAGTATAAAACGTTCACTTGAAGGTGGACAGCAAAGGAAGGAAACTGTGGAAACTCTGATGTAGTCAATGTTGAGAAGTGATAGGCTAGCAAGTTCCCATAATGACGGAGCAATTGATGGCATAGGCTAGTGAGTTCCCATAATGGCAGAGCAATTGATGGCATAGGATAAAACTGAAGAGAACGTGTCACAGAAAGATGCTATAGAACTTTCTACAGAATGCCCGCAGAAGTGAAAACAAAAAATGTGCCCTCAATTTAGAAGAAAATGAGCTAAGAGAAGAGTTGTTCGATTTAGACAGGCATATTAAGATCAATGAAAGAAAGCTTGCAGAAGGTCAATAAAACCCAAAAAGTCAGAAGTTTGATAAAATAAACACAGTAATTAGTACTGTCCATAGAGATCCATGCGATATAACAGAAGTAAACCAGATATATTAATGTACAGGTAAATTAAATAACTGAAAGTTCTACCACAAAAATAATAGGGTAGTGAGGGAAAGGAAGGGGAGAAATTGAATACCATCATGGAAATTACAAACAGAAAAAGCTATAAAGCAATTAAGACAAGTGTCACTGTTAGAAGACCATAGAAAAGGGAACAGATAAACATAAATACTAAGAAAGACAGACATGAGAAAAGTGACGCGCAGTATTAGAACAGACCAGGATCCATCATGCTTGCAAATAAACAAAAAAATCTCAGCACGGGCAGAAAAACTGATACACAGATCAATAAACTACTTATGTACTTATATTTATGACCCAAACATGTTTGGGAGACTTGGGGAGCAAGGTAAAGGGAATTGAAAGACTGAAAACAAAAAAAAACAAAAAAAAACAAAAAAAAACAAAAAAAAACAAAAAAAAACAAAAAAAAACAAAAAAAAACAAAAAAAAACAAAAAAAAACAACACATTTTGGAGCAGTATCTATGAAGATACTGTGGAACATAAATAGAACAAGTAAAAGTAAGAAGTTCAAATATACAAGATATGAAATAGGATGAAGTAAAAATGCGAGAGGTTGAAACAAAGTAAAGAAAAGGTCCTAACTGGAAAAACCCAAGGCCCAGATGCAGTACTCAACTTGTAGCTAAAAGGATTAACATCTTTACATGAAGATTCAGCTATGAGTAAGAACCACTTGTATGCATATCCTGACCAGACACCAGCCTGGTTAACAGTAAAAACAATACTCCTACTTAAGAGCGAGCCTGCAAGCAATCCTAAAAAAACTAACTGTTGGACCAATAACTTACCTTCTGACACACAAACTATACACTGGAACAGATAATGCCAGGTTTTTATAATCATTTAGAAGACAACTCAAATCATGGCAACAGAACAAAAAGGGCAATAAAATAAAGTCATATGGAACACAGGATCATCTGTTAAGTCATAAATCGAGAACTGTAAAAAAAAAAAAAAAAAAGGGGGAAGAATTGAAGTATGGCATAACTAGCCTATAAAAACAGCATTTGACAGTATACCATATTCGTGGATAAAGAGTGTACTTAAATGTACACGATACACCTGACTCTGATAGATTACATTACAGCGACCATGAAAACAGTGGCAAACCACTTTGCAGTCAAGCCGTGATAAAGGACAAATTATTATTCCAGGGATAAAAATTCAAAGTGTGATATTCCAGGGAGACTCACCTCTGCCATTTTATCTTGCCCTCAACCCCATTTAAGGTGTCTACTGAAAACATTAGATGATGGCTACCAGGGGCGGCCCGTGCTATTGGACTGCAGCCCCCTCAACTGTAAAGTAAAAGAAATAAAAAGAAAAAAAAAATTTTAAAAATCGCGGACTTCACGCATGCGCACTAGTCCAGACTGCTGCTGAGAGTCTGGAGCATGTGCAGATAGTCTCAGCAGCAGTCCTGACTGGGAAACATGAGGAACAGAGCTCCCAGAAGTCTATGCAGTTTTAAACTGCATAGACTGTCCTGGAACTCACTGGGAAAATGCGTCGGGGTTGGACTGCAACATCAGCATTCTGGAGTTTGCTGCAGTCTCGTCGGGGGGGGGGGGGGGGAATCTCGTGGGTCTTTTTGTGCACAGGGTCAAGATCTCACTGGTCTGGTGTGGAGTTTGGATTTATGGTGGTTTCACATGGTTTGCGGACAAGATCTACTACAGGTAAGTGTGTGGACAGGGATTTGGATGTATGGTGGTGTGAGTGAGTAGCTGGGGGGTGCTATGGAGCATTTTGTTTAGGGTACCATTGCACCCAAGGCTGACTCTGATTGGGTCACTTAACAAGACAGTGCTTCTCTGTTGCCTCTGACTACAGGTACTTGTACCTAATGGATGATAGAGCTTAACAAATATGTTGCAGGCAGGAATGAACTTGTGCATCAGAAAATAAGTTCCACATGTTTCTGATTTAGAAACACTTAATCTAATATCAGCCATAAGCACCTGCTTGTTTCTTGGTTATCACATTTAAAATGAGTTTGTTTTACACATTTCTGTATTAAGTCTGTCACTAAATTTTCCCAGGGTATACAACAGTTCATTAAAACAATCACTCTATCAGCTCAGTCCAGAGTCAAGAAAGGCATATTTATAGAAATACAAACAAAAAAGCTTTAGCGTTTATTTATTGTTTCACTGTCAAGTCTCCTACCATCATGAAGAGGGCTGTATCACTTCAACCACCTACTTTTAAAGACAAAATCCGAGACTGTCACATCTTTGAGTAAATAGCCATTTTTTTTTTCCTGACTTAACAGGCAGTTCTTTGCTAAATTGTCCTTTTCTTTAAAAAAAAAAAAAAAAAAAAAAACACACAACAAAAATTTGTGTCCATTTCAACAAACTGATTTCAACTTTTCCAATTCGCATTCTTTTGGAATTTTTACCAATCTACGTTTGCCCTTTGGTATGGTTATTTACAGAGCTGTAGCTGGGTCATTTGGAACCACTGGTACAGGCCCCATCTTTCTCCTCATCCAAGACCAAACAAAATAGTATTTTGCTATTACTAATGCACACAGTATGCAAGTGGACACAGCTCACACTGACAAGTACTACAATGGACACTGTTTAAGAGCCGCCAGTTGGATCTTCACTTTCAAGTATGCAAGCAGATTTGTCAAATGCACATTAAGGTAAATTGAACACTGAACGCTATTTAACCAGCCATGATCACAATGGCAGCTACTTAATGAATGCATACACTGCTTGCAGGGTCCAGTTGGCACCAATTCTGCAGTACCAACTGCTCTTCCTAATAGCTTGCACCAGGGGCAGTCAGCCATATTCTCCACCCTTGCTACAGTGCTGGAGTGAATGAATTCATTTATCAAATGCAAGAAGAGTGTAACACCACATTTGATAATATTGTATTAAATCAAAATCTTACAGAAGCAAACTGGCAAGGATGTAATTTCAAACTAAAGGCAGTCTCAAAAAAGCTTGATGGTTCGTTGTAGTAATGAGACTAATTTAGGTATAAAGAACCTTCTATCGTAAAACGGACAATATTTAAAAACTCTTTATTGGGAATATTTAAAACTCTTTATTAAAAATACTTTACCATATCACCATTCTAACAGCAAATGTTGTGTTTTTCAAAAAAAAAAAAAAAAAAAAAAAAAAAACCTTTGTAGATGGGTTCTAAGTAGTGTGCGCGCTTCTACTCACAGCAGCAAATCAAATGTACAAAGATTTCATTCTGCATAGTATATATTTTATGTTTTTAGCTAAAGTAGGTCAGAAAAAAAGGCAGAAATTAAATCCACTGACAACTATGCAAAGATGTCAGTATCACCCTTTCGATGGAGTGAAAAATCAAAGGATTTCACATGCCAATATGTCCAAATAAGACATGGTATAGCTCATTATACAGCTTGAACAAACCCCACAGACCCAGGAGACAGTCTAGCAGGTTCTGTGGGGGTACAGGAGGCAGTAAAGGATAGTCCATTCCATTCCTGGTGGACATCAAAGCCCAAACCGGTTCAGAAGGTAAAACATCTGAAAGTCAAAGCATTTGAGAATGTGACAGCTGAAGGCAGAACAGAGAGAGAAGGAGTAACATCAGAAGTGAGAGAGAATACGTTTTCAAACTTTGAGTTGCACCCCACTCCCCCATGTAGTGACTCTGGATGTGTCGAAGCAAGGCAAGGAGTAGTTATGCAGTGTAAATGTGCAGAGAATCCCACCCATCCAAGGTAGACACAAGTACTAGAGTGGCTTTTCATCTGTCCTTGATTTTTACAGAATGGTCTGTTTTCGGTCATATTTTTTGTACTGTCGATTTATGCTTATTACTCAAAATGCCTGTTGCTCTGTGTTTAAGTAGAAATACCTTACTGACCATCAGGTAAGCTTGGCTGAGATTGCAAGAGGCAAGTAAGCTTTAATGAGCATACTGTTAAAGAATTACCAACATTGAAAGCCTTTCTGTTGCCATGTAGAGAATACTTGGATAATGTACAAGCCTTTGGTATTGAAATGCAGATGCCAGTATTTGTAATAAAGGACAGGATTACATTATTTTTAAGAGTCTCATTACACTTGGAAACTTCCAGTCATCTCTGCAGGCTTTACCTGTAAACAGAATGCCAATCGTGTGGTCCATAACCTGTACAGTAATCCTTTAAGCAATGTATCTTGAGCTCATTTCTTGTTTGCTTTTCATTTTTTTACTTTTGATCATGTTTTCACCATGAAACAAGTAGATGTCAGGCAGCAGGTCTTTTTTTGGATAAGGAACATTTTTACAAGTGGGGGCATCAGAGATTTCTACTTTCAGCATGTTACTTGGTACTTAAGTGCAGTGCAAGAAGTGGTTTGAGTTGAGTGCTGCTTGTTTTTCTTATACTGGATTTTGACTGGCATTCCATTAATATATTTAAAAAAAGTAATTTATTTTTTCATGCCTCACAACCTTTTTTGTTTCCATCTAGATATTAAGCAGTCATGCAGCCAATGCATTGAAATATTATTCTTCTACATTTCATTTTGTCTTGGACTCTCATAATGACAGTTTGGCACCCAGGGCAGTATATTTAGTTTTTGTGGTTTGCTACTACAGGTGTGTGCGTGTGGTAGGGAATACCTCAGGCTTGAACCCTGTACCTTGTATGGAGGTGTTGGTTAAAGACCTGAATTCCCTACCCACCACCATTTGTAATTCATAATATCTGTGGTTTGTAAATATTGCAATGCTTGATATTGGATGGTGCAGTGGTAGCATTGTTGCCTCGCAGCTGCAGGCTCTCCGGTTTGATTCTTGGCTGGGGTGCCTTCTTTGTGGGGTCTGTATCTTCTCCCTGTGTTTGTGTGGGTTTGCTTTTGTGCCCCCCCCCCCCGTGGGTTTGCTTTTGTGCCCCCCCCCATGTTACAAAGACATGTCTGCATTATTTCTTCCTGGGCCTCTGCTGAAAATTGTTTTTTTTGTTCCAGGTCAGACTGTCCTATTAACAAATGTTAAATAAAATTGACAAGGCAATTGAATTTCAGACTTCGGGTTTCTAAATGTTCAATTCCTTACATATTTGATGGTGCAGTGGTAGTATTGTTGCCTCAGAGCTATAGGTTTTTCTGGTTTGATTCTTGGCTGGGGTGCCTTCTGTGTGGAGTCTGCATCTCCTCCCTGTGTTTGTGTGGATTTGCTCTGGTGCCCTGCCATTTTGCAAAGACGTGTCTACAGTATTTCTCCCTAGGCGTCTGCTGAAAATTGTTTTTCTTCTGTCAGAAGTAAAATTGACAGGCATTTGAATTTCAGACAATACATAGTAACACAACCTTTTATTCTAGCAATTTTCTAAGTTTATAAGATTAATATTTGAAATTAGTCCCTATTTTTGGGACTGTATTCCCCCATTATTGGCTTCGTCCAGGTATTTTGTGCCAAGGTTGACAGCTATGGCAAGAACTGAATTCACCGAATATGTTTGAGGGCTGTATTCCCTCATTACTGGGTTTGTCCAGGTGTTTTGTACTAAGAGGTTGACAGCTATGGTGAGAACTGAATTCACCAAATGATAGCCATTTAAGTTAGTCTTTCTCTCTTTTACAAAGCAGCTGATTTGGCGTAGTGGTATGTTGCTCTGACTGTTTTGCACAGGGACCTTGGCAGTAAAATGTATGGTGGTAACAGCATTTTATTCTAGCAACTTTCCAAGATTATACAAGCAATGTTTAATGTGTCCAGCAATGTTTAATGTGTCCCTGGTTTTTGGGCTTTTGACCCCCCCCCCCAATAAATTTTGGCTTTTTCCAGTTTTCTTGTGCTGCGAAGTTGAGATGCAGTTGAGTACAGAGTCAATTTTACAAGGAGCTGAGAGCTGCAGGGGAACAGAAGTTTAGTGTTGCTTAAGTGAAGTTGGTTTGCCTTGTTAATAGCACAACAGGTTGTGTACTTGCTTTTGATGCAGAAGGCTGTGGGTTCTACTCCAAGGGGTGGATGCTGCCGTACTGAGAAGGTTCTCCTTGGTGAAGATACTAACTATGAGTCCGTTATCAGTTTGCCATCCATTTCCTCTTGCAATATTACTAGCTTATCATTTTTTTTTTAATGTAATATAGGCAATTTATTCCCGAGGGGCAGACAGACACTACTTTTCGATGAAACCATGAAATATAAAGGCGTTTGCATTCATTAGTTAGAGATTTCTTTAATGTGAAATTTAGATTACTTTTACTTCTTCAGAGATTGTGCATACTTACTGATAATGGTGGACTGTACAATTGTGCATACTTACTGATAATGGTGGACTGTGGAAGTCTGAGTAGACTTATGATGGAAATGTTCTGAACTGGGCAGTTAAGTCATTATGGGTGCATGCATTTTGTTTCATTGCTTACTGGAAAAATGTTCAAAACAAATTTAAAACGCCCTCTAACAACTGTACTGTATTGTACAAGGAATATAAATTTAGTACAATGAGGAAGGTGCATCAAAAAGAGCACATGTATGTTTCACATGCAAGGGGCCTAGGATTTGAAAACAGCCCAAAATTAATCTGCCACTGGCAAAATGTATTTTCTTTGAATGTGGGTTTCAATGAATGTGAGTTTCAAGGGCAGAGAAGTTTTAATGCAAAGTCTGTTTTTCATTGAGAGACTGCATTGCTTTGTTTAGCAGATGTCTTAGTGTTTGTGCTGTAAAATACAAAATAAAACTTTCAAATGAAGTCCAAATCATTATAGAAGTAAAGCAGTATGCACATTACTGTTTATGGTAAATGGAGTGAAATAGCCAAGTAACGGATCATTGGAATGGCTGCAGAGGCTCCATTCAACCATGATTTTATCAAGGGGGAAGGGCAGCAAACTGAGACAGGTCCAGCTGAACTATACCTCCCAACTGTCCAGATTTTTCAAAGAATGAATAGATTTTTGCTTATTTTTGGTTTGTTCATAAAATTTGTAGTTTTCTGGCAAATCATTTAGGAATTAAGTCACTAAATAATCAAACTTCATAACCTTCATAAAAATGCATGCTAAAGTAAGAACTGTTATGAGCAATTTTTTAGTACTGTTTATATGTTCCCCCAATATATTTGGCCTTGTTCAGATTTACTGCATTAACAGGTTGAGAAGTACGTGCAAATAAATTGCTTTATAGAATTAGGCATAGCCAACCTCTTAACTATCCCCGATTTTGGCTCAAAATGTTGCTCTTCCCCCTAATAATCCCTCCGTAAAATAGCAATTTTGGAAGAAAACATGGGTTTACAATTAAGAAATAACTATAATAATCAAGTTATAGATTACTTGAAATGCATGTAGATTCTTTTATTTTGTCAGCTGCTCAAGTTAGCAGTACTAATCTTAAAGTGTCCCTTTGACAGGTTCCCAGCTGTATTGTGTGGCTATTTCATATTTTTGCATCACATCTTTGGTCCATTTTTCATAAAATTATGTGTTTTGGCAAATTAGTGACAAATAGGTTCATACTAGGCCATCTGCCCTAGGGCATTTATAAGCCTAGCCATAATGTGTTTCGCTTTCACCACCCTTTATTTTGCTATGCCCATTTTCAAGGTTAGTATACTGCGCCTCTGTCCAACAGTGACACAGAAGTGATAACTGGGGTAAACCTACAATCTCCCATCCACTCATCAAGATTCCTCTTGAGAGTCAATGAGGGACTCTGCCTAACCTGGACTGGGATTTTATTTCAGAATGAAGGGAGCCTCGCCTAACCTGGACTGGAATTTTATTTCAGAAGGAAGGGAGCCTCTGGGTTATGAATCTGTCCCTCCAGCATGTCCTATTTATTTCAGTGCTGAGGTTCAAGTCTCTCGAGCGCGTAGCTCGATGGGATTTGGATTTTCCGAGGTGCAGCATGCCCATTAATTCCGGGTTGGACATGGCTTTATACGTCAAGCACAGATCGCCTCTGAACAAGCAGTATGCCACTGAGTAGAGCTTGAGTTCCTTTAACCGGGCAGCATATGGCATCTGTTTGAGCCCTTTGATCCTCTTGGTGAGGTACTTTTGGGGTCTTTCCAGTTGCTGCAGGTGTCTGGTAAGGTACATCCCAAAAGGGGCATTGTACTCAATTATGGGCCTGATGAGGGATGAGTAAAGAGGCACGATGACCTCCCCTGATCTAGATGTGAATCCCTTCATGATTAGGTGAGCTATATAAAAATGTTTTTCTAACCACTTTGGCCACATGGTTGTCAAATGAGAGATTGCTATCAATTGGGTCCCCAGGTCCCCAATTACTTCTTCTGTACTTAATGGATTACCACCTATGTGGTAATTTGTGGGCACTTTGTTTTTGCCAAAGGGGATGACTATACACTTTTTGGCATTTAGTGCGAGGCCATGGCTCTGGCACCAGTTGTCTGTTTCTTTGAGGCCCTTTTGGAGGATGCTTGTGTCGGCTGGAGAGTTGATTATGGCGCCCAGTTTGCAGTCATCTGCAAACTTGGGTCAGCCAAAGTCCTTCCGTGTTTGCCTGTACCTCCGAGGAATATATACCGAACAAGAGAGGTCCCAGGACTGAGCCTTGTGGGATACCACTTGTAACTGGTTTGGAGTCAGACATGGCTCCAGCAATTCTAACCATGTGGGTTCTGTCCTTGAGCCAGTTTGCAATCCATCTAGTGACATAGGGGTCACTATTTAAGCTGGTGAGCTTATCTATAATGCCCGATTGGGGTACTGTATCGAAGGCTTTTGCGAGGTCCAGGTAGGCTGTGTGGACCACCTTCCCCTCGTCAATGGCCTTGGTGACCGTTTCATATAAATCAACCAGGTTTAAGAGGCAGGATCTGCCCTTAAAGCCAAACTGGGTAGGATCCAGTGTCTGTAGGTCCCCAATATCTTATTTAGGAGGTCCATGATGATCCTTTCCATAGCTTTGCAGACCAAGCTAGCCAGGCTTATGGGGCGATAGGTTTCCAGGATCCGTTGAGGCACCACCTTTATGGAGAGGGACCACTGTTGCTGTACGCCACTCTTTGGGCACATAACCTGTAGTAAGGCTGAGACTGAACAGTAGTTTTAGGTTTGGGTTTAGCTCTTCTTGGAGTTCATGTAGGACACAGCCCGGGACACCGTCTGGTCCCATTGATGTTGTGTTTTTTGCTTTGGAGAGGGCGGCTCTTACCTGAGCATCTGAGATGTCAGGGGGGCAGCACTCTGCTGGGATAGATATTTGCCCTTTTGGTGTGGGGGGGGGGGGAGTTTGCGCTGAACCTGTCAGCTAGGATGTTGGCAATGTCTGTGGGTTTGGTGTATTTTTTGTCATTTTGGACTAATTCTGAGCATATCTGGGAATTACCACCCAGGTTCCCAACATAACTAAAGAAAGCCTTGTGATTGGTGTCCTGTGCAATTTTCCTCTCAAAGCTGGCCTTAGACAATTTTATGAGTGCCAGTAGTTTTTTGCCAATACTGATCAGTGATGCCTTCCCTTTTTGGGATTTTGCTCCATCATTTAGTAGCTTCCTCCTATTGTATAGTTTATGGCTGGGGTCCACCAGACAGGACATCTGCCTTTGGAGGCTTGGGTCTTGGTTTTATTTGGGATCGCATAATCCATGCATTCATAGAATGCATTTATAAAGGATTCTGCGGTCTGGGCCGTATTTTCCACAGGCCCGGGGGCTTTGAAGGATTCCACCTCGGTTTTGAGGAGTGTAAAATTTGCATTAGAGAAGTTTTTCACTGTGGCTTTCTGGGCAGGGGGTGGGGTCAAGATGTGAATATCCAGTGAGATTAGTTTATGGTCTGATCTTACCAGTGAGGGATACACTTCTGGTCTGGAGCATAGAGTCCCCATGTTGGTGATGATCAGGTCCAGTATGTTTTCCCCTCTTGTGTGAGTGGTAACAAGTTGTTCCATAGCATTTGAGTTTATAAATTCTAGGAACCTTTGGGCTAGGGTGTTGAGCTACAGTAATGCTCCCAGTCTATGTTTTGGTAGTTGAAGTCACCCAATATAATGGTGTTTGGAGAGACCTTCATATTTTCCAGTGTTCTAAGGAAGGCCGAGTGGAGTTCCTGGGTTTGGGAGGGTGGTCTGTAGCAGGCTACAAACTGGAAGGCAGTTTTACCCACTGTTAGTTGCACATGGATAGTCTCTGATGCTTCGTGCTTCTCCACCAACCTGGAGGTGTGGGCATCTTTGATGAATATCGATACTCCCCCTCCTTTTGTGGTTTGGTCCAAGTTTTGGGGCCGAAAAGCATAGTACGAGGTATATGGTAGTGCTGGGGTGCTCTCGGGAGTCCTGAACCAGGTTTCTGTTACTGCACAGATATCAATGTTCTCCATGCTAAGGAGAGTTGAGTGAGTGCATCTTGAGGTTTAGACTTCTGGCGTTGAGTAGCATTACTCAGTTTCTTATCCCTTGCGATACCTATGGAGGTGAGTTTATCTTTTGAGCCTTGCCTAAAAAAGGCACTAAGGGGGTAGCAAGAGCCTTTGCCAATATCAGAAAGCCCAGGGGTGACAGGTGCAAGCCGTCCCTAGCGAAGCATTGTGGCTTGTCGAGCATATCATCCTAAGCTGACAGGCACTGGATCCCCTTTGAATGACACCAGTACTTAAGCCAATTGATCATCTTGTCTTCATATTGTGGAATCATTCATATTGTGGCATTATTCTTGGTGAGGGCAAGATGCTACTCAAGGTCGGGGTCATACCGGCCTGGGCTACATGCTCAGAGAGCTCCTCTATGTCTCTTCATGTAGTCCAGGGAGGTACGTCTCAGGTCATTCACACCAGCATGGACAATGACAGTCATATTTGTACTTGCCTTGGAGTGACCCGAGTGCTTGTGTTATGTGGCGGATCGTAGCGCCCGACAGGCTGCTCACCGTAACCCTCTCCTTGTTCAGCCTGGTGAGCAGGACATCAGTGTGCCTGACGATAGAGTCACCTATTACAAGTGTATCAGGTGTGTTTAGTCTTAAGGGCTGTGACTGTTCGGCACACTGGCTTTGTGAGATGTGTTGCACGCGTTTTGTTTTGGGATAGCGGTTGCTTGGGTGCCTGCTTTGGAGGTCTCTCCTGCTTAGGCAGATCTTTATTTAGAGCCTCCGAGTATGTTTTTGTGTGATTATGTGTTTGGTTTGCTGTCGTGGTAGGTCTATGAGACTGGAATTGTAGTGAGTGTGGTTTCCTTCTCCTCTGTACATGAGGCAGTGCCTCAAGATTCCCAGATTCACCAGCTGGACCGGAGAGGAGATTGACAACTGACCTTTGGACATGCTAGAATAATATTGGGAACTCCTTTATAATTGAAAACAAGGGCCAGTGGGGAGAGAGGGTGTAGTGCTTTTAATTTTTAGTGCTGACATATATAATTGCTTTAGTGAGCAAGTGCCAGATAACTTAAGTGCAATGTGTTACAGGTAACAAATGCAAAAAACGACAAACAGTAACTTTCTTTCAAGTGAAACAAGGAAATAAGTACAGTAAGCAATGCAGATATCACTAGTGATCCACATAAGCGCTGAGAAGCCGCGTATTAGGTTGAATTAGCGTTCCAGGGAAACAACAAGCAAACAAGCATATAAACAAAGCTAGATTCAGCAAGCCTGGGTCTAGTCTATGCTACAGCAAATAAGGTGTACCAATTACAGTAAGATACAGTTCAAATATTCAGGCACTATAAACCTTTAACCAGAAATTCCCAGCTCAGAAGGGCAGAGTCCAGCCTCTTCTCCCACAAGAGTGCAAACCACAAACCTTCTTAATGTATAATAACTGGCCTGAAGCCCAAGTGCTTAAACCAGAACTAATAACACTAAGAATAACAGACACTGGGCTCTCAAAATCAGCAGTTCCCAACTTAGAAGGATGAAAGCTACCTGTCCTGCCACCACAGTGCATGCCACAAACCTTCCTAATGTTAAACTGGTCTGAAGCCCAAGTGCTTAATCCAAAAGACTTGGGATGATAGCTACACTTTAATCAAGTTACTACCAAGCAGTAATAAATACAATTGAATACTTTAGAGAATGCCTGGATTAGTGCTAAAGTTACAAACAAAGCTAGATCCAGCAGGCCTGAATCCAGTCTATGCCACGGCAAACAAGGCGCACCAACTTCAGTAAGAAGCAGTTCAGATATGCATGCACTACAAGCCTTTAACCAGAAATTCCCAGCTCAGAAGGGCAGAGTCCAGCCTCTCCTCCCACAAGAGTGCAGACCGCGAACCCTCTTAATGTAAAATAACTGGCCTGAAAGCCCCAAGTGCTTAAATCAGAATTAATACACTTTTAGAATAACAGACACTGAGCCCTCAATCAGCAGTTCCCAACCTAGAAGGATGTAAGCTACCTGTTCTGCCACTACAGTGCAGACCACAAACCCCCTCAGTGCAAAACTGGTCCGAAGCCCAAGTGTTTAAACCAAAAGGCTTAGAATGAGTTACACCAAGTAGTAATAAATACAACTGAGTACTTTTAAGAGGATTCAAAAGTAAAATAAAGTAGGTAGAAACACAAGTACAGTAAAAGCAGATGATTTTTTTTTTCTGAACAAGTGCCGAGATCAAAGAAACAGATTTGAGTGCTGAAACTAGAAAACTGGCTAGTTATAAGAAAAAAAAAACTAAGCTAGAAGGCTTCCCTCCAACACAGAAGGGCTTGGGGGCTCAGAAGCCTACAGTCAGTCTATACCACTTAACAGGAAAGGCAGGAAACAAGCTTAATTTTTATTTATTTTTTTCTGGTTTCCCAGATGCTCTTTGTACATGCCTGAAATCAGAATATGATCTCACTGCACTCAGTTGACTGAGCAAATGAGATGGACCCAGAGGAGTATCCAAACACAAAATTTACAAGAGGGGCAGGCAGTTTCAAGGCCACTAAGATTAACACCAAAACAAAAACAGGGAGGGTGGGTGGGACTAACTGAAGAGCAGAGTCAAAACTTCCAGTTCAATTAATATTCCTGCAACACAGTTAAAATCAATTTAAATACTGTATTTTTGGGGGGAAAAAGTGCAAATAAAGGTACTTAAATTCTCTTATACGTCCAGTTGAATACAGCTAGTTCTTAACCGGCCAAAGCTGAGGTTTTTAATCATTAAAGACTGCAGTTAGAAAATAATGAGACATTTGAGTTTCAGATTTTATACCCTTCAGAAAATTCATGCTAATGCAAGACCTATTCTATTATCTTTCTAAGTTTATTAGAGCAATATTTAAAAATTGTCCTTATTTTTGGGCCTTTGTCCCACTTGTGTATGGCTTTGTCCAGATTTCTTGTTCAGAGGTTGTGAGGTATGACAAATGTGTCAGGGCCATCACAGTCAGCCAGAGACATTTCAAATTGCGACATACTTGTTGCACCCCACTCCCCCATGTAGTGACTCTGGATGTGTCAAAGCAAGGCAAGGAGCAGTTATGCAGTGTAAACGTGCAGTGTGTCCCCCCCATCCAAGGTAGATACAAGTACTACAGTGGCTTTTCATCTGTCCTTGATTTTGCAGAATGGTCTGGTTTTGGTCATATTTTTGACCTGTTGATTTATGCTTATTACTCAAAGTGCCTGTTCTGTGTTTTAAGTAGCAATGCTTTAATGACCATAAGGTAAGCTAGTCGGAGATCGTAAGATGCAAGTAAGCTTTAATAAGCATACGGTTAAAGAATTGCCAGCATTGAAAGCTTCTGTTGTTGCCATGCAGAGAATACTTAACTAAATAAATGTATAAGCCTTGGGTATTGAAGGACAGGATTACATTATTTTAAAAAGCTCACACTTGGAGACTTCCAGTCATCTCTACAGGCTTTACCCGTAAACTAAACAGAATGCCAATCATGTGTGGTCCATAACCTGTACAGTAATCCTTTTTAAGCAATGTATCTTGAGCTGGTTTGCTTTTCATTTTTTACTTTGATCATGTTTTCCCTATGAAACAAGTAGATTACTCAGGCAGCAGGTCTTTTTTGGATAAGAAACAGTTTTACAAGTGGGGGCATCTCAGAGATTTCTTTCAGCATGCTACTTGGTACATTAATAAAGCTGAATATAAATTATAATTAGAACTGCAGTGCAAGGAGAAGTGGTTTGAGTGCTGTTTTTCTTATACTTTATTTGGACTGGCATTCCAGTAACGTATTTAAAAAGTAATTTATTTTTTCATGCCTCACAACCTTTTGTTTCCATCTAGATATCAAGTAAGCTGTCATGCAGCCAATGCATTGAAATATTTTTATTCTTCTACACTTATTTTTGTCTTAATTGGACTCTCATAATGATGGTTTGGCACCCAGGGAAGCGTATTTAATTAAAGTTAGTTTTTGTGGTTTTGAGCATAGCTCCTCCCCTTTCTAGTTGGCCACACCTTCCCCATTGACCCCACCCATTCAGCCATCTCCTGCAGCCCCCCTTTGATTTGAAGTCACCAGCCACCACTGATGGCTACAACTTAGCACCCAGAAAACAAAAAAGACTTCTCATTTATGCATATTTAAAACAAAAGTTTCAGATAACTGAAAGCACAATTGCAAGTGGTCAAAGCGATGACAATGTCACTTGGTCTTGATAAATGTGCAAACGCAACCTTTAAAGCAGGAAAGCTGTAGCACCAAGAAAACGTCAGTTTGGGACAGGAATACAATATAAAGACCTTGAGCAAGCAAGAGGAATTTATGAAGGATCAACAGTAAAACAGGAAAAATGTGAATAAAACTTAGTAAGGAATACTTTAGAAAAATAATACTGAAAACGAAGCTGCCATTTAGGAGCAAAGTCCAAGTGATAAACCAATTTGCTCTTCCTGTCCTAATTTACAGCTTTGACTGCCCCCAAAAGGTGATGGATAGGAAAACAAGGAGGTTTCATGCTCACAGGATTATAAATTAGTGCATACCAAGATTATATTCCCCATTCTGAAGGAGGTACGAGCCTCCACTAAATTGATTAGATGTATAGACCTGTAATCCTGAAGACTGCATATATACCTGCTGAGCTCACAAGACCAAAATGTAGTGAAAGTTTTGAAACATAAGTAGTGCAAGTCTAAGATGACTTCCCTACAGAAGCATATCAGTGTCAAGCGGAAGTGGAAATCAATCGGAAGTAGATTCAAAAATCAGGCATCAAATGGATGTGCCAAAACACAAAAAAAAAAGAGAAGGCAAGAAATGTAGAAAATGCATAAATATAGTTGCAAGTACAGAAAGGCATAATAATGTGGCAAGACTGTTGCATTTGGTACTGTGCAAACATTATAATGAAGTAGCCGAAAAACACTGGAAACATGAGCCACAAAGCATCACAGAAAGTGATTAAGTTTAGATCACATGGGATCATCCATTACCAACAGTTCAAAGAATAGATACGAGAAAACCAGACATGAAGACAAAACTAGCATGGATCATTTAAATTGCTACACTCAGTGACTACAGTGGAGAAACAAAAAGTACCAGGATTTGCAGGCAGAAACAAGCATAGTGTGGAAGAATGTGTAGACAGTCCCAGTAGTAGTTGGTGCAACAGGTCATATAAAAAGGAATTTATAGTCATACTTACATACGTTACCAATGCATACAAAGTGCAGGAGCAGTCACTGCAGCACCCACAGTGTGCCAAGTAAAGAGCACTTCTGGTTAACAGCAAAGATTGAAACAATACTAATTTCATGAACTTTAACCATACTTTTGACTTAGAATGGGGTCCACTCCCATCATAGTACTAATTATATATATATATATATATATATATATATATATATATATTTATTATTATATATATATATATTATTATTATATATATATTATTATATATATAAAAAACTTTCAGAGACACAGTTCGATCTCCCAGTTTAACATGGGCTGTCGACTTCCCAACCTATAATGCCTTAATATAGGTAAGTTCAGTACTGACATTTTCTTTGCAAGCTGATGTGGGCCTACTGTTTACTATTAAAGTCTACAAGCCCAACTGCTGAATCACCAAGCCAGCTTTTAACCTATTTGGAAGTATTTAAGGCGTACATTTAAATTTACTACAGCACGATTTCTGCAAGTTTAACTAGCTGAAATGCCCTGTGTTTTGAGCTTAGTAAGGCAGTTTTACAAATCGGACATGGACTGATTTTGTAAATATATAACTTGGCTTCAGTTGCAATTTCTTACTTTACAGCAAATCAAAATTTCACATCCCTAAAAATATTAATTTTTGGAGGATCTGTAATTTTGATAGTGCCAGTCATGTTGGAAGCTTTTACACCATTCCAAATAAGGTAACTACTAGTGCATCTCAATCCCAAAGTCTCACTGAAGATAAAGCATGTAATCTGGATATGGCCCCAAGAAACAAAACACAGAATATGGATATTTGCATCAGACAGAACATTGAAGAGTCATAAATTCTCTTTCCAAGGCACATTGTTGTACACAGCTCTAACAGGGGACTCAAATGCCAGGCTCTGAAGAGTCAGAACCTATCTTTACACATGTTTTTCAGAAGTCTGCAATGCATACAGCTTTGAATTTGTTTTTTTATAGTGCTAGACCACACACTTGAAGCTCCTCACTCCAAACATATTAGGCATACCTGGTGCTCGTTCTGTGATGGAACAATTTTACAAGACTTAAATACAAATTTTGCATTGCAAACATGTTACCTGAACAGGAGGCACCACTGAAAGAAAAACTGCCAACAATAGTACAAAGATGACAGCAACCACCAGCAATTTGGGAAAAAAAAAAAAAAAAAAAAAAAAAGTCATAGAAGGTCTAAAGAAAGGAACTACACAACTAGAATAAAGTCACCAACTAAAATGGGGTTATAGGGAACCCAACAAACAATACTGGAGGAACCAAGAAAGGAATGATGAATAAAAAGACTGTGGAGAACATTTTGCTAGGAAATGGTTTGAGATTCTCTCTCTCATGGTTAACACTGCACTCTAGCAAGAGATCTGGAATGAAGATGTACATCTTAAGAGCATTATGGGATAAGTAGACAGCAACTGAAATTTCCTGGTTACTAGGTCCAAGTTACCTTAACACCTACTTGTTTTACTCCTGCTGTGACCCAGGAATGACCTACTCATGGCATTTTCTTCAAAGTTTACCTTTTTTTGTTTAAAAAAGCCGTTCATTTTGACAACCTTTGTCAAAAGAGCTACCAAAGAATACCTGGTCAGAATAAACAGTCTTTCTATTCACCCAACTTCCAGAGCTGCACAGGAAAGCATAAATGATACCAAGATGGCCAAGTCTAGGTAGGCTGCATGCACAGATTTGCCTTCTTCCAGGGCTTTGGTGACAGTCTCAAAGAAGTCAACCAAGATAAACAGGCAGGATGCCCCCTTTAAACTGGGTCGGGTCAAGTTTATGAAGGCCCTTAGCCAGTAGCCAAAAGCCCCCCCAGAGGGGTCAGGTGGAGACTAAAAATCCATCATTTTTGTCTGTATTGAGGCATCATCTTAGGTGAAGGTAAAATACTGCTCAAGGGTAGGGATATAGTCACATCTACATGTAGTCCAGAGAGGGGAGTCTCAAGTCATTCACACCAACATGGACTATGAGAGTCATAACACTGGCTGTTGAGAGACTTGAGTGGGTGTGTGATTTGGCAAATCCTGGCACCTGACAGCCAACTGTGACCTTGTCCTTATCCAACCTGGTGAGTGGGACATCAGAGTGTCTTACAATGGAATCATCTAAACTAGAGGATTTCTGTCTATGCACAATGAGCTGAGTGGAGGAGAGGCATTGACCAAAACTGTGATATACAAGTATCCTGTTTTTTTGTTTTGCTTATTTTTACTAGTTAATGATTATTCTAGCCATTAATAGCACTTTTGTCTGTTGCACAATTTTACTGCATTATTGCTGTAAACTGCATGGTTGTACTGAAGTGGTCAGTCTTACAGGGCCTAATAAATAAGGTTTTTACTGTCACACTGTTTGTAAAGCTTTTTTAGTTAGTTTCACTGTGTGAAAGTTTAACTGGAATTTTTCGCCATTTGTTAATAATCTGTTTGTTCTAATTTCCTGCCAAGGAGTGTTCATTATAACCGATTTGTTTGCAGTTAAAGCATTTGAGTCTCCTTGCATCTTTATCTGTTTAAAGACATTCATTTAGTGGCTCACTGCTGTTTTTATGCTGTGATAAACATCTATGTAGTGTTTTGGTACTGTATGAGGAAGTTGGGAGTGTCAGGGAAGTATGCAAGAGTGGTACAGGATATGTACGAGGGTAGTGCGACAGCAGTGGGAGTGATGGATGCATTTAAGGTGGAGGTGGGATTAAATAAAGGATCAGCTCTGAGCCCCTTCTCATTTGCAATGGTGATGGACAAGTGAGATCAGACAGGAGTCCCCGTGGACTATGATGTTTGCATAGGACATTGTGATCTGTAGTGAGAGTAGGAAACAGGTGGAGACGACCCTGGAGAGATGGATATATGCTCTAGAGAAAAGAGGAATGAAGGACCCTGGAGAAATGAAGATATGCTCTAGAGAAAAGAGGAATGAAGGTCAGCAGGACTAAGACAGAATGTGTGTGTGTGTAAACGAGAGGTAGGATAGAGTTATGGTGAGGATGCAAGGAGTAGAGGTGACGAAGGTGGAGGAGCTTAAAATACTTGGGATCAATAGATCAGAGTAATGGTGAGTGCGGAAGAGAGTACAGGCAAGATGGAGTGGGTGGAGAAGAGTGCCAGGAGTGATTTGCGACACACGAGTACCAGTAAGAGTGAAAGGAAATGTCTACAAGAGGGTAGTGAGACCACCTATGTTATATGGGTTGGAGACCGTGGCATTGATAAAGGCAGGAGTTAGAGCTGGATGTGCCAGAGTTAGATGTTAAGATTTGCACTGGGTGTGACGAGGGTGGACAGGATCAGGAATAAGTAAATTAAGAGTGTCAGCCCAGGTTAGAAGGTTTGGAGACAAAGCCAGAGAGGTGCAAGATTACGTTGGTTTGGACATGTGCTGAGGAGGGGGATGCAGAGTATACTGGAAAAAGATGCTAAGGATGAAGCTACCAGGTAACAGGAAAAGAGGAAGGCCTAAGACAATGTTTATGGATGCGGTGAGAGAGGACATGCAGGTGGCTGGTGAGAAGAGCAAGATTCAGAGGACAGGAAGAAATGGAAACAGATGATCCGCTGTGGTGACCCCTAACGGGAACAGCTGAGAGGAGTTTTTTCTGCCTAAAATAGTGTAGCTAGTAGCTGTAGTATTCTTCACCCTCCCTTACTGCTGGTGTCTTATACTTGGTGGCTTAGCAATTGCCTGTCCCTACTGTAAATTTGATCTGGAACACTCCTCCCAGTCTAGTGTCATTAGCTCATTCTACCCAATACAGAGAACATTTGAGAAGGCCAACCCACTTAGTTTCTTAACCTTTAATTATCTTCTGTTCCTCCTTTCTCCCTTTTCACTTAACTAGACTCTACCATTGCTAGAATCTCATGTTCAGAGTGTGCTTCTCAAACAATAGAGCTGATAAGTATATTTTGCCACTTTTAACTGTTCAGAGTTCTGCTTACTGTATTTGCTTTAATATTGCTACACACTTACGTGCACTAATTTGCACCTCATTTAGATTACTTTTATTTTTATAGAAAAGCAGCTAAAACTGTAGTAAAAGTTCTAAGCTGGTTTCCCACCTTTCCTGTAACTTCTCTAGTCCAGATACAGATTTGCTGTACCCAGGACTGTTTGCAAGCTTCTGAGCCTGCTTTTCTGTGTTAGAGGAAGTCTTCTAGCTTATCAATGGGAGTGGTAAGCATCTACCACAAGAGGAGAGGTTTCTGGCCTAGACGTAGTGTATTGGTAGTTTGGCCAGTTTTTCCATCCCTTTCAACTTTCTAGTTTAAAAGGCCACGTTTATGCAGGTTTGCACTTGTTTAAGCTCCGCTCACCAGCACCGAGCTGAGGTAAACTATTACTGGTGCCAGAAAGTCTGCTCTTCAGTTTTTCCCTTAGATCTTGCTAGTGCTTTCTCTTACACTTCAAATAGCCTAAGCGCTTTGCACTTAAAACAGGTTTTTGTAGCAATTATTATAGCACACTTAAGTGTCATCACCACTAGTCATTCATCGAAATAGCTCCAGTACTTAGTAATTATGACCACCCCCTCCTGGCATGATTAAAGGGCAGTTCCCTGTGCTTTCTCCTATTAACCTAGTGCACTTGGGATTTCTGAGACAGTGTAGCAACTGCCTCATGTGCACAGACATCTCCTCTTACCTGCTAATATTCAGACTTGAGAGATGCACTTATCACCAAACTGGAAGCTATGCACTCTCCACCCAAGACTGGACTAGCTAGTCAAAAAGGAGGTCAACACCTGCACCACACAGCCCTCCAGAACACCCACCATCACAGCTCTCACATAAAAACAAACCACACCCCCACCTTCATGGAGGCTCTCAACAGAAATTTACTCAAAACAGTAGAGACCTCCAAGACAGAAACCACAGGAGACACAGCTCGCCTCCACAGTGTGCCCCTCAACTTAAGCTATTAAGGGTAAACACCTTGCCCAATACACTAATCATAGGTGACTCAATAGTGAAGCACACAGATGTCCCATTATTAGGTTGAATAAGAAGGTAACAGTCAGCTGTTTATCAGGTGCTAGAATCAGGCACAACACAAGCACTCCGGTCACTCCACTACAAGTATGACTCTGTCATTGTCCATGTGGGTGTGAATGACCCAAGATGCACCTCCCTGAACTACATGAGGAGACATGTTGGAGCTCTCAGATTATGTGGCCAAAGCAGGTATGACACTAGCCCTGACCAGTATCTTACCGTCCACCCAGAATGATACCGCAGTACAAACAAAAAATGATTGACTTCAACAACTGGTTAAGTTTCTGGTGTCACAAAGGGGATCTAGTATCCATCTGCTTGGGATGACATGATTGACAGACCTCAATGCTTTGCCAGAGATAGCCTGCATCTGTCACTCCTGGGTTTCTTGGTACTGGCTACGACTGCTTGCCACCCCTACAGTGCCTTTCTTAGGTGGTGTTCCAAACACCAAATTACCACCATAACAGTTACAAATAAATACAATCTGAGGGTCATGCTGCTCATCGCTAGAAGTCTGAATCTCAAGATGCACTCTGTTGAAGTTCTCCTCAAAATGGAGAGCATTGACATTTGTGCTACAACAGAGACCTGGTTTAAAGTGGCAGAAAGCACCCCTGCGCTACCAGGCTATAACTCATCCCACACCTTTAAACCCAGAAACAGACTGAAGCTCCGAAGGCAGTGGTGTCACCATATTCATAAAGGACTAGTAGCCCAGCATACCACATCTGAGATACTTTGGGTACAACAATGGGCAAGACAGCGATCCAGGTCATAGCCTGCTATATGTCCCCCCTCTCACTACACATTCCTAAGTACCCTGGAATCCATCAAGGTACAACCCAACACTCTCATACTAGGAGACATCAACTACCCCTCCATCAACTGAGAAAACTACTCTAGCACCAATAAACTTGCCCAACACTTCCTGAAATTCATCAATTACAATGCCCTGGACCAGCTCAGACCCCCACTAGAAGAAGCAGCATCCTTGACCTGGTTATTAACATGAGCAACCATTGCTTTACACCAATACTCAATCCCTCCATGGTCAGATCTGACCATAAACTAATCACCATGGAAATCCATATCTCACCCACACGCCCTGTAAAGGTAACCACCTTGAAAACCTTCTCCAAAGCTGACTTGGGACTCAAAAACCAAGGTGGCCAACTTCACGGCACCCATGCTAATGGAAAACAGCTGCATGACTGCCAAATCATACAACAATGCACTGTACGAACATGTACATAAATTATGGAACTAGCCATACCCAACAGAACCAAGACACTCTCCTCCAAAACAGGAAGCCAATCTGGTGGTCCCCAGACATTAATAAACCCTACAACAGAAGGAAAACAGTTGCAGAAAATGGTGAAATCCCAAAATTGGAAAAACTCCTTTATTAGCCTCAACAAAAAGTTGAGATCCCTCATCAAATCCTCTAAAGCCAGCTATGAAGGCAGAATCACGGCAGACACCAAAAACAATCACAAAGCCTTCTATAGTTATATCAAGAGCCTCAAAGGCAATACCCAGATTTGCTCCAAGTTACTGCACAATACCACCTCTTATACTGAGCCAACAGATATTGCCAACATACTGGCAGACAGATTGGAGAGCTGTGATAGTGGGTGTTCTGGAGGGCTGTGTGTTCCATGTGGTGTGGTGTGGTGCAGGTGTTGACCTCCTTTTTGACTAGCTAGTCCTGTCGTGGGTGGAGAGTGCATAACTTCCAGGTTGACACAAATCACAATACTGGAAGAATGCCACGCACCCAGCATTAAGTACAGGTTAAATCTGCATTGCCCAAGGCCAAGAACACAGCTTCCGTGGGACCTGATAATATCCCTGGCTGCGTTCTACATGAACTACAAAGCAAACTTGCACCATATCAGTGTGCCCTGTTCAGTCATAGCCTCACCTCAGGCTTTGTCCCTACCGAATGGCACACTGCTACAGTCATCCCTCTCCATAAAGGGGGAGCAAACATAACCCCTGGGAATTATCACCCATTAGCCTGATGAGTCTGATATGTAAAGCTATGGAAATCATCATGGACCTGATTAACAAAGAGGTCTCCAAAATCTGGCTTTGTGAAAGAAGATCATGCCTGCTAAACCTGGTTGACTTTGAGTAAGTCACCAGGGATGTGGATGACAGTAAGGCAATGCCTACGCCCTACAGCCTACCTCAATCTGGCCAAGGCCTTTGATACCATTTCTCACTCAGGAATTATGGATAAACTCACCAAACTAGGCAACCACATATCACTAGATGGGTTGCAAATTGGCTCACCGAAAGAACACACACTCTTGAAAGTAGCTGCCAACAGGGATTGGTCCTGGGTCCTCTCCTATTTGGCATCTACTACTCAGAAGTCCAGGCTAACAAAGGGACTCTGGCTAACCAAGTTGACAAGATAACTGCAAGCTGGGAGCCATTATTAATTCCCCAAGTGATACAGACATCCTACAGAAAGGCCTCACTGAGACCAATGACTTGTCGAAACTATGGCCTTAAGCTTAATGCCAAAGAATGCATAGTCATCCCCTTTAGTAAAAACTCAGTTCCCACATCGATGGGAGCCCACTAAACACTGAAGGCATAAGAGATTTAGGACACAGGTTGACAGCAACCTCTCCTTTGACCACCACATTGTCACTGTGGTCAGAAAGTCCTTCTATTCAGTTCATCTCATTACCAAGGGTTTTGCATCCAGGAAGAAAGAGGTAATCATCTCTCTCTACTCTTCTCTCTTTAGACCAGTCAAGTATAATGCCCTTTGGCATATACCTCACTAGACACCTGCAATAGCTGGAGAGGCCACAAAAATACCTCATGAAGAGGATTCTAGGCATTACACTTGTGTCCTACATGGACAGACTCAAGTCCACCTTTTCTTGGTTTCTTTTTGGTTGAGAGATAAAGGTAGGCGTGTGTGTATATAGAAGAGGTAGATAGATAGTATACCTCTCAACTGTCCAGATTTTGGTCTGCTCCTCATAAAAAAAGGATTGAAGTTTCAGACTTCATATCACCTGGTATACAACTTTTGTTAAATTTCTGCCTTGGTGGTCCCCGAAATAATTCTCCTATTTTCACTGGCCCCAAGTGTAAAAAGGATGAAAACCCCTGCAACAGAGCAAATATCTTTGCTGGCATGTACTGCAGCAACCAATGTGATGTATCAAGGTGCCTTTTAGAAGCAAAAGCACATTGTTGGATCTCTAGTATGGGCACATGTTTGGTTTGTCATGCCTTCTGCTTCTGTACAGGTAATGGAAAAGGTATCTGCCAGAGTTCTGATGGGTATGCTACACGACCCACTTTATATGCAATGCTTATGACAAAAGACTGAAAGGACTACCACAGTTCACATGGAGGTCATAAACGGGCACTCTGTGCAGTCTGAGAATCTGGCACTCACTGTAACAACTTCCCTTAGTGTCACATACATGTTAAATGACCAAGTACTTTTCCTTGCGAGCCTAAATTTGGAATTAATGCCACACTCTGCTTGTATGGTGACTTGTGGCAAATGCCTGTAATATTCCAGTCAAGATGTTTGAAGATCATAGTCTTTAGCACCACCAATCTCCTTGCCCTCTGTAGCTTTCACTGCTACTATGTCCACATGGCAACCATTTTTTTTTTTAAAATTTCAAGTCCAACATAAGTCTGACGGATGGCACCCATTTCATAACCACTATTTTCAGGTGACTGCAACTTTGACACACTGTACGCTTTTTCAAAACACTCAACAGTAATGATTAGGTGCTACAAATCATTACAGCTGGCCATCAGTTCTAATTACAGGCAGTGGTTCCCCATAAATGCACTTTATTGTCATCCTTAGTTTACACAGTCTGGAATTACCTGCAACTCCTTTCACTGTTAGATGGACAGCAGTCAAAACTTTTTTTTAATGCTGGATTATGTCCACATCTGCCTTCATAGCAGATATTACAATGTGGTCTTTTTCAGTTAGGATGTGCTAAAAAGGATTCAGAAGTGTAAGACTAGTAATGTCTTCCAGCTGTTCCCACTTAGGTGTCACCACAGTGGATCTCCAGTCCACAGACTAATAAAATGCACCACAAAGCATCTAGAATCCCTATGGCTTTGCCCCCAGACTCCTGGCCTAAGAGTACAATCTTCTTGCCTATGGAGAAGACGAATGAGTAACTCCTGTAAGGAGGAAAAAAAATAAATAAAAAGATAGTAATCTGGATGGTGTACATAGGCCAGGATGAGGGGGGGGGGGACGCAAGGGGACTTTTCACCTAAGGTGCCTGTTAACCCATCTGCTTGCACTCATCTTAGGCAATGAACCTGTTTTTCAAGTTAAACTGCATAACAGGAGAAAACAGTTTTGACACAGAAAACACATATTACATGCATCTCTCAGGTGGCAAGACCTTCATAAAATAGAGGATAAAAAAGTGAAGGGGAGTCTGCTACTGCAAAAAGTGGGCTAAAAACCTGTCATTACCAATACCATCAATGCCATTCCTATAGAGGATAAGAGGATGGTCCATGAAGAACTCTGAATGAAAAAATGCAAGACTCTCCAGGACATGCACATTTCCATCTACTAGAAGTACAGATATCAGTGCAAACTGAAGTAGTGGGCAGCACAGCGGTGCTGTAGTCATACTACCTCAAAACACTTAGCTGAGTCAGCTCTCCGTTGCAGTGCATATCTGCAGAGTTTGTATATTCGCCCTTTACCTGCATTGTATACGTCTCTACGAATGACTTCTCCCATCACAGAAACATGGATTAGGTGACTTAATATTACTCACTACGCCTAAGAGCATGGGGCACCCGGCACCTCTCCCAACCAGGGATAGCTTGTTTTACACCCACCGTTTGTTAGAACACTCGCTTCCTCCTTACAGCCCTGAACGATTATGCCAATTAATAGAGTTGCCACCTTTTCATATGGCCATAGTGGGACATTTTCAGGACACATCAGATTTTACAGACCGACAAACCCACGGTCAGTACAAGGTTTCTTGCCTAAATATAAGCTTATTCTTGTAACAACTTAGTTGCTTTTCCTGTTTCTTGTAACATGTAGGTATCTTAGATACAGAAAGAACTATAGTATGCAACTATTACATTACACATGGGATATAATTATGTCCTACAATCTCAGGACATTTGCCACGTTTAATATATTTAGTCAGGACACTACCGCCCAAAGAGGGACTGGGACAGGTGGTAACCCTAAACTAAATAAATAAAACTACAATAAGTAAAACTGTATGTGTCTGGTACACAGTTACAAACGGCCATTTAAAACGTAAGAGTTTTGTTTATACCCTCTCTCGCGCAGGAAAAGTGAAGAAATGTTTAGAATTACATCACGTCGGAACAAAGGTTAACTTACAAACAATGAATGAAAGCCTTTATAAAACACTCCAGAAGATTAGTTTTCTTCATTTGCTCCAACTTGCACACTCTCAGTGTAGCATACCGCTCAACTGTCTCCGATTTTGACTCAGTTCTGTCCCGCTTAACCCATTCTGTTCGGAACTCTTAAAACTTTTTGATAAAAGGTGGTGAATTGTACTTTATGAATAATGACAATGATTAAAAGTTGAAGAGTTTTACTACTGAAACGTTAATTCACGTCTTATTTTGTCAAGGCCTCAGCTTGATAATACTAATATTTTGCAGGTATCCCTGACGGTTTCCAGATTTAACCCGATTCTTTAAAAGTCATGGTATAAACCCATAACACAATACTTTAAACGCATGTATATTTCCGGAATCCCTACAATTTCAGGATGTATTTATGCGTGTCATGTCTTCATCTGTAACAGTATCTCGATGCTGTCACATAATAGTCTTGCGCGAAAATAATCACCAATACCATAACAGTGCTTAACAATACTGGAGGATTACCTGACAAGTTTGGCGAGACCTTACTCATCTAAATTAAAGAGGGACAAACGACAAAAAGTAATTAAAGCTCTTAACTACGTTTGACAGTTCCTACTACCACTACCATCAGAAAAAGCTTCCGCATACTAATTAATCCAGAGGCAATTCACGTCGTAACATCACCAAGAACAGATTGACAGCACTACTACTAACATATTGCTTTTTACAGTGATAGTAGAGTCCCCTACATAGCGAGCAGACAGCTATTCACAGCAACGTTACCTTATTAAGGTGAGGATCCCGAGTAATGTCATAGCCTCTTTTCTTGGTGTAAACAAACGATTTCGGTTCCTTTTTGACTCTCTGAGTCTCGCACATAACGAATTCTTGATTCACTGCTTTGGACATTTCCCCCTAAAAACGTTTAAAAGTACACAGTAATTAGTAGACTAATCATTCGCCTGGATAAATACAACAATACAAGCGTAAGCTCAACTTTTAAGGTATAAAGGCAAGGCAACGCCTGTTTACACCTCTTCGGATCACTACAGCTGATTATCATGTCATTCACCGCTAAAAATACTTACGCATAACAATTAAGTCAGTAAATTGCTTAATACACTAGCACTTTGCCAATAAAGCAAACTGAACTGCAAACAGATTGCGTAATGGGCAAAGTTACTTTTCTTAAGTACCTTTAAAAAGCTACAACTGAATCTACTTGTGATTCTCATGGGATTGTCTTTAACAGCTTACCTGATGCAACCATTAACTGTACGAGTTGGTTACCACACAAGTAGGGTAACATCAGGTCAAACAGAAATTGCTGAAAGGCTAATGCTGAGATCATATGGAAAGGCGAGTGGTACGACTGGTGAACAGTTTAGGATTGGCTGATGCATTTGCAAGCTTTGTATAGCATTATTATCTGTCCCCATGCATGTCTGGTGTGAATGCAAACTATCAACACTGTTAAGCCACACTGATCAACACTTTTTTGTGGTGGTTGAGGAGGATGACATAAATAATTTTCAAACTGATAGTGCAACATTATTGTGCTTATTTGTCACTGACTAAAGGAATGATCATATACATACGTAGAAATCAGGACATTTTGGAGAAAGTGCAAATGACTACAGACTAGGTTTACCACCTGTCCCACTTTGCGAGGGACAGTCCCTGTTTGGGCAGTTGTGTCCTGCAAAAATATTGTAAGAATGGCAACTGTCCTGAAATATTAGGGCAAAATTATTTCCTATATTTTATGTAATAGTTGCATAAACAGTTATTCTGTATCTGAAACACCTAAATGCTATAAGAAACAGAATAAGCAACTAAAATGCTACAAGAATAAGTTTTTATTTAGGCAAAAAGTGAAGTAATGTCCCTTGTACTGGCCGCGGGTATGTTTTGGCCTGCAAAACCTGATGTTTGTACCACAATTGTCCCATTTTGGCCATCTGAAAAGGTGGCAACCCTACTACAGACCTGCATTTTATAAGCCAGTTAAACAAGACCATTTTTCCATTCATTTAAACAACTTGGTGACTGCAGTAGAAGTCAAGTTTGAGAAAGATATAATCAGTCACCGAACCATTTAACCCCATTAACTGGTGGCCACTTACCTCAAAGGACTGAACTATTTAACTACATTAACTGGTGGCCCCTTACCTATAGGGATCTAAACATTTCATTTAGTGTAATAGCCTATTTAAGCCCCACCACCTGCTTCTGTTCACTTTGGCATGTAGTACCAATAGGAAGTCAGGCCTTCAGGAAATACCAGCACATTCTTGACCTTGCCTTCTTTCAGAAGAGCAAGGGTCCTAATGATGGCTGCAATTTGTCCGAAGGGAAAAGGAGTCAGGTCAGGCTTCCCAATCTGTCCCCATCCTCTTTGAGAATCCCAGCCAAAACTTCTCAGGGCTGACCTTGTATCAAAGCTTGACTGCAACAGCTTAGCCTTCTTTACCTATTTACTGGAGGGGGTGGCTATGAGAATAACTGGCCCGCTTACTTAACTCCTTTCTGAGAATGGATTGTGGATTTGCTTAGTCTACTGCCTGTGGTGAAAGAGGCTGCTCTATATGAGCTATATCTGCCTTCCCCACCACAACCACCACCATTTTGGCTATGCTTCCATTCCTCTACTTACTGTTTTCTTGCCTGCCTGAGCAAATCCTACCATTTCTTCTTGGGATTCCCATAATGCCTACCTCCACCCTTCCCCAATAGGTATGCTGCTGTGTCTTCCTACTGATAAAGTGTAGTTTTTTTGTAATACTTTAATACCTTACTATAATGCATACATAAACAAAACTTTATTCACACAGTAAATAGGTATTAACAATGGCCATATGGGCTATTGTCAATGTTGTCATTTGATGAAAACTAAGAACAATTAATATTTACACCAAGAGCTACATCATTACATTAACTTATTAACACCCAATGTGATGTGATATGCCACAGTTCTAGGAACCTACAAACATCCTTACTTTCCAAAGGATTTTCTGGAAAGCCAACTTAAAAACATTACACCAAAAATATAACTATTCTTTGAACAATAAAAAGTAACAAAATGGTACAAACAGCAATGTTATCAGTAAAGAGTCTTCTTTGCATTGATAATAGTCATTACTGTGACAGTCACTATATTATTATGCATACAAGCCCAAAATAATATTTTTCTAAAATGCTTCACAAGCAAATTATGATATCTTGGAAACTGTACAACCTAGATGAATTTTGTCAAATTACTTTTGTTAGCCAGACAAAAGCTTTTATATGACAGCAAAAAGTTACTTTCTGTGGGCATGTTCACTGAGATATTTACAGAACTATGATGAATTATGTTTATTTGTATAATTAACAATATTAATAACAGTGAAAATATCTCAAAATGTGCAGCTCAGGGTACAAATATCAGTGATAGTTTTATTCATCAACTAGAGTTTCATCTGAAGACATCCAATAGTTTGTAAGTCAGCCAGTTATAGAAATATTAAGTACATAGGCAAATATTTCACATTTTCATAATTGCTAGCAAATTAACTACCAATATCTCCAGTTTAGTGTACTGTAATTGCACATACACAATGTACTTTTCATTCTCTCACCAGGACATATTGTACCATATCCCTCAATAACATGTAGGTTTCAGTTATGAAACTATGAATGCAGATACAGATATGAACATATGAATAATAAAGGGAAAATCAGAGGTTAATTTCTCTATAGCAGGACATTTGAAATTAACAATCTTAGTAATATTTTGTTAAATACACATTGAACTTTCTAATACTGCCTATAATTAATTCGTGACTCATTCAGTTAAGGAAGGCAGACCCAAAAAAATGCCTGGATGCTATAAGGAGCTATGAGTGTTAATTGAAAGTATATAAAAAGGTGCTATAGGCTTGAATGAGTTAAAGAGGATTCCAAGAAGGAGGGCCTCAAGCATATGAATTGCTGAAGTTTGCCTTATAGCTGTTAACAACAATGCTGAGTATTGAAGGAGGTAGGGGCAATGTGGGGAGTATGTATTACACTTAAGTATTACCGGGCATGGCTGCCACAGAATGCTGACTTGCCACCCAGTTCAGTAGTGCCAAGGTGCAGGTCTTGTGAAGAATCAATGCTGTTTTCATTACTGTGTGTATTTGATAGACAAAGCTGAATATTAGGATTTCCCTAAGCAGAAAGAAAGGAGCAGACTCTGGAACATGATGGTAAGGAACATGTGGCCCTGTCTGCCTGCATGCTGGGTAGGCTGCTGTGGGATAGATAGAAACCACTGTCCTGAAATGTGTAAAATTAGAGGTTATACAGGCTGATCACAGCACAACTTTTAAGCAGGAGGGCTGTCAATGGCCTGAAGGAAAGGTTATGGACAAGATTTCAGTCTCTGTCATACTGCCTGGCACTGTAATGTTTACAGGCTAATCATGACCAGTCTAGGTGTGACAGGTGGGAATTCAATCATAGCTAGGAAAAGAATTGGTATTATGAGGCTTTGATCTCCACAAAACTGGATGTGATATATATTTTCTTTTTTTTTTTCAGTTGGCATTACTGGTAGGATACATACTCCACTGAGCATAACTCTGAACCTCACAGCACAAAAAAAATCTGGACAAAGTGAAAAATAATGGGGGACAAAGACTCCAAAATAGAGACAATTTATAAATATTGCTCTTATAAACTTAGAAGGTTGCTAGAATACAAGGCGATGCATTAATTTTCTCAAGGATATGAAGTCTGCAACTCAAATGTCTGCCATTATTTAGTGATTCAGTCCTTTGATTGGCAAGAAAACCACAAATTTTATGAGAAACAGCCCAAAAATATGAAGCAAGAATCTAGATACTCTAGGAAACATCTGGACATCTGAGAGGTATGCCATTGTTAACACTACCACCAAGAATTAATTGAGCTGTGCATAACCTTAGCAAAGCAGGAGCAGTTTGAAGAACTTGTCTGAGATGATTGTGTGTGTGTGTGTGTGTGTGTGTGTGTGTGTATACCACACACACACACACACACACACACACACACACACACACACACACACACACACACACACACACACACACACACACACACACACACACACACACACACACACACACACACACACACACACACACATACACACATTGTCATTTGGAGTGATATCACCACACCTTATCAAACTGATCCCCCGGGATTCATGAAGCTCGGTACAAGGCCGGCATTAGGCTTGCGCCGACCGTGTGGTGTGTAGATGGCACAGTAGTGCCAAATGCATATTAATGAAGGCATGCTGTCGCCACAGCCACGTGCATAGGAAACGAGCGCGAGTGCATAGGGTGTGTCGAAGTGCCGCAAGGAGGTGTGGAAATGTCATCTGTCGACGTGCAACCTAAAATGCTTGCATATAACAATTTGCCTGCAATAGTAATCACATCTGTCAGTGTCCGTGGATACTGAAATATATGCAAAGCATGCAAGACAGTCCCTGCGAACACAAAATTAAGAAGCAAACACAAATGCACGGTAGGGAATAACGAGTCCCCATCCCTTGAACAAATGACATTGAAAACCGTGTGCCCATATTCCAACGCAGTGTAGATAGTTATACTAAGTGGAAGTGAAACACATCATGTTAGCTCGCCGCCAATAGCTACGTCCAGGCCAATGGTCAGGGTCACCAGCTGTCCCACATTGTGAGGGAGAGTACACAGCTGGGCAGATGTGTCCATAACAAAACCATGATAAATGTAAATATCTAGTGACCGTATGACAGAATTATATCCCAAAACGCATGTAATAGTCACATACAATAGGTATGTCCGTATGTAACATACCACATGTGACAAGAAATAGAATAAGTAAGAAAACGAAACAGAAGGAGCACATAAACTGCTACAACATTAAGCTAACATGTAGGCAGAAAGAAAAAGTATTATCCATAGTGTTGACAGTGGGTATGTGTTGTCCAGTACAATCGGATATGTGTCTGGAATATATCCCATCCTGGACATATGAAAAGGTGGCACCCTACCAATGATCATAGCAGTTGGCCAAAATCCGCACATATATGGTCCAAGCTGTACTTGTCAGGATGTGTCACAGTTGAACGGGTATTACCTGGGTGTACCAACCATGTCATGAAAGTTAAGTATGGGCGTGTACCTATGTGCGTGATGTGCAGCATGTGGAAGGTGAAACATGCCAGGGTAGTCCACACAACCATACAGGTACCTGACATATGTAGTGTATGCAATGTGTTACCTTGACCGTGTCATGGGCCATCAACCAAAGCAGTGATGAATGGAGTGTCAGGAATATGTGTGTGGGGGGATGGGTAATGGTATAATCCTCAAAGGCGAGACTGTGTTGTATGCAGAATAGGTGAACTGGAGGTGTACGAGAGAGCAGCAAGTGAATCAGAAAGAAACACAAAGAACAAGTATACACATCTGCAATACAACCTGACAGGCCATACTGTAGAACGCAATCACACAAACATATGAATATTAAAATGTGCGATACAAATGTACAGAAACGTCACCGGCATATACCCACAGAATGGTCCTGATGGAACCGGCCCATTCAAATGCAACACACCTGGATGCATAATTGAATACCCATCATCCCCTCCACAGCAGACAACCCGCCCCCATACCAGAACATCCACCAAATCCAGCCATACTCGGCCTACTAGCTTGGCGCAGCCACATCTACACATAGTGACCACTACTCATATGTAGTAGGCAGTGTCACCCTAGGCAGTGTCAGGATTGCAATCTATGTATCCCTTGCATGTAAAACCCTCAACACATTTTTGTAAAGCCAAAAGAATGGTCGGTATTGGTCTTGTTAAATTTTTGGATATCCCTCATAGGATAAGTAACTTGTGTAAACATCAGAATGTGTATCAAGACACAATGTGCAGTCCTGTAGACATCTGGACACAAGTTGAATGTGCAGTAGTGGTGCATGAGACTGTCCAGCCCTAGACGGTCATGCAGAACCTACTACCCAGGATCAAACACCTGCCCATGAAGCACGTGTCCCCACATGAATAATCGAGAGAATATATTGTACGCATTCGCATAGTGGCACTTGGAAATAGGGTGATGATAGCACTGACGTAAACAGGGTACCCCCCGATCCACTGTGTGAGGGACAGTCACTGTTTCGGTAGGTGTGTCCTGACCAACAATGATACAATGCCAAATGTCCTGTGATTGTAGGAAATAACTATGTACCATACTGCATGTAACATTTGCCTAAAGCAGTCATGTCAGGATAGAAAATACATAATTCGTACAAGAAACAGACTAACAACTAAAGTGCTAAAGGTATAGGCTCTCAGCTAGGAAAATAATGAATGTTCTAAACCTGCACTGACCGTGGGTATGTGTTGGCCTAAACAATCTGGTGTCCCCAGAATATATCCCATCCTGTACATATGACAATGTGGCAACCCTACCAATGGTTAGAGCATTCGCACAATAACTGGCCAGCCTCTTAATCACTCACAAAGCCAGTGACCTTTGGAGGAAAGGTGTTGAATGAGAATGACTAATGACAACAATTAAGATTAATAGACGCATTTAACTGCATACAATAAGTAGTAATACGAATCTGTCAACACGTTCCAAGTTAATAGTACTAATATTGTAGAAGTGTCCGTGATTGGTCCTGATTTGTCATAGCCTTGTCCCTGTAGGAATTAGTCCCCGAGTATCACAGAGGTCTGTACACATATGTGCACCAACCAACTGTCACATTTGTTGACAGGACTATTGCACACCTGTAGTGAATTTATAACTGATGTCCAGAATAATATTTATCGTATATATGAATGAATGAAATAGTCAAATGTGAAGGGAAACACCAGTGGAAACCCCCCCGTATTATGTAGTGGAATGACTCCCCACCCTATATTATGAATTGCTGACCTAATAATGTGGTCAGAGGTGCCCAAACACCTGCGTCTGTAAACACAGGTAGAAGGTTAAAATCGGGACTAACTCTGTCCATGAGCTACATCTGACATTTGAACAGGTACAGGAAGTTCTAGTCACCAGTCGGACAAGCCTAAACCTGGACCAGCACATGAACACCCTGACAGTAAAACACACGTATGTGCCAGGACTATAAGAGTAGGAGTTCGGAATATCCTTGGAGTGAGTAGACATGCAGCACGGGCCCAGAGCAGTAGGAAATAGGGAATGTCGGAAGTGTAGTACTGCAGTTTTCCCAGCAGGAGAATGGATGCCTGCTGTGTAAGTGAAGCGGTGAGGCATATGTTATAGTAGCTATGAACCATGGGTATACATATAAATGAGGCAGAACAACAATAGTGTAGTGGCTAGAGTATCCGCCTAAAGTAAATGCATTCCCGGTTCAAGTACGACTATAGCACATATTAATTTATTGTGCAACGAATGCCTCTGTGCTGTAAAGCCAACATTTAAACATGTAAAGGTGAACGTGTGTCTCGCATAGGGCCGTAAATCAGATTCCATCAATCAAAGTGGTACTGTCATAATGAATAAGGCACAGGTAATCACAAAGAAGTGGCAGTAAACATATGTAACTCACAATAAGTAGATGCAAGTGCGCCTGCACGGGTGTAAGCAGCATGTAGCATAACAAATGCATGTTGTGTTGTACAGCTGTAACTTTTTTACATATATATATATATATATATATATATATATATATATATATATATATAGATAGATGTGGGTATAGATAAATATCCACAGACATAAAAGAAATATGCAAAAAAAAAAAAATATATATATATATATATATATATATATATATATATATATATACACACACACACATATATATATATATATATATATATATATATATATATATATATATAAGAATGAACGCTGAAAGATGACAGCAAACATAAGGGTTGTGAAGGGAATCTAGAGCAAGTAAGGTATTATAACGTGCTCGCAGCGTATGTCAGATAAAGCTGCACAAGAGTGAGTAGAGCACCGCTATGCACACCAGAGGCAGGGTTATACCAGTAGCCATAACATCGTTGACATGCTACGTCAACATTATACACAGACATAATGTAGTTCATGTTGTGACCACCTACACTTGTAACCCGCAAATCATTCGTAATCCATAACACCAGGAAAGGCACATATGTGCAAATATGAATGGATGGAGGTCCTGTGAATACACGAGGTGGTACAAAATGTGTGTGGGGCCCCAACACTCTGGAGAGGGCAATGTGTAAAGGTGTGTCATGGCTGCGATATCAGGTGGATAATAGCTGTTATGTGTGGAAACTCAACACGGGTGTGCTGGAGAAACTATGGATATACGATTATGGACACAGGAGTGCTAGGGTATGTTGCGCCGGTTGCAATGGAGCAGCCCGTGGAGGTTAGCTAGTACATAGGTGCAATTCCCAGATAGAGCGTCGTCTGCGTGGAGACATGCGTGAATGGGCGTACCATCGTCAGAGGTTGTGCGTCAGGGCTGGCAGCCCGGAATGTAAAACCTATCTGCCAACCATGAGTGGAACGGAGTTCTGCTGTGACAACCCCAAATTGGGAAAAGCAGAAAGACACAACTACATGCAGACATCAATATGTTGGCGTACAATCTCTGTAACACAAGCACTCATTCTATTAACATTAATAATATGAATGTGCACAGAAACAAACACAGTAGCAGGAATAATAGGCTGCGCATATGAGTAATAGGTCAAATGACACTGTATCACATCACACTTATTAGCGGTACCCCAGACATGAAAAACGTGCGACATCTGTCCGCTGTATAACGTGCAGTATACTGATCACAAGTTCACCAGAGTAAGGTGTTGGTGTCATACTGACTAAGGCAATAGTATACTGTTGAAGCAGAGATAAAACCCAATACGCATGTGTAAGTGTCTATGTCCGGGAAATGTATTGGTTAACGGACACACAGATGTATATATAGATAAAATATATATACATATAGATATATATAGTGATATACACACACACACACACATATATATATATATATATATATATATATATATATATATATATATATATATATATATATACACACAAAGATATATACATATATATATATATATATATATATATATATATATATATATATATATATATATATATAGATAGATATATATACACATACAACAGGTATTGATATATACACATACACACAAAACAAATATATATGTCATTGTAGATATACACATGTACATAACTAGGTTACTTTACAGCAATTAGGGGTAACATATGTTCAGACCGGGCATATGTTACTGGGAGGTCCAATAAATAAAAGTTTTACCTCCCACACCGCCCAGCAGGCCGGTCAGACATACAGACACGCAATACAGGTAAATACACCGCTGCATTCCAAACCACCAGCAGGAAAGTACCAGTGGGAGAGATCTGCAAGGTCTACACTTTAAACATGGATAACGGGGTCCCTTGCGGGACACCAAAAATTCACTATACAGGCAACCTGTAGTGATTGACACAAGCAGGATGTAGCTGTACACATAACAGTAGGTTGTGCAAGTGTAATAACACATGGGTTGACAAAACGTATGACATGTGTCCCGAGACAGGGAGACTGGGCAATGTGTAGGGGTGTGCTCATACCCCAGCTGCGCTCACAGTAAGTAGTTCTCATAAGTGCTGTAGAGGGGTGACAGGTAGTTGAACCATGGGTATGCAATAATGGGCTTAAGTGTGCAGGTGCTGGTTGGCAGAGATGTAGTAGGCCCGCCCAGTGGAAGTCATTAATATTACTATGTGGTCATAGTAGATGCCTATTCCCCCCATACCTGAAGAGCACATCTACCGGATAGTCTGTAAACCATCGGGGGAATACATAGGGACCATATCAGTGTCATGCACCCGATTAGCATGGACGTCCATAGTTATGAATCAGAATGCAACAAAGTCCAACTAAACACTTCCAGAACTAGTGATATTAGGTGGACAGGTGGTGGAATACAGGTAATGACAGATGACAACATGTATGAGTCATAAACAGCATGTACCTCGACAAACTTGAATGAATACATATGCTCTGTGACTGTCAATGTGTCTGGTTAATAGAACCAATCGTCTAAATGTGTCCTGCAGGGTGTTATGCAGTGTTCCTGATACAGTGATCATTCTCCCCCATTGGTATGTGAGGTCTGCTAGTGATGGAAAGTGAATAATTTGCTGACCACCTTAGGTAGATGATAGCATAATAGATGAGGTTTACCACCCGTACGCATTTGAAGGACACACCCGTCTGGGCAGTTGTGTCCTGCAAAATGAATGTTATGGCACATGGCCTGTGAGTTCGGGAAAGGAGGGCATAATTGTGTGTAGTGGTGTCAGAAATTAATATGTTGTATCAGAAACAGCTACATGTAATAGGAAACAGTATTAGCTATTATAATGCTACAAGAATAACCTTAACGTATGCAAACTGTTGCGGTAGTCAGTTTACTACTGGCTGTGGGTATGTGTTGCCTTGACATATGTGATAGCTCTACATATAGGACCTATAGGGCCGCCACCATTCTGAATGGCCAAAGTGGGACCTGCTCTGTAGAAATGTCAGGTGTACCAGGGCAGAACATACCTACAGGCATGCATAGTACAGAAATATACATATCAGCACAAATCAAAGCGTAGTCTAGCAGCAGTCAAGTTGCGTATGCCACTTCATATAACATATCGACGTGTCAGGTATACAAGACCTGTAACAAGCAACTATTACAGACACATAGAATATGAGAATGTCCTCTAATCAGGACAGTTGCAATGGCTAGAGTATTGTCACATGACATATGCCTAATGAGGGACTGTCCCATGCAAAGTGGGAAAGGTGTTACTCCTACAGTCTCCCGTCGTGAAATCTGAAAGGTGGAAAACGTACAGTAGGTATGCGGTAGTATGACCCGGTGGACAGCTGCATTAACAAAATAACATTCACATGTCAGCATTGCAGAGTATTGGTTTCCATGTATCAGGCAGATGGGAGCAGATCATATGAGGAATACGCATATAATAGGATTATGTCACTGGACAGGCCGCAGAGTCCGTACAGTTGAACGCCTGCCGTCGCCAAATGGTTAGACATACCCGATACTGTAGTCATGTAGTCCGATGTAATATGCATCACAAGGGATCGCACACACCCAGCGTGAGTGACAAATGTAAGCACAAATGTCGGCGAGCGAGCGGGTGTAAGCGTGTTTGTCTACCAGTATGCCAGTAGTGCACTGTCAAAGAAATGTGGAGTCTGAACGGGTATAAGGTGCTGTAACCAGAGGTCAGCAGTGCTTAACACTGTGCAAACCCATGCACAACTGCTCACACCTGCTGGAATGTGCCTTACCCAGTCCATATCCAAAGGCGTCATTCTGTCCGCAAACAAAGAACCGTCCTATTCACGTGTTGGTAGCAGTACCCTGCGCACATAGCTCATGTGAATTAACAATACACCATGGCATATGTACAGACAATAGACCACACACACACCATACAGCACAGTCATTCAACAGTATAGCAATGTACGGGCAGATATGTCCAGACCACTGGTGTTTGCAGACCTGGCCGCCCTGTGTATCAGTGTGAGCATGCCCAGTATGACTGTTACACATGTTGTCGACTGACATTACCGTAATACCGTCATGTGTGTGAGCATGCCAAGTATGGTCAACTGCATCGCATGTGTCACATGTCCAGATAGCCAGTACTGTGTTGCCGACCCCACCATTCTACACAGACAGGTGTCATGCTGTGTCTGCAGGGTAGCTAATGGTCATGTGGCATTGACAGTTGCTACATTTCTGCATAGCGTGGGGGGACATCCAACCGCATCCACAGTCCTACACAGCACCGGGGGTGATGCACATGACTCTCACATGTGTATGTTGGACAGGGGGCACAGCTGACAGTTGTACACATCTGCCACTACTGTACTGGTATGCCAGGTACTCCATGTCAGAGTGTGGACCTACCGAAATTGCTGTTTGGAGGGATACCAGTGTACATCAGATCCCAGCTTTAAATACCAGCATAGTGGTGTTGGACGTCGTAGCTTTCACAACCTACATCAAACTGCCTGGCCTGCTGTAGTCTGTGTGTGTCTCTGGGGGTTGGGGTCATTCATTGGGCATATCCATAGGCCATTGTATATCATTTGTCTGTATTGGTCCACACCTGTCCAGCTGCATGGAACGTGTATGGGATGTATGGACACACATGATGTTCAGCCCATAATCTGCAGTGGGTTAGGACACCCTGTGTACTACTGGCTACCACGTATGTGCTATAGATGTCATGGTGTCACTATGGATGTGTACTGTCTGCTGCCCTAACATTCGGCCACCAAAGTCTCTTGCATGCTCACATACATACCATAGCAACAAGTAAAGACACATTCTAATACAACTGCCAATTGTTAGGTCGATAGACGTACCCTGGGGGTGTTCTGGACCTGAGGACGGTGCTGGAGGGCTGCCTATGTCAGATGCACACAGTGCACCTCCTATATATGGCTGAGCACAGGTAGTGTAATGTTTGGCATCCATTGTACTGTGTGCAGGTCAGAGAAGGTGAAATCCCTGGGTACCTACTGTGTCAGTGCATATGCCTTGTGTTGCCTCTTTGCCAAGGGCAAGTCATACTGTGCAAGGCCCTGTCGCCCAATGGGCCCTGCTCAGGTAGTTCCTTCACCAAGTCACACTGTGCCTGTACAGGCCTTGGCAGTGTGTTGGGCCGTGTGGCCCTGCCCCATGCTGTTCCTGCTGCAATTGTTACTGCGGGATCAGATTGTGTAGCATAGCAAATACCATAACAATTTGTGTGCATGTAGCTAGTGAATACTGCTGGACACCACCGGAAGTTTCCAGATACCAGAACCGTGACCTGAGCATCCCAAACACATGCTCAATTATATGCCTTGCCTGTGCATCTGCATCATTATGGTGTGAGTGTTCAGGTGTGTGTGCATTGCTGATGGGTGTCATCAGCCACGACACCAGTGGTTACCCAGCATCCCCCACTAGGAGATTGTAGGGGATGTCCACATTGGCAAAGGTGTGGTACAGCTGTGTCAGACTCCATATATCGGAATCATCATAGCTTCCAGGGCAGACAGCACACACATTCAATCTAATGCTCTGGCCATCACATATGGCCTAGCTGTTGGAGGGTATGCCCCTGCAGTGAATGTAGGCCCTACCCCGCTCACCGGGTGTTGCTTTGATGTGTACGTGTGTGCAGGCTATAGCACCCAGTACCCTAGGGTTGTCAGCCATGTGGTTGCAAAGATGCATATTGCTGGTCTACTAATCACGTGTGTTGAGGACATGTATGTGCTCACTAGCATGTGTTGACATGGCGTCTGTGAACTGGTGCAATACTCTGGATGCAGATGCCTGTGAGATCCCCATGATATTCCCAGTTGTGCTGTGGGAGGTACCTGTGGCTAGTATACCTAGGCCAACACATACCGTGGTATCTACTGTGATGGGTTTCCCTCGGCCTGTTTGATGTGTCAGGTGTGGCAGGCACAGGTCAACAAGCCGCTGTAGGAGGTCTCTGTCCACCTCATAGTGCTCCACCATCCCCAGCTCATGTAGCCCCTGGTAAGTCACCCTGGGTCTATAAAGTCTTATGTCACCCCAGTAAGGGTTGTTTGGCAGCATACACATCCTCACTGCCCTCAGCCTCCTGCACATGTTGGTCTATGTTGCCTGCTGCAGCCCTTCTCATTTGGTTGGACTGTGTTGTGAAATGTCCCCGCAGGTACACACCGGTGGTGTAGAGTGCAGAAGAAACCTGTGTGTATGCTGCTTGCTGACATTACCATACTGTTCAGGTGTGGGCTGGCCATGTAATCTGCTGATTGTGCTGATCATCACCTGTTTGTGCAGCCTGTTCACCCTGACTACCCCACTACTGCTTTTGTCCCTCCCAATGTCACCAGGCAGGTATAGACACACCCCTAGCTTAGGCATGCTAAGGCAGGAGCACTCCTGAGGCACAGGTGTGCAATGTACGTACAGTATGCCTGACCCCCTCCCATGCTGTCAACTATATTCGAGCCCTGCACCCGGCTAACTACACACATACACTCCAGGGATCAGTATCACACCCTGGGGATAAATGGAATACAGTATTGTCAACCTCATCTGCATAGTATAGTCTTCTAATAAATAGTTATATGACCCATACCGAACCACCAAATTAATAACCACTGCTTAGTGTCGCTCAGATCCATACACAACTGGTAACAGGTGCCTTACTATCACCATATTCAATGTCCCATTGTCTTCCCAGCAACAAAATAACCAGTGTCTACACGACTGCAACCCGGGACCCTGCACACAACAGATGACGTGCATTACCACTACGCCATGGCAGATATACATACATCTGAGGTTATCATGTACAGATCATCCAGCACAAACATTCAATAGTGCTGATGTCCCCAGACATATATGTATATATCTATGTCTATCTTTCTATATCTACATATATCATATATATTATATGTATACATATATACACACACACACATATATATATATATATATATATATATATATATATATATATACATACATACACACATATACATATACACACATATGTAGATATTGCATTTATATCACAACAGTGAACCACATGACAGCAAAGCATTAGACAGGAATGAAAAGGAAACTACATGTGCCACCTGCATCATGTAGTGTTGTTACTATCAAGGCATGTGTGTTTTACTTTGTCACACCGGTCAGACTGTATTAAGGGTAAGAGTAGGGCTGCTGACATTTACTCACCAGACCTATTGGCGAATGTATGTGTTGACAACCCAGTGTCTTAGCAGAATATGCAGGCTGTGGACACTATATAGGTCAGCAACAAAACACACTGAACACATCCTGCAGCTAGCCACTCACAGATACCAACACATAGGGTATAACTGCCAAACACACACACCTGCCATGCCTTGGAATTGAGCACCTACCTGTCTATTCTACCACACTACAGCATTATGTAGTAACAGAATGCGCTACCGAGTTTCAGCATCACAGCACTCCCAGAGGCATACTTCTGGGTGGGTGACATCATCAGCAAAGGCAAAGACGCCGATAGGGAGTGTACGGAGAGTGAGCTGTCTAAAAACATTATTCGGTCCCCAGGCAGCTGGAAACACACACACGCGGCAGGGCTGGGATTAGAACATAGATCTTACTACCTGACTACCTTATCACACTATAGCATTACGCAGTTACAGAACGTGCTACAGAGATTACTGGAACACAGCAATCCCAAAGGCATACTTCTAGGTGGATGACATCATCAGCAAAGGCAAAGACGCCGATAGGGAATGTATGGAGAGTGAGCAGTCTAAAAGCATTACTCTGTCCCAGGGCAGCTGGAAACACACACACACATGCACACACACACACACACACACACTTGGCAGGGTTGGGAGTCGAACATACACCTAACTACCTTATCACACTACAGCATTATGCAGTTACAGAACACGCTACTGAGATTACTGGAACACAGCACTCCCAGAGGCATACTTCTAGGTGGATGACATCATCAGCAAAGGCAAAGATGCCGTTAGGGAATGTATGGAGAGTGAGCAGTCTAAAAGCATTCCTCTGTCCCCAGGCAGCTGGAAACACACACACACACACACACACACACACACACACACACACACACACACACACACACACACACATACACACACACACACACTTAGCAAGGTTGGGAGTCGAACATACACCTAACTACCTTATCACACTACAGCATTACGCCATTACAGAACACGCTACCAAGATTACTGGAACACAGCACTCCCAGAGGCATACTTCTAGGTGGATGACATCATCAGCAAAGGCAAAGACGCTGATAGGGAATGTATGGAGAGTGAACAGTCTAAAAGCATATTACTGTCCCAAGGTAGATGGAGACAAATACATGGCAGTGGTGTGAGCGGGACAACTTCCTATCTACGGAGCACTATTACAACACTACATAGATCCGAGATCACCACAGACAGTACACCTTTCAAGACAGTCAACCAGTGTGTTCAATGTAGGAATCCATCCTGATGTCGGGTATGGACATCTGTTGCCTGGATGACCACTATCGCTATACAGGATTTCAGTGGTCATGCCCATACACAGAGGCACATAACCGACAAAAGGTGTCACTGGGCATGCTCACACACTTAGTAGCACACGTCCGTTTGGAATGTACTGTGTGTCCATCTACACAACGGCATACTGTGCATGCTCACACACTTAGTAGTTGCGAAGGGCTGTCTTGTATGCACATGGATTTTAAACATGGAAGGGCACAGTGTGTCAATAGTGATCATTGTTAGCACGAACACTGCACTACATATATCTGACACCGGTCATCAGTACTAGATGTGTAGCGTTCGTAATCACAGCTGACAATCCAGATCCAACAATGGGGAATACGGACATCTCTGCAGTGAGGAACACCTGGCATATGGCACAGTTGTGCACAATAGCACTACCACCGTATACCTCAGATACAGACATGTGGGCCATAAGACCGTGATGGACCGCTCCAGGTGTTAGTGTCCCCACGTACATGAAGGCCACTCACATGTACTGACCAGTACACACTCAAGAGCCATCACAGATGTCTCAGGTGCAGATCACAGTGGTAAATGCCGCATTCTACTATGTAGCTCTCAGACATCACCATGTCCTTGGACCAGCAACACATATCCATACATTACTACAACACCATGTTACTCATGATCAGTGGACTGTACATAGGTCTACAGCAACTGTGCAGACTACACATGTACTGACAGGGTTCCATCATGTGTTATGCAATGCAATGATACCACTGTTCATAACCAGGTCGGCTCTACACATAACAGGGGCCCTGGGTCTTATACAACTGTAACAGATGACTGTTGTTGTACACCAAAAAACACTCATGTTTGGATATGACATACATGTAATTGCCGTGAATATGTACATGGCCCACACACACAACACATATGTACATAGCATAGCTTTTGCTGTCCTCCATGCAGACAAGTGGCTACAGCAATCACATGCATGCACATGGAAGGTAGGTCCAGGGCTGATGAATGCTAACAGTACATAAGGTGGCAATGTTGACTGAGGTAACATTCCCTCTGTACTAGTTACCCATGACAACTATGATATCATACAACAGTCCATGTGTATTGTATGTCATCACACATGTCCACCAATTGCAATGGATACAAACATGGCTACATGACAGGAATGTAGGACCAACACACATGTACATGTAGTGGTATGCATTCAGCTACCATGCATGTGAAGTAGCTGATGTATGCAGTTCATCTGTGTCTAACTACAACATGCAGTTGCAATGCAGCCCCATCATTGACACCTGTATATGGTGAAATACTGACAGTAAGGTAGGATGTACATCAGGTATGGATGGATGTGTGTACATAAAGTGGTGGTCCACCTTTGCAGATGGATGTTTGCTGCAGACAGCTCACAGGTGTGTCACAAGCCGTCCTACCATGACATGTGCAAACAGTACACTATGTTACTGTTACTTGAAGGTGAGGACATACAACCTACACAGCGGTCAGGGTGTTACTGACTGTAAATCACTTGACACCTGTAACACTTACGTCATCCCATGTGCATATAGCAGCACAATTGCCAAAGGTAGCATCGGTACACATAATGCGGCCAATACTGCTGCATGTCTGTCAGACGTATCATCGTATAGCAGGTGTATGATTCACAGTACTGCCATGTGTATTTGCTTGTGTGACCATATATGCCACGTATGGTGGGAAATACATCCAAATTGTTACACACCCCTGTACACTATTGTGTAGAACGCAAGACATAGGCAGGGGTGGTGTGTGTATCACACACATGTCAGCTATCTGTATATGAATGACATTTGTGGACTCCACAGTGTGTGTGTGTGTGTGTGTGTGTGTGTGTGTGTGTGTGTGTGTGTGTGTGTGTGTGTGTGTGTGTGTATGTATGTATGGCTGTCTGGTGCATGGAGTGAGGGTGTATGCTACCATACAGAACAGACAGGATCCCTAACCCCTCATGGTGATGCAATCTACTACCTTGTTGATGTCGTCGGTCTCAGCCTTACTGGCTACCTGTACATGTTCATTCTCTGTGTCACGTCATGTGGGTGCACAGTACTGTGAAGGTGATTACCACATAGGCAGGGGTCCTCACCTCAACACTATCGAGTGTGCGTTATAGTGTCGTTGACCCCGTGAGTGTGGGCATGTTACTGTGTGTTTCTGTGTATGTCTGTGCGTGTTCTCATCCTGTAATGTGACAGTGTATTACTGCTACACAGTGAGGCCTCATGCTATCAACTGGCCTCTACCCTTGATATCAGCCAGACTGCTGTGTAAAACCCCCGCACCATGTCACTGTACCTGTGATGTGACCCGGTATGGATGTCACATCTCTAGCCACTGTAGCCTATTAAACAGCTCACATGCTTCTGGATCAGATGTGTGGACATCTGTGGAATGGTAGCCTTTCTAACAGTGAGGTTGATGCTAGGTATAGCATGCTGGTATTGCCATACATGCCTGTGAGTACTCCACATTTACACATGGGAAATGCAAACACTGCTACTTATGGCACATGCAGTTAGACCTTAAGGAGGGAAGCAGGGCATCATTACCAACATGCTGTTACTGTTGTTACCAAGACACATACTGTGAACATACAACAATGCACTCTAACTGCAAACACTGTAACGTAATGGCACATGCAATTAGACCTTAAGGAGGGAAGCAGGGCAAAATTACCAACATGCTGTTACTGTTGTTACCAAGACACATACTGTGAACATATAACAATGCATTCTAAACCTGTACTACATGGTATGTCTGGTGAGTGTCAACAGTACACAACAAATGTAATATACACTTATCTCACTATTCTGTTCACCCTGTGCATCAGACCATATGAGCATGTCCCTGTACTGATGGTGTGGATGACAGGGATGTGGCACAGGCATCATCATATGCACAGGGTGATAATGTTTGCCAGGGGCATAGGCTGCACCAGTGGATGACATCATGTCTGTGGGTTAGGGTCAGGGATCTGATTGGACATGTGTGGTTGTTATGCATGTGGGTGTTGCGGTGCCCTACAGATGTTTCTGCTGTGTGCGTGTATGTGTGCACACAGTTCTGCCATGTGTCCGGCCTACACAGGGGTATTATTGACAGCTCCAGATTGTACAGACCAGGATGTACAGCTCACTATGTCCAGCCATGGCCATGTGACCTGTGCCTGCCAGGGGTTGCACGGGCACTACCAGGCAGAGGTACAGATTGGCTACTGTCCGATGACACATGTCCACTGGAACCATGTCCCCACTGGGAACGTCCAGGGCCACGTCCACGTGGCCTGCTGTGTCCTGGTGTGGACAGCGTAGCACCAGCTGCACTGCTACTGCTACTGGCAGCGCAGCTGGGAGCGGGCATATGAGGTAGCTTGTTCACGTTGACCTGCACCAGGTGGTGTTAGCCGGCCTACGTCCACGTGGCCTATGCCTCACTCCTACAAGATGTTCCAGCACAGACAGCTCACACTCATGGATTGCCATGCCATGGTCAAGGATTCAAACCATGTCACCCAATCGTCTGTCCAGAAAGTCAGCAATCTGCTGTTGAGCATTTGCCAATGCCTGGATGTTGTCATTTAAAGAATGGATAGCAGCCCTCTGAAGCCTCTGCCCTTCTCTGTTCTGCCATTCAGCATGTGCCTGTGCCACCGTTACAGTCTGAAACATGCGTCTGGTGACACCAGCTGCTGCACTTTGTCTTGCAGCTACATGTCTACCAGAGGTTCTCCTACGAGCAGCACTGGCCAGATGCCTGTGTGGCACATCTGCAGTCATTACACTGACACCATGGTGTGAAGACACACCTTCTGTAGCCACCACACGTTCCTGTTCCAAGCTAACACATGCTGACTGTCCTTCCTATATGTCCACTGGTGATGGGGTATGTGTTTGCATGAGAACTGTGTGCTGGGAAGAGGGGGGTATAGCTGGGATGGCAACCATTGGCACAGATTCAGCCCCTGACAAACCTGCCTGTACCTCATACATATGGTCATCACTGCTAGAGTCTGTGGGGACACTAACATCAGATGGACAGAAGGAGGGTAACGCACCTACATCACCTGTGAATGCAAAGAAAGACTCTACATTACAATAGAGACACAGGCACACAGACAGACACACAGAGACACACAGACACAGACAGACACAGACAGACACACACACAGACAGACACACAGACAGACATACACAGACAGACACACACACACAGACACACACACAGACACAGAGACAGACAATGCATGTGATTTGACAGAAGGCATGCAGCATACATGTGATACAGCAGACGGCATGCAGCTCAGACATTAATAGTGGTAGTTAGCATACATCCCTGGGTTGCACACAACAGCAAGCAGGTGTCATATCAGAAGCCATGCAGTTCACACAATCATGGTAGTAAGCATGCATCCCTGTGATACACCATGTGGACCAGCACAGGTTAACAATACACATGGCTGATATGACCTTGACATTAACATATAGTATGACATGTAATCTGCTGACATGTGCATTGACATGCATACATGTCTGACACAATGGTGTCCTGACACATGTACAGCAGTGTAATGGGTATCACATTGCAGTGTTGTCTGTATGCCCTACAGATAAAATGCACTTTTAGCAGATGTGCATGAGCATTGAAGGGTAGCATGAGGTGTCTACCTTGCTATACAGTGTGAAGTACAGACACTGTGCCATTGCATGGCATCATGAGGCGTCTATATTGCTATACAGTGTGGAATACACAAACAGTGCATAGCCATGACTGAGTGCATACACATTGCATAACTACTGTGAATTGTGACCCACGTCGCTGAGGTGTATACACACTAAACCATGCTGTGTCTTGTGACAGGTCACCGGAAAACTTACGGATGACACCCCTGCACAACTACTAAAATGTCTTAGCTGCCTGGCAACCATGTCCACACATGGCAGACTTGTCAATACACCATGTCCCACATGACATTTATGTACCACACACACGAGGTGCACAGCTGACAGTGATGTCCAACAGCAGCAAGGGAAATGTACAGTATCTGTGGCCTGATGTGGTGTCTATGTCTGTGGAAGCTGTACAGGTGACTACTGTCATGCTGTGACACAGTCATGATGTTCAACACATCTTATATGGTCGAATTAAGTGACACCTCCACAAGCTGTGCACAGGCTTTTAGGATGTCAAGTGTTCCACATCAACTATATAACCATTCAACAAAGGCTATAGTTGGACCATGTCTGGACAATGTGCAACAGGGTGTATACACATCACATCTACTGTGTGTTGCTACATGTCTCTGGCCATCCTCCATGGCCATGTGTGAACATGTGTTGGCCAAATGTTTGTGATGGCCATCTATCTCACATGTCTGTGTTGTCCCATATGACATACATTCATAGATGTCAGATATGTCACTGTTCACAGGGTTATGCAGACAAAGGGTTGTATGTTTGGTATGTGGGGTATGTATTATGGGATAGTGAGACAAAGTTGCAGCCGGAACACTACATGTCTGGGACATGTCACATGGCACATCACAATGTGTGCACCCATTGCAGGGGCATATTCCACAATGGTGAATCCTGTGGGCTGCTCATATCCCAGCTCACTGTGTGGTACTGTTTGCGTACCACACATGTGTTGTTCCAATGTATAGTACCTCCACCATTGTATGCACAGCTGTCCACACATCCAGCAATGACAGATACTGTGGTTTCATGTCGGTGTTTCATTTAGTTTGTATATATTGCGCATGGGTAGCCAGTGTGATTGATGACAGATGCGACCTGTATATCGTGACTGGACCATACATTATGTGTACGTGTTATCTGGCCACATGGCAAATAGATCTATGCATTAACATGCCTGATACTGATAACTGTCTCACCTGCAACAGACTGATGTCTGTGTGGCACGCCAGAGGTACCTGTATAGGGGTGACACAGCAGTTTTAACATTATCCATGACTGTATGACAGCTACAGGGTGCACTGTGCATGTTAACACATTCACCTGTACAATAGCATATAGTATGCACATGTGTGCATACACAGGGTAGCATACTATAGTATGCAGCATGTGTGTAAACATACCTTGCATATGATGTTACATTACATATTGTACAGTGACACATGCAACTAAATGGGATATAATAGTTATATGTGCAGTAGTGACTAACCAGGCAACTCCAGGCTCGGTGGTTGGGAGACACCCACCTCCACGATGGCAGCTATTGTTTGTGGATGCTGTTCTGAGGGTGTCCACAGGCTGGCCAGTAGCTCCTCGGTAGTTGTGAGTGGGGGCTGGGTTGGTGGCCGACCACCTGTTCTACCTTGTTCCCTGGCGATTGTATTGGCACACTGTTTTGCATGTCGTATCAGGTCCATGCAGTGTCTGTGCACCTGCTGGAAGGTGAAGTTATGGCCACCCATATCATTAACCCTCCTGCGATGTTCCTGCCACAGGTCATCACGCTGCTTGGCATGCTGTGGCACATGGCTGAACAATACCTCATAGTTATCATGGAGGTACGGTATGAGGGCATCGTCCTCCAGGCGGCTATACACTGGCAGGCGTGAATGAGGCATTATCTGGAAGACATAATGATGGAGACAGGTCACAGTATCACAGAGATGTACAGAGATACAGCTGCACATACATTTGTATTAAATCTAGTACATATGAACAATTATCTTTGCAAATCATCATGACACTGACATGACTGACATGTTTGTGTCACACACGTAACACCCGTTGTGCATTGTATATCATTACCGTATATGTGTGTCACCTCATTACATTGCTCATACTCCATGTGAATGCTGTCTTGATGTGGGCATGTCTGTTTGCCTGTACTGGTGTTCTTACCTATCAGCACATGCCTGGATGTGTCCATAGTAATGCTGTTGACCTTGATGCTGTGTATATGTCACATATCAACACATACACTGCCTTAACAGACATGACCAGTGACAATGCAGACATGCGCACAGAAACCTTTACATGCATGTGTTTTGCCATATACATCTACACGGCACTGTACAGCAGTTCAACATCCTGCCACGTATCGTCTGTGTTGCACATGTGATACACATGGAACAATGGCTAGCTGGACATTATTTGCAGGGATGGTTATCAACTATAGCATGTACGGGCAAAGCCATGCAGTAGTGTGTATGCCCTGGGCCATGTATTGGCATAGGATGTGAGGATTTCTAGCTGTATCCGACAGCCATTTTGCCACCGCCAGGTGCATCAGTGCCACATTACTGATCCAGACAGTTAATGATACATCTACCATGCGGTCATCGCACCATGTATGACAGAGATGACATGTGCAGCTTTGATAGACAGGGTTGCATGGTATGGCAGGAGTATGTAACATGTATGGCACAGGGATCTGTCCAGCATGTGGTGATCCTTGTAGTAGGAAGGTGGCTGTCCATGACGTATGTCTTTCAGATCAGGATATGTACGTGTAGCATGTCCAACATCACAGTGTTGCACATGTCTTTATGCAAGGTAGCCAGCATGCTGCATAGTGGAGGTGAAGATTGTGAAGGCTGGTGTTGCCCATCCATGCATGGCCAATACCCCTTAAAGGTGATATGTGATCCGATATTGGTCACCCGAGTGCTGATTATGCCTGTCCAATGATCTCCATGCTCATGGATGGCACCCTGTCATGACTTGGGTGCCTCGTATGACTACCTAATAGGCCTGGAGATGTCACCAGCTCAGGGAGGTGAACTGCACAGCACCATCCCTTACACACAGTGTCCATAATGTTGACCGCTGCCTAGGTGGTAGTTAATGGGTACAGGGTTATTCACCTAGCGGTGACAATGCTATTAGCAGCTGTCAGATTGTGCACATATGTCACGCACCTCACCCACAAAGCCCATTCTGTATGTTGTCCACAACACTGAGACAGCTATTGCTCCTAGGTCATGGCCATTCTCATCCTTACATACTCAGATGCCTCCCATTTGTCTGTGTGGTATGGGCTACAATGAGGGGGGAATACAATACATTAACCCTGTTTTACTGTAGCTGCCACTGGTGTGATATGCACATGTCACTCAGACACCTTTTGTAGTGTTGCTTCTGTCAACAGGCCACTGGTAGAACCCTCCTGTGACATACAAAGGTACATCTAGTATACTCAGTGTAGCTAGAACACAGTATGGGTGATGATGTCCTATGACCTGTCACAGGTATGCTATGCAGTGTGAAATCATCGGTACTGTCATCTGCATCTGTACTGCTAACATCTACGTTGATAAAGGTTCATAGACTTGCAGACCATATTTAGCAGGGTGATAGTGCAGTGCCTCCCATTATGACTGGCATCTCCACTTGTGTGTTGCAGTGGGTTTATATTATCCAACACCCTATCTGTATTGCATATTCATGCTCAGCACTTGTTCAGAACATGTAAGCACTTCCTGAGCTACTAATTACTATAGCACCCATTCCAACTCATTTCCTACAAGTACACTGTTTGTCCTTACATTTCCAGCTTGCTTACAGTACAACAGCTGTAGTACAAACGTACCTCACATATCTTGTGAGACATGGTTGAATATACAGGCATGTCCAAGTGTCAATTACCAGTATTATTGCCTGTCTATATGATGAATATGGCAAATATGAGGCAATAGAGCAATTGTCTCATGTACACAGTCAATGCTCACCTCCCAACATACGACACTACAGCCTGTGGGAGATGCACAAATGTAGCCACACTGGGGGTAATGCTCTCTACAACCCAGACTGAACCTGACATTCATGTGGGGATGTTAAACATTTGCAACACACCCCACTCATCACATAGTCTCACTAGATCTCCACCACCACAGGCCACACATAGTATGACTACAACATTTGCAGAACCTCTCCATACTCTCTGTGTAGGCAACAGAGGCAGCCCCCATCACCAAACACAACACCAATTACTTATAGCCCACAGACTCATGTGTGCCCATCAACTACAGCCAATAGGGTGTTATAACATACCCAACACACCAGTCATAGGTGACTCTGTAGGCAGTCACACTGATGTCCCACTCAGTAGGCTACACAAGGCGATAGTCGCTTACATGTGACTGTCGGGTAACAGGATCCACAACATAACCTATGCACCCATGCCACACCTCACCAGGTACAATTTGACTGTCATTCTCCATGTTAGTGTGACTGCCCTGAGATGTAACTTCCTGGACTGCATGTACAGGGACATGCAATAGCTCTCCAGACTTGTAGCCCAGGAGGGTATTGCCCAAGCCCTGAGAAGCATTCTGCATTCATCCAGACTGATACCACTGTACAACGACTGAATGTTTCACTTCAACAGTTGCCTATGCTTCTGCTGTCATTCCACAGGCATCCAGTATCTGTCTGCTTTGAATGATATGGTCAACAAAACACGATGCTTTGACACAGATGACCTGCACCTGTCTGCCCTGGAATTACAGATAACATGTAAGGCTCTTGCTGCTCATATACTGCCCGTCTTGGGCAGTTTCCAATAACATATTCACCACCAGAACAGGAACAGGCAAGCAAAACCTGGGGTAATGTTACTCAATGCTTGACATCTTCATCTCTAATGCACTCAGGCGAGGCACTCCTTATAATGGACCACTTCAATATCTCTGCAGTGACTGGGACCTGCCTCTAGGCTCCAGAGGGCACACCTGTACTGACAGGTTATACGCAGACCACACCTTTCAGTCATGTAACCAGAACCGGAACACCCACGGCGGAGGTGTGTTCATATTTCACAAGGATGTACACACCTCCAGGCTGGTTACTTAGCACAATGCATCAGAGGTAATCCACGTGCAACTAACTGTGGCCAGAACTGCTATACACATTGTAACTTGCTATGGATTCCACACCATACCCCATGGTTACCGGCCCTCATTTCTTGGTGTACTGGACAGTGGGGTTCAGACAGGAACTACTGATGTGAGACTGACACTACCCCACACTTAACTGGGATACCTACTCATGTACCGACATATTAGGCCAACTCTTTCTGGGATTCATAACCTCCAATCGGCTGGATCAACCCATACACCACCACCAAGGCCAACAATATCCTAGACATGGACATTACCAACATGTGACTGGTGTTCCACACCTGGGGTTATCCCTTCGTTGGTAGTTTCCGAACGTATGCTAATCACCCTTGTTATCCACATCCCGGCACCACACCCTTCACGGAATACACAGTACAAGATTTCTACAAGGCCTACTTCAGATGTCTTATGACAGTGGTAGTAAACATCATGACACCCGTGCAGATGGACAATGTACTTACAAACGCTGAAGCATACACCACTGCACTTCATTAACACTTACACGACTGCATGGATCATGCTATCCCAAACATAGCCATGGTGGTACCCACCAGATAACTGATGCCAACCTGGGGGTCCAGTTCCATGGACATAATGTACAACAAAGGTTGGAGGCTGTTGCAAAGTGGAGTACAATCCCATGGGTGGGGTAGCTCACTGGTCAGCCTCAGTAGGAATCCGGGATCCCTTATCACATCCTCCAAAGCTAGCTATGTAAACATTACTGTGACACATTCCAAGGACTACCACAAAGCATTATGGAGGTATGTCAGTACTCAATGGCAATACCCACATCTGCTCTGACATAAGACGGTTAGGCAGGAACATTACAGAACCGACTGATATTGGCAACATCCTGGCAGATAGGTTCAATGCTAACTTTACACCATCTCACTCCCTACAGCGCCGAAATCTATACAGGAACAATGCAGAGTCCCTGTGGTCACAACTACGCAGTTCCAACCTGCACTCTCTAAGGCCTGGAACACAGACTCCATGTGACCCTCCAACATCCCAGGCTGCAATTTACACAAACCTCAGAACGACATGGCTCCCCACTTGGCCACCAGATTCACTAATAGCCTTGTATCAGACATTGTGGCCCCTGAATGGCACACAGCAAGAGTTATCACACTCCACACAGGTGGTGCCACAATGAACCAGAGGGATTATTGCCCTATACGCCTGACTGGACTGTTCTGCAAGGCTATGGGGCACATCATCATGGAAGTCATTCACAGAGACATTGGTGGGCTCCAGACCTTTGATGCCACCCAGCTTGGATTTGTTAGGGCCAGACCATGGCTTCTACACCTGGTGGACTCCTTTGATACAGTTACCAGGGTAGTTGATGATGGTAAGGGGGTCCACACAGCCTACCTTGTCCTCTCATTGGCTTTCAGCACCGTTCTTCATTCTGGTATTGACAACATACACATCCACCTGCACATCGGCCCCTACATCTCGAGATGTTATGCAAAGTGTCTCACTGACAGGACCCACACAGTGAGGGTAGCATACCGTAATACCTACTGTAATTCAGTTACACTTGGCGTAACACAGTCCTCGGTCATAGGGCCCCTCATGTTTGGTATATGCTTCCCTGAGGTACAGGCTAGCACAGAAGGACATTCCCTGAATAGGTTTCCAGACGACTGCAAACAAGGAGCCATGACTGATCCACCAGCTGATACAGACACCCTCCATAAGGGTGTTACTGTGATGGATACCTGGTGTCGATAACATGGCCTCAAGCTGCATGACACAAGGTGCATAGACATCCCCTTTGGATTACACCAATCACCCACTGACTATCGCATAGGTGGTAGTCTCCTACATACATGTGACATTATATGGAATCTTAGTACACACGTATATAGCACCCACTCCTTTGATAACCATATTGCCAATGTGGCGTGGATATCCTTCTACGTGGCCACCCTTATCTGTAATGGGTTTGTAGCTGGAACAAAGGCACCCATTGTACCTCTATACTTCTGACGTATGACACACGTTCAAGGGTACAACACCCCTTTTGGGGTGCACCTTACAGAACAGCAACGGCTTTACATACCACAACATTAACACACCATGAGGATTATTAACCTCCGAAGGATGACGTATGCAGCAAAACTACAGACACCACAACTGTACACATTTGCATACTGCATACTCAGGGGTGACCTCTGCTGAACATACAGGGCCCATGTCCACAACAATACTGATGGATATACTCCACATAAGCAACATAAGCAAAAGCCACTGAGAGCAACATGCTCATGGATATATACGCAAATGCAACGATGAGTGGGACGTGCTTGAGGGATACATTCCTGAACCAGACACTCACCATGCTTTGGAACATGATTCCTATGTACATCAAGCAGGGACCCTCACTAGCACTCTTCATGAGATACCTCGATGGGTGGATGGGAGACACACATGTACGCCAGGGATCACTGCAGTGGCTGTACTTTACACAGGTTCAGGTAACAAATGGCTCTGCTGTTCACAGACACAGGACACTACCCTTGGGAGATGCTGCCGGTGAAAACACTGTAGTTGGGCTTACAAATGGACTTGGCCAGACAGCATAGTACCTAACTATGAACATGTGAAGCTATTACATGTCCTTTGTGCATGGATAATTGAGTAGCTCTTCCATTTCAATTAGCTATCATGCTGTTACAGTGTCCCGTGACTACAAGCCATATGCATCCTGTTATTGTGTATTGTACATGCCAATAGACATACCTTTTGTTTGCATGATATAACAGTTATGCTGTGTAAAATATCTGACATATCTACCTACAATACTGTACATTACACATATTTTAAACATTATCCCATAATGCAAAGCATACTTGCACAGCAGGACCACCTTAGGCATGATATTCTTGTTATATGCCCATACATATGCCTACTGTTACAGTATATCAACATATACTATCCCCTGCTATGGCACGTACTTGTTGGACAAACCCTTCCACTGACAGCAGGTGGTGTGGAATTGTTGTGTTTAAAGCCCTCATGTAACATCCCTTGTGGTGTATGAGATGTTTACCTTGTGGCCCACAGCAGGACACACAATTTCTACAAGCATTACTATGCTCAACAAGACATCACTACATAATACCTTTTCCCACTTTATGCATTGCGTACACTTTAATTAATACAAAAAGGCTCTATATACACTAACATACTGAGTGTTCTACATACCTTGTTAGCGTTCCGAGTCTTCATAAATATCTCTCTTACACCTTTCCTGTTTAAACGGTTCTATGGTATGAGCATATGGTTTGAATGTATGGCAGGGCATCCTTATATATGTAGATACCTGTAACATGTGGTATCCTGCCACCAAATGGTGTTCCTGAGTAAATTATTACATGCACATCCGCTATGCAGCTACTCCATTCACCAATTACGCGGCAACAGTGGGGTATAATTGAATTCTCCACTTGGGCGTTGCCCTTTTGCCCTACCTTCGGGGAGACGGCCTGTATGTGTTTTGTTGTGAGGAATTGCAACTGCTATTTGGAGAGATACGGATATTTTGAATTCATGTCCCCCGTGGATTATGTGTGATGGCTAGAGTATGTGGTTCTACATATGAGTGTACCAGTCATCTCAACCGTCTGATAAGGGACTATTGCAAACAAAACCTGTAACATCACCGTCTGTTCCATTATACAACAGCTACAATTTCACATGGCACCATTACAAATGTGTCTCTCACAAGGTATGTTAACGCTTCTGCAGATGTAATTGAGTGAGTGGATGTTTGTGATGTTATTACAGTCTGTATTGCAATTGTTTTGGGTGTGGGGGAGATGTAGGTGGGTGTACATAGCATATACAGGTTTGTGTGGACTGCATTTCTACATATTCCATATGTGTGTATGGGCTCCTTCCCTAATTGAAGACCTATCATTTAGTAGACTAAAACTATGGTTGTTGCAGGCTTATACATTGAGCCATTGTTAATTGGTTCCTATATAGAATGCAGGTGAGACTGAGACTTCAATACCTCTGGAAATACATCGATATGTAAGGGAATGTTACTAAATGACAACTGTCTCGTGTATTTCTGTCACAGATATTTGCACTCATTGCAGTTGTGTTGGTGACTGAACCTCTTTGGCATGGGTTGCCACCTTTTCAAATGGTCATAGTGGGACATTTGCAGGACACACATCGGTGTTTACAGGCCGACACATACCCATGGTCAGTACACAGGATAGAACGTACTTTTATCCTAAATACATACTTATTCTTGTAGCACTTTAGCTACTTATCATGTTTCTTGTAACATTTACGTATTTTAGATACAGGAATAACTATTTAATGCAACTATTACATAATATATGGGACATAATTATGTCCTACAATCTTGGACATTTGCCCTTTTTAATATTTGTTGTCAGGACACAACTGCCCAAGGAGGGGCTGTCCCTCTAAAAGTGGGACAGGTGGTAACCGTATGCCTACAGCCAGCTATGACCACACCTACCGTAATGATCTATCTCCGAGTTAGCACTAACAGACACACGATGCAAACACACACACACACACACACACACACACACACACACACACACACACACACACACACACACACACACACACACACATTACAGTCCCACAGAAATGCACATGGCACCCTCAACACACACTTACACAGACTACAGCAATCACGAACACAGTTGAACACAGTGCCTACCTGAACCGCAGCACCGGCAGCAATAACTAAATGTCCCTTAACATCGTGATAATATTACTCGTGGGTTTAGTGTTCCGGTACTGTGGTCTTTCGGTCTTTAAGCCTCGTGATTACACATGTCGGTATGTAAAACATTCGGTAGTTGGCAGTATCCTATTTATTTGTACCTCCATGGTTGTGTACATGTCGTTGACCTATCTATATATTTGCAGATATAGGTGAATCCGTATATCGGCATATCTCTCTATCACCCTTTCTATCTCTATTTTATATATATATATATATATATATATATATATATATATATATATATATATATATATATATATATATACATATAGAGAGAGAGAGAGGGAGAACACACCTTTCATTGTGTACATGTATGCTGTTTCCTGAACTCTGCACGTTTGTGTTTTAACCTGTCACAATACACACCTGCTGTTGGTACATCTCAGGTAGCTTAGTGTTAGGTGATTGTGTACATGATTGCGTGTTCTACTCCTGGCAGTGGTCATTTTACCTTTCAGAGCAGGCACTATTAGTACAGGGGTGAATAATGCTAGTTTCACCTGTTCTGGACATCGTTGACCATGATCTGCGCAATATTCAGCAAAGCTTAGCCCTGTTTCGCGCATATCCGTATAGTCATGTTTAAACGACGCTTACCAGCACTTGGCAACGCATAAACCCACTGACATGTGCTAAACCTGATCTGATGACCTGCATCCAACTTCCATTAGTCGTGCCTTCAGGATTACTTAACGGCCCTTGCAGGACGTGGAACCAGGAACATGCATGACAGTCAGTGCATTTATCACTTGGGCATCTGGGATTTGTACACGTGTTATGGTGTTTTGTATGTGAACTGTACTACGGCTGTTACTCCATACTGCAATCAAATGTGTAACTCAGTTTACATATGGATGAGACCTATTAATGGTATGTCCAAGTGATGGACATGCTCCAGGATTGGGAATCTATGTCACAGTGAGCCACACACTATAATGTGCTACACCTTCACACAACCATAGGTGGAGCATGCTGGCGTGACAGATACCTGTCATGGGTACTCCCCATGCTTTGCCACTACATCCCTGATTACATTATATGGAGCCCCTCATTAACACACCAGGGAATCCATGCAGAGTGTGTGGGGAACAATGATTACACACATGGATCCCGCAATTGGCTCCGCTCTACTTAGGGACAGTTGGTTAATCGATGTGGTGGTGACAGCAGACACTGTTTGCCTCGGTTGATGAATGGCCTCTGACAATCGGGCATGTACCTACCGATGTACCTAGGAACCTATACATACAGTATCAACATATGCTGTTAGGTGCATGCACTGTTCAAGTGTTGACTTTCCTTGTTCCAATAGCTGTTGTGTGTGCAATGGTTGAGGGCTGCCTATGTAGGATTCACACAGTAGGCCACCTATACATTACAATTTACAGGTGGTCATGTGTGTGTGTGCCATCCAGTTTACTGTGTGTGCAGGTGGAGAGGTGTGTCAGTCCGTAGGGGCCTACACTGTCAGTGTATGTGCTATACGTTCCCTCTTTGCCAAGGCGTGGGCATATTGGGCATGCCTCTGTCTGCCTACTGGGGCTGGCACAGGGTGTTCATGGTCTGAATCCCTCTGTGCCTGTGATGGCCTTGGTAATTGCGGTGTGCTGTGAGAGCATTCACCATTATGTCCCTCCTGCAGCTGTTTCCACAGGATCATATTATGTAGCATGGCACATACTATGAAGATGTGGGCACACGTGCCTGGAGAGTACTGCAAGGCTCCACCAGATATGTCCAAGCAATGGAACCGTGATTTCAGCATCCCAAACACATGCTCTATGATGATTCTGGTTTGTGCGTGTGCCTCATTATGGCATTCTTGCATGGGTGAGTGTGCATTTCTGATGGGAGTCATCATCCACGGCTCCAGTCCATAGCCAGCATCCCCCACAAGGTGGCCATATGGGATGTCCCCCCTGACAAATACCTGATACAGCTGTGAGGCATGCCAGATGTGGGAGTCATGGTAGCTTCCAGGGCTGCCAGCACACACATCCATGATAATGCCCTGGGCATTGCACATGACCTGGCAGTTGATGGAGTGGTATCCCTTGCAGTTTATGTAGTGCCTACCATGCTCACTGGGTGGTGACTTGATACATATGTGCGTGCAGTCTATCGCACCCAGTACCTCCGGGTAGTGTGCCACATGGTGGAAGAGATGCATATTGCTGGCCAACTCCTCCTGAGTTCGGGGGAAGTATATATGCTCATTGGCATGTGGTAACATGGCATCCAGGAACTGGTGTAGTACCCTGGATTCTTATGCCTGTGAGATGCCATTATATCTCCAGTTGGCCTTTGAAAGGTGCCTGTGGCTAGTATTCTCAAGCTTACACATACCTTCATGTCCACTGGGATGGGTTCCCTTCTGTTGTTTCTGGATCTCAGGCGTGGCCGGCACAGCTCAACTATTTGCTGTAAGATGTCCCTGTCCACCCTGTAACACTCTACTATATCCAGATCTTGTAGCCCCTGGTAGGTTACCCTTGGTCTGAACACTCTTCTCCTCCTCCGGGGGCACATACTACATCCCGGTGGTTGTCAGCATCATCCTCCACAACACCTTCAGTCTCTAACACATGGTGATGAATCACAGCTATGGCAGCTCCCAACATGTACATTGTAAAAGTTCCCCATCTGTTTACACCGATGGTGCAGTGTTTGGGAATACACAGGTGTGTGTGAGGTGCCTTCACACTTTATACTATTGTGCTTTGAACACTGATGATGTCATAGGGTGTGTATGTACAATCGGAGCTACAGGGTATCTTATGTGTTTTACCACAGGTACTGCTATTGTGGTGCCTTTGGTGTTGAATTACATTTAGCTGCCGTGGATTACCTCTTGCCCTTCCCTTAACATTTCTTAACATTTCCCCTCCCATTTTCTGGCATGCATCCAGCAGCCTGCTTTCTTTTGTACTTTCCAAACCTGGCTTATCTTGCGAAATGTGTTCTATGGCCGATCTACTGCAGGTTTGCTTTTCTCTGCTGTGACAGTTCTCTTTTCTTTGCAATCCGACACCTCCCCTATCCTGTTCTGCAGGTTGCTGTGAGCAGACTTGTTAGCTGCTGTCGATTGCCCACTGTGAGTTAATAGGTGTTAATTGCTCAGTTGTACTCCATTTACCCTACTGCGGCATTTCCTTATTTTCTTTCCCTAACCTTCCTGTTTGAGCTATGGTGTGTGGTACATGCGTCCGCTTACCAGGTTTTGGGCACATTTTCATACACGTACACATGCGCTTTCGGGCACCATATGTGCTCTCAATCCCCACCCCGATCCTGTGGCTTTGCTTAGTAACAGGCAGCTCGGATTTGCATTGCTCCAATGTGCTTACAGCTACGGTGGCACACCCCATTGCTGATGTCATGTATACCTCCAAACCACTCCTCGGTGTTGTAGCGCTGTGCCGTATGGTATATCCTTAGTCCAGTGGGACGTTTGCAATTCACTATTACTTGCCACATTTGCATAGCATTGACTACTAATTCATAGTTACCACGCCAACCACTGTCACAGACCCTTAGCAACCCTTGCAGCTTGGTTGTGGTGTACCATGCATACCACTGAGTATTATAGTGAAATCATGATTTGTATTACATTGCGATTTTATGGCATTTGTATATATTTTCCTTGTGTTCCCATTTGCGCACACATGCCCTGCAGATGTACTTTGCGTTACTGTGGACATGACATTAAATGTTGTTTTTTAGGTGTTGTGCATCCTTTCTTATGCCCTTGGCTGTATATTTAGCCATTGGCATATGTTAACTTTGTAATACATGAGTCTGGTCTGCTTTCATAGCTCCGATGTTCTGTTTGGCAAAATGTAAACCATTTTTTTTTGGTTTACATTTCCGTAGGCTTACGCCATGCCTGCACCACTTAATGAATCACTATGTACCTTCATTTGCATGGTGCAGTACTTTGCATGGGGTGATTAGCAAATATGAGCCGAGGGCTGCGCATATCTGGCGCACGCTGGTAGTGCACATGGAATTGGATTGTACCTGAATTGCTCGGCGGGCATATTTGGCATTATACAGCCTACACTACGCCTGCACCTGGCGCAAGCTTCATGAATCCCGGGGATCATTTTTTTCTTTTAATTCAAAGTATATTTAAACCAAGATAAGGAAACAATGATGTAAACCTGGTAAACTTTAGAGTCAGGGCACAACTCATACTACCCAGCTGAAATTGTGATAGAGATTTAAAGGGTTTCTGGTTAATGAAAGTGGTAAGAGTAAATGTTACCTAATGTCACTTAATGAACCAAAAATATTAAGGGGAAAGATTTTCCGCATTTTTTTAAACTGTATAATCCTTTTTTTTTCTTCTAGTAAGTACTGCAGTTAAGGAAAATCTGTTTAATTCTGTGTATGAATGGAGTTTGTATTCACTGAATATGTGTGTCAAGAATAAGGTAAAATTTTTTGTGAACTGTAGAATTTGTCCTGCCAAGGTCTGCATTTTGCAATCATTTAGCCTGCTTTCCATGTTAGTGGTAAGTTTGCCAAGCTCTGTAAGAGATCAGGTCCACTAATGTAGATAGATAAAGTCCTGACTATGACCCAGGTGGGTCAAGTTTGATTTGCAGCTTGGGCACATGTTGGAGATGACGTGGGGATTTAGAGGAGTAACATGGCTCTCATAGCTGTCCTGTCTTAGCGGGATGGGTGTAGTTGCATGTCCAGGACACATGTTACCATGGAAGTTGAACTAAAGTGGAAAACAGAGACCACACAGGATAACTGGCTTTGTGTGTGTGTGTGTGTGTGTGTGTGTGTGTGTGTGTGTGTGTGTGTGTGTGTGTGTGTGTGTGTGTGTGTGTGTGTGTGTGTGTTAGGGGAGGGAGGCAGAGCCATCTTCTGGGGTTGTGTCATTTACAAAAATAAGTCATATGCCCTCCCCGATGCCCATTGTACTCTGAATGCTACAGCAGGTTACTTTGCATGCATTTAGTGCTCAAAGGTAAACCCCCATGTTCTCAACAGGTGATGGCCACACTATCTGTTTCTTGGCTGTTGAACCTAGAAGGATTGAATGAGTCGTAGGGATCTTGCTATGGGGGTGATAAATAGGTTATTGAGCAACTGGAGATGGAAGTTTGATGGTCAGCAATACAAAACCAAGAAAAAAGGCAAAAAAAAAACTTTTCAAGTTTTGTTAGCTACATATTTTCATTACTTTATTTAGAGTTCACTATAAAAGTTAAACTTCATAGTATCAATGATCTGCAGGGACCATGAAGAGCCATATACTGCTGTTCAGTTCTGTATTAGGACAGTATGCAAAGGTCAAAATACTGAAACTCTTAAGAAAGTCTCAGGGTGAGGGTTCTTGAAATGGATTGTCTACATAACTCTCTACTGTCTCTCATTTTGTGTCATATATTTGCCCCGCTTCTCGTAAAACTTTTGATTTTCTAATAAAGCCTTGCAGATTACAGTCAGTCAATAATGCCACATATAACAGTTTTATATGTTTTATTTTTTTTTTAAATGCACATTGACACAAAACTTGTTCTGTTAACTTTCTAAGTGAATTAGAGTAATATTTCTTAATTGTCCCTGATTTCTGGCATATGTCCCTTATTATTTTTGGCTTTGTTCCTGATTCTTGAGCAAATAAATTGAGAGGTATGTTTATAATTGTTTGGCAAAATGATGACCCATGTGTTGTTGGACTATATGTGCTTACTTTCAAAATATAGCTCTGGTTCCAGTTCTTACCACCACAATGGTAGATGGCAAAAACAGTGCACATTCTTTTTTTTTTTCCAAAATGTGTTTATTCATGTTATAACACAATAACTTAACAGTATAGTAACAAGAAAAAAAAATAAGCTATATAGAATGTCCATAACAATTAGAAAAAAAATATACATAGAACACTTAATATTTCTGTAACAGATTAGACAATTTTGTCCAAGCAATTAAATGATGAGTTATGTTGTTAGTCCTTGCTTTTTTAGTAGCAATCTCATTCTTACAAATGTGTTTCACAAGATGAATAAACTCAACTTTAAAGACAGGAGTAGATTAGGATTTCCAATTTTTAGTAACAATTTTCCTTGCTATAGAGAGGATAGACCATAGCAAAAATGTTTTGTTTTTAGGAATGACTTCAGGAACAGGAACATTGAAAAGGATAAGGGAGTCAGAAATTATGCAGTTGCCATTCCATAGAGCTTTACAAAGATATTTAAAGTCTAACCAATATGGGAACATTATTTTGCAATTAACAACCATATGTATCCTGTCAACATCAGGGTGTCCACATCTCCAGCATTTCATTTCATCTTTTTTGTACATTATTACTAGTCTATGTGTGGTGAAAAAATATCTATGTAAACATTTCCATGTATATACATGCTAGAACAGGGAAGACGTGGATTCCTTCACTGACTGTAAACAATTTTTATCTTTATCTGAGAATATTTGTTTATTAACTTCACTTGAATAATTCAAAAAAAAAAAACTTCTGTTTTGCTAAAATCATTTCTGAAAACTTTTAAATAGCAGATATCTATGAAGTGTTCTTGGGGTGGCTATTAATAATTGTTGATATAAAATCCAATATTTTTAAGTTACTCTTATTGTATGCCTCTAATGAGGGTAGGAGCTTAGTATGTATAAAATCCCTACAAGTTTGGATGTCCAGCCAATTGAAATTTTGCAAACTATATCTGCTGATCAGATAGTCTGCAGAACCTATTTTATTAGCTGAGAGAAATTGATTCCAATATAATAGGTCATCCTTCTTAAATTCTAACATTTTCTAAGTATCAAAAGATATCAAACATTCATTTGTGTAGGCAAAAGGAAACATAATTATTAATAAATTCTTAATTAATTGATTAGAAAACATAAGCTTTTTAAACAGCAGTAATATTTGGTTTGTAAGAGGTGTAAGAGCAATTTTTTACCTTTCACTTTGAATGTATATTTTTAAAATCCATATAAATATCTTTGTATGTATTTGACTATATGGTTCAAGCAATGTCATACTACTATTAAGAAATGAGGTTTTGTGTACTGATTTCCAATATGATGTATAAGAAGTATTATTCCAAAGCAACACTATGTTAATAAATCCAGAGTTTAAATAAAAATCAATATTTGGAAACCCTATACCTCCTTCATCCCAGCTTGTGTTGTGCCAGAGAAGATACATTCTTGTTTTTTTTTTTTGGGATACCAAAGTAAGTTGAGTAATAAGTTATTAATTTTCTGTTTAATTTTGACAGGTGGGGGAATTATTAGACCTTTGCCAATGAATATGATTTTAGGTAACAGTATCATTTTGATTAAAGTTGGTCTGTCTTCAAATGTGAAGAAGAGTCTGTTCCGACTGTCAGTCAGATTTGTAATTCAGTTTATAAGTTGTTGGTAATTAGATGTGAGTGATTTTTTTATAATTAGATTCAATAACGATACTTATATGTTTAATATGCGTGCCAGTTTATGTCTCTTTTTGATCTAAGTTTCATAGTAACATTTTTATTCACTAGAAGTGCCTGAGTTTTGTTGTGATTGAATTTCAGACCAGAGGTGTTTAACACTGTTATTATTTCTAACATAATTTGCAACAGGCTCAATAGCCAGGGCAAAGAGGAGAGGGGGCACCCCTGTTTAGTACCTCTTAATATTTCAAAAGGAATAGATAGATAAGATTCAATCTTTACATAGGCTATGGACTTTTTATATAGTTTTTTAATTAATCCTATAAAGTTTGGGGAGAAATTTTATTTTTGCAGAGCTTTAAACTGATATGGCCAACTTAGGGAGTCGAAAGCTTTATCTATATCAAGGCTGAAAATAGAAAGTTCATTTTTTTCTTGTTTGCTAAGTCTATTAAGGACAGTAATCTAATTACATTGTCTTGTACCTTTCTGTTTTTGATAAACCCGGTTTGGTCTTCATGAATTAGTATTTAAAAAATATGATTTAATCTGTCTGCTAAGATAGACATGAATATCTTGTAATCTGTGTTAAGCAAAGAAATTGGCCTGTATGATGTGCACAATCTTAAACCCAGCAGTTATCATGTGACCTAGAGCTGAAGATCAACATTATTTATTCCATTCTTTTGAGAGTACTTAAATGCACTATGTGAGTACAGTTGTTAGACAATGTCACTAGATGTACGCTACTGGTTCGTGAATAGTTTCCTGGAAGTGACTATGGTCGGCTGATTGGGTTCTAAAAGCCCAATTACATCTGGTAGAATTTACACATGCTTGTAGGTCACATTGCATATTGCTATAATTTAGGCACTGTGAGACTCCTGTTTATGTGAGACACCTGTACACGGTATCGAGGACTTCTCTTTTCACAACTGTTATGTGACTTGAAGTTAGTGTGTGTGTGTGTGTGTGTGTTTGTGTGTGCATATTACACAAACACACACACACACACACACACACATATATATATATATATATATATATGTGTGTGTGTGTGTGTGTAACAGTATGTATAGTGTGGAAAGCATAGAGGATCCAGGAGGAGGGGGTGGTTACTCATTCAAAAAAAGTTTGTATTTATATTGGTGGTTGTTAGATTACCTGTTTTCTCAGATAGTTGTTACCAAAGAACTGTATTACACAAGATCTTGTGTCATTCACAGTGGAAGCCACAAGAACAAATTAACTGCCTGGATATAGTGATACTGCTACCTTTTCCTAGTTTCATCATGCCATACTTCACAGCATGACTCAAAGACCTCTCAGTGGTGCTTTATTTAATTTACTTATATATTTTAAAGTTAGTAAACTGGATCATGAGCCCCTTCTTAGCCACAATGAACTAGTGCTGAAAATTTATAATTAGGTTACAGAAAGAGAGAGAATGCATTTAATTCACATAGCATATCTTGCCATATGTAAGTTAGACATGTGGACACACAGAGAATGTAGTAGGCTTTATAGAGAAACCAAAAATGGGAATAAGTCATTAGTTAACAAGATTGCAGGTGATACATTATTATTATTATCATTATTAGCTGTAACTGTATTGCATTATAAAGATGTGAAATTAATATACAAGTAAGGAGACTGTCGTTGATGCTGCTGACTTGTTTGGATATTAAATTGAATATCTGACCATTAATATAGAATACTGTGCAAATTATTTCTGCATTTGATCAGAAGACTGATATATATATATATATATATATATATATATATATATATATGAGACAGATATGAGAAGAGTGAAACACTGGCTCAGTGGACGTGTGCCTCACTGCTTTAGGTTCTGGGCTTGCTTCAGTCCTGACCTCTGGTCACTATGTGAAATTTCCATGCTCTCTGATTGTTTCTGTGTTGCTGTTTTCTTGGTATTCTGTATGTCTCTCAGCAGCATGCAGGTTAATAAAACTGTAAATAAATATATATATATATATATATATATATATATATATATATATGTGTGTGTGTGTGTGTATGTGTACATACTACATACATATGTATAAACACACTATGTAGCGTGTACAGCATTTACAGTTGCCTTTTGGGGACCAGTCATAATATTATTCATGGCTCAGCTTAGATACTTGTTTTATATATGATGAATTATAATAAAACGGTTGTGATTATTGTATTAAGTCATAAAAGGGTCCAGGACCAGCCCCATACTTTGTTAATACTTTATAATAACATTTTTCTAATCACTGTGTTGTATTCTAAGTGGCTGTAGCTAATATGCATATCTCTTTAAGGCTTCTTTTCAAACTTAATTTGGTGGAATAAGTACTGCAATGAACACCCAGAAAAACGGACACTATGAGGTAAAATACAAACAAATTATAAAATAAATTTTGTAACAACCAGGTTTAAAAAACTGTGAATTCCAGGACATAAATAAAACTATAAAATGTATTTAAGTGCTTTCATTCATATGATATGAACCTATGAATGAAAGAGCTTAACAATGAATTTTACAGTTTTATTTATGTCCTGAAGTTAACCATTTTTTGAGCCTGGTTGTTAAGAGGTCTATTTTTTAATGTGAGTAATTGCTACAGCTGGGAACGAGCTCCATAGCTTCAGTCCTATTAATGGGAATGTGTCAGAGAAGCTGGTTAGGTGGTAATGTTGAATGTGTTCAGGGATTGATGGGGGGATGCTAACCTAGAAATGCTACTATGCATAAAAAGGGTTAGTGTATTTGCAAATAGAGGGCAATACTTTAGATGTTGTTAATTGATTAATATAGGATTTTTGAGGTCTGTCTGTAGTTTTATAAACAGTATATTGGCTTTCTGAAGTGAGGTGCAGTAATATTTTACTCTGGGTAATGAATGCATGTAGTGACAGGCTTTGCGAATGCCTGTTAGAGCTTTAATGTATTCTAGTGAAGTTAGCTAGGAGCATAAGTGGGTAAGTGACTGTGTGAAAATTCATTCTGAATAGTGGCAGTTTCAGGGGCTCAACTGCTAGGTTACTTACCTTTGGTGCAGCCAGATCAGAAAGATGTGGGTTCTATTCCTAGCCCAGTTGGGTTGATGAATTTCCCAATACTGACACTGCAGTACAACATAAGTGGGGTTGCTGAACTCCCGAGTGTTCCATCCTTAGGATGAGATGTTAAACCAAAGTACTATCTTCCTGAGTTGGTGGTAGGTCAAGTGGATGTAAACAATTCCATAGCACTTATTGCAAATAGTAGGGTAAGTTCTCCTGGAACCTTAGCCAAATTTCCCATAGTCGGTATGAGTACCACTGTGGGTCTCCCCAGAAAAGAGGCCACTGACATAGTGGTATTAACCTAGTCAACAAAGCATAAATAAGTACAAATAATTCACATTTAACAAGTGATTGTTCTTATTTTTCATTTATAGGAAGCTGATAATGGATCAAGTAAAGGTCTTTAGTTGTGCCTGGAATGTACAGGATGATTTGATTATGTGTTGCCTTTTGTGTAAACAAGATTTAAATTGTACTTCTGCAATTTGAGCATCATACATTGCAGTCTAGCTGAAGCTATATGCACAGGCTTTCTCAAAATATTAACAAGAGGTTGGTGATCAGTTTCGATCTCAATAGGTCAACCATAAATATAATCAAGGAACTTCGGACATGCAAACACAATTGCCAAAAACTCTTTCTCAATCTGGGCGTACTGCATCTCAGTCTGGGTAAGAGTTCTCAATGCAGAGGCTACTGGTCTACCCTCTTGAAGAATGACTGCACCCAGACCAAACTTAGAAGCATCACAGGAAAGAGTAACTGGTTTGTGAACATCATAGTAGCCGAGAGTTGGTGGGTTGGCAATTTTCTGTTTCAGGACATCAAATACTCTTTGGTGCTTTTCTGACTATAACCAAATTACATCTTTGTATGTCAGGTCTCTAAGCGGTGCTGAAAGTTGGCTTAAATCTATAATTAACTTGCTTTGATAGTTGACCATGCCAAGAAAATGTTGTAGGGCTTGGACATTGTCTGGAGCTGGCATCTTGAGAATTGCTGTTTGCTCTGTAGTATCTGGTCATAAGTCTGAACTGGTAAATAAATGACCAACATAAGTAACTTCTCATAGCCTGAATTTGCACTTCTGAGGATTCAGCTTAAGATTCACTTCACGTGCTCTTTCTAGAACTTTCTTAAGGTTTCTGTCATATTCGACTTCACCATTGCCTCCTACTAGAATATCATCTAGTATAATAGCACATAGATAGCCTGAAAAAAATTGCTCCATCGCACGCTGAAAGACTTCACTGCCAGAAGTTATTCCAAATGGCATTCTCAGAAATCTGTATCTTCCAAATGGTGTACCAAAATGTGGTTAATGACAAAGATTTTTGGTCAAGGAAAATTTGCCAGCAGGAACTCTTTGCATCTAAGACAGAAAAAACAGTGGCATTTGGCATGAGGGCAGCAACCTCTTTGACTGTGTGCATTGGATGATGAGGCCTTTTTAATGCTTTGTTCAAATCTCTTGGATCAATACATATTCTGATATCATCTGAGCTTTTTATATGACCTATAACCATGGAGGACACTCATTCAGTAGGTTCTTCTACTGGACAAATTACTCCTAGCTGCAGCATTCTGTCTAGCTCAGCTTTGACTCTGCTCTGCATAGCTAGTGGAACTTTCCATGCTGGTCTGATAACTGGGCTGACCTCTGGGTCTAACTTCATGGAGTATACAACTGGTAGTTTGCCTAATTTGTCTGTAAAAATATCAGTATACTCAAAAAATAGTTTGGGATGGAATTTGAGCTGTTGTCATGCAGGCTTACATGGTGAGCTTCTTTATTACATGAAAGCAGTCCTATTTTCAAACTGTCTCTGAGGCCTAATAATGACTGGATGTGCCTCTTGACTATGAAAAATTGCATAGTCATAGCTGTTCCCAGCAGAGTAACAGGAAAGCACTACTGAGCCTTTGGTTTGAATCTCTTCACCACCATAAGCAACAAGCTTAACACACTATGTCAAATTAAGTTGTTCTGCAGCTTTTACTCTAGAAAATGCTTCTGCTGACATAACATTGCGTTTTGAGCCAGTATCGACTTTGAGCTCTACAGGACTCCCATTAATCCAAACAGTACAAACAGTTTCATTCTTTGCCTATAAATCTACTGCATTAACTGTTTCACCAAGCACAGATGCACCATCAACATAAAAAGTAGGGTTGCAGCTTTCTACTTGATCAATTTTCCTCTTGGAATGCCTTCTTCTAATTAAATAATGTGCCTTATTTGATTTACAAAATCTTTTGAAATGATTCCACCTATTGCAAGAATGACACTGCTGACCAAAAACTAAGCACTTTTGTCTTTTGGGTTCATGATTATCACCACAATTATGACAGTTGACTATAAAGCTGGGTGGGGGGCACATGTTTTGACTTTGCTGACTCACTGCTTCATTGGGCATGCCCTAGAATTAGCTGGAAAGACTCAGGGTTTCTCAAGGACTGTTACAGATTGTTGCTCCCAAGTGCTTGGGCCTGTTTCTTTTAACAACATACTGCATACATTAGCATTGGAAGGTACTGGAAGGCTTGCTTTCTTGTTTGTAAGCATACTTGTGTGCCTTTCTGCAAGCTTGTATATTTGACAAATCTCAATGGCCTTATTTAATGTTAAATCACTGTCTCAAAGCAAAATCTTTCTCACTGTTTTATTATTAATACCATACACAAGCCTGTCTTTTATCAACTTATCTCTCAGTTCACCATATCAGCACATTTTAGCCTTGTTTCTCAAGTCAGTTATATATGCTGCAAAAGTTTCAACAGGCTTTTGATCCCTTGTGTAAAATAAGTGTCTTGCCATTGTAATATTCATTTGGGGTTACACATTTTTCTTAATTTACATTTTAAGCACTCAGGGTCTTCCCTTGCTTCAGTCAGTACCGGTACCACTATATGTCAGTCTTCCCCCTCCCCTACAAACAAAGCAGGTGCATACACAAATGAATGCTCTCTTTCAATGGCCTCTGAGCCAGCTAAATTAAGCAGAATAAATGCTTTTGTACATGTGTCTTTATCAGAAAAAGCATCCTGTATGAAAATATCATATTTCTGCTCAAACACTCAGTTTTCTGCAATATTGTTATCAAACACAAACAGTGTGGGTCTGCAAAATCTTTCTGCCATGCCCACAGATTATAGTAAAACAAAATGCAATCTTGGCCCTTGTAATTATGTACAAACATTCACACACACCAGATACTTGTAATAATATTCAAATGCAGAATAAGCTCTTTGAAATACTGTACTCTGTGAAATATGCCTTGAAATAACTGTACTTTGCAAAACATTCTTTGAAATTACTTTACTTTGTGAAATAACTGCACTGTAATACTGCACACTATTGGAAATGCTTTGCGCACTTTGGATACTTTGAATAGTTTTAGTTAATACAAAACAGTAGTACATAGTGGAAAAAAAAATGTCCATTTTTTTCCCTTTTTTGTACATTTTATGCAATTCGGATATTGTTTCAAACATTTTCGTAATTATTTCAAATACCTTTATCAATATGTCACAATTTTGGACATTTTGTTTAATAAGACATTGATTTTAAGCATACTGAGTGTTTTGTTTTATATTTATAGCAAAATATATAATTTAAGCAAGTTTCAGTACCTGTAATCTGTTTATGACCTGTTTTGCAAGTTGTTTGAGCAGTAGGGATGATCCACTCATGTATATTCCTCCAGCTTTAACCGGTTGCCTCATGGGTGTAACTCTGGATCCTATTCTGACACCATGTCACTCTGGACTTCATAAATATAATCTTTCTGGACCAGTTAGCCCACACCCCAACCAGGGGATGCAAACTTCTGGACTTGGTCCTCACTGATATGGGAACAGCTCTGTTCCCCCCAGCTGTAAATCTGTCCCTTGTCAAATCAGACAGTAAATTAGACTAAAGTTGGAAGCCACCTCAATTCCCTCTATATCTGAAGATTATGTGAAGGATAATCTATGAAAATTGAGTAATGACCTCACTCATTTCAACATCCCCTCCAGTCTAATGACCCCACTACTTATGTAGAATTTTTTATTGCCAAATACTATAAACACATGTATAGCTGCAGATATACATCTGTCCTCCTTCAAAGCAAATATAATTCCAAATTTAAAAATAAATCCCTATGGTGAAACCCAAATATAAACATCCCTGCAATAAAATAAAAAATCATTGGATGTATTAATAAATATAACTATCAAGATGTCAAAAAAGCTCTTGCTAAACTTAACAAGGAACTTTGGTCCCTAATCAAATCAACTAAAGAGAGATATGAGGTAAAATAGCCACCCAGGCAAAATGACTAACATAAAGCCCTCTTTAACTTTGTTAGAGGCCTCAGAAACAATGCCCAGAAGTACACAGAGCTAACAGGTTCATAGGTGTTTACTAGGCCAACAACCACAGTGGCCTTTTTAGCCTAGCCATGCATCCCAAATGTCTGACAAGTTCTTATACCCTTGATAAGTGAAAGCATGGGCCTAGGAGATAGACCATTTACAACCTAGGGTCTGGAAGGTGAACCATGTACAGGTTACCTGTGTCCATTAGAGACATAGGTGCCAAACCAGGGATGAATTTTCTGTTCCCCATCCAATTGTCCAGGTTGCACTTGAATTGGGTTAGGGGGGAACTCTAATTCACATGGATGGGGAACCTGTTCCAGAGATGGAGTAATCTCTGGGATGCATACCTGTCTCTCCAGCAGGTCCTATTTATATCACAGGCAAGGTTTAGGGCTTTAGAATGGGTAATTCTGGTGCTGTTTGTTTTGTGGATATGCAGGAGGTCCATCAGAGTCGGGTCTGACAATGCCCTGTATGTTAGGCATAGATCTCCCATCAAAAGCTTGTAGGTGACAGAATACAGGGATATAGCCTTGAGGCGGTCTGCATAGGACATTTTATTTAAGCCCCATATTCTTTTATTGAGGAACCTCTTTGGACATTCCAGTTGTTGGACATACCTGGTTAGGTATATATCAAAGGGTGCATTGTACTCAATGATAGGTCTGATGAATGCTGAATACAGTGGAACAATGACTTCCTTTGACTTAGATGCCATGCCTTTGTTTATAAGTTGTGCAACATAAAATGAGTTCCTCACTACTGTAGTCACATGATGGTCAAAGGCTAGATTACTATCTACGTGCGTCCCTAAGTCCCTGACTACTGGGTCAACTTTAAGGGGCGTGTTGTCAATATGATAGTTACCAGGGGTGGATGACTTCCTGAGGGATACTATTATGCATGTCTTGGAATTTAGTTTTAGTACATGGCTCTGACACCAGTTGTTTGTCTGTGTCAGCCCCACCTGGAGAATATTTGTGTCAGTGTGAGATTCAATGACAGCTCCTAATTTGCAATCATCTGCAAATTTAGTCAGCCAGAGACCACTGACATTGGCCTTGACTTCAGAGAAGTAAATGCCAAAAAAGAATGGTCCAAGGACTGATCCATGAGGGACTCCACTTGTGACTGGCCTCTTTGTAGAGTGGACTCCCCAGTTCTAACTTCCTGGGTCCTGTCTGTGAGCCAGTTGGCTATGCACCGGGTGACATATGAGTTTGTACCTAACCTTTTGAATCTGTCAACGATGCCCAAGTGGAGTATTGTGTCAAATGCCTTTGCCAGATCAAGGTAGTGAACCATTTTCCCTCATCCATTGCTTTGGTGACCTTCTCAAAGAAGTCAACCAGGTTGAGTAGGCATGATATGTCCTTTATGAAACCAAACTGGGCTGGGTCCAGTGTCTGGAGGTTTACTATACCACTATTGATCATTTCCAAGATAATTCTTTCCATGGCTTTACATATAAGACTAGTAAGACTTATGGGTCTGTAGTTTCCAGAGTCTGTAGATGGCCCACCTTTGTGCAGAGGAATGACTGTTACTGTTCTACATTCATGTGGCATGAAGTCTGTTTGGAGGCTATAGTTAAATCACATTTCCAGAGGCCTTGATAAGTCATGTTTCATACTATTTGGAAGTCATACTGGGATATTGTCTGAGCCCATTGATGCAATGTTCTTGGCCTTAGAGAGAGCATTAATGACCTGTTCCTTATTGACAACAGGGGGAGTTATATTAGATGGTATTTCCCGAGGGAAGGTTGAGGGGGAGAGAGGGGGATAAAGTTGGAGCCGAGTTTATCGGCCAGTAGGTTTGCTATATCTTTTGGCTCAGTATAGCTGGCTCCATTTACTATGTGCTCTGCACAGAACTGTGTATTGCCTTTGAGGTTGCAGACATAGCTAAAAAATGTATTGTAGTTGTCCTTGGCCTGGGCAGCCAGATTCACCACAAATTTGGCATTGGTAGACTTTATTTGTCCACTGAGATGTTTGTTTAGTTTGATGAGAGTGCTTTTATCCTGCTGGGTGCTGCACCTCCTAATTTTTGCCATGATTTTCTTCCTTCTGTTATACAGCCTATTGATTTTGTGATTCCACCATGGTGGCTTGTTTTTTGAGTTAGTTCTGTACTCCTTCCTGGTGGGTACAGCTGCCTCTATGCAGCTATTAACATGCTTCTACAGGATTTCTGTGAACCGTTCTGCAGAGGCAGAAGTGTTCTCAGGGTTTATAGGGGCTTGAAATGATGCCAAGTTATCACTTAATAGCAGCAAGTTAGCCTTTGAGTAGTTCCTGAATATTCCAGGTTTAGCTGGGGGTCCAGGTTTTATTTTTACTTCAAAGGAGACCATTTTGTGGTCCAACCTTACCAGGGAAGATATTACAGTAGGGATGTGCAGCACTCTCCCATATTAGTGAGGACCAGATCCAATATGGCTACACCCCTGGTTGGTGTATTTAACTATCTGGTTCAGGGAGTTCATGTTCACAAAATCCAGAAATCTCTGTGCCTGTACGTTTGGTGTCATATAGGACTCACAGTTAATAGTGGGGTAATTAAAGGCGTCCATGAATATGATCTTAGGTTGGATGGTTAGTGTTTCTAATAAGGTTAAATACATGGTATATGTTTCCTGGGCCATAGAGGGTACCTATAGCTAGCAAGGAAGTGATATTAATAATAAATGATATCACATACTTAGAACCTGAGGACATACCCAGTCTACTAGCTAATAAATTTATCTCTAACTTCACCCCCTCCCCATTCCAAGACTGTATTTATTTATTATTTATTTTACATTTGTTGATAGGGAAAGTCTGAATGGACACAGATCCATTTTCAGCAGAGGCCCGGGGAGAAAAGCTCCAATAGCATTACACACAAGAAAATTTCAAAAAGAAGGAATATTATACAGAAAGAAATATTACTTCTATATAAACATAAGTAAGATATAGCTTAACAATTCATTTAGTAAAGTCAATAAGTTAAGATTATACAGGATTCCAACAGTAAGATATGTGTAGAATATATATATATATATATATATATATATATATATATATATATATATATATAACCAAACACACCACAAACGATAATTATGTAAACACAAACCCAACGAAATTCCGGAAGGACCACAAGAGCAGCTAAAATAGCGTAATAAAATCACTTCTTCACTTCAAAGTTAATAAAAACAGGTTTAATAAGAAGGTTGTGAGCGCTTTCGCAGAGTGCACCTCTGCTTCATCAGACATCAAATAAATTCAACAACAGGAACTATATATATATATATTTATTTTTTGTATATCTGAGTGTTTGCCTGAATTATGAATACTTGCAGTAATTTTGTTAAAGTAATAACAGCTGGTTATTAAACTTTACAGACAAAGGAATCAGGGGACCTTTAGTAGTATCATTGAAGAAGGTAGTGGCAAGAATTAACCTGGGGAGTAGCATGAACAAAGCCAATTGTTTGAGAAGTGGGTTTTCAGGAGTTTTTTTTAAATTGAATAGTGGACGTAGTAGAGGTTATTTGGTTAAATAGTAAGTTCCAGATTCTGGAAATAGTGCAGGCAAAGAGAGAGTTGCCAGCATCATTTTTGTATCTGATGACATTTATGAGGTTCTAGGAACTAGATCTTAAGGCTCTAGTGGAAATGTGGGGGTTAATTATATATTGGAGTGCAGGTTTTTTTTTCCGGAAGGTAGTAGAGTTTATGTGCTATTGAGAGTTGAGTAGGAGTAGTTGATACATACCTGCATCTACAATGCCTCTACCCCAAATCTCCAAGAACAAGTCCTCAAAGCACTTTCCAAGGCCATGAACACAGCTTCTACACAGCCAGATAGCATACCAGGCTGCCTACTGACCAACCTGAAACAGGACCTGTCAAACCTTCTACAGATGCTATTCAGTATCATTATTCAAGCAGGCTTTGTATCAGATGAATGGAAGACAAGCGTGAGGCATCAGTGGACCTTGGCAATTACAGACCCATAAGTCTGACCAGCCTCATCTGTAAGGCTACGGAAAGGATCATTATGGAATTAATAAATAGGAACATAAATAACCCACAAACTCATGACTCAAGAAAGTTATATTTTGTCAAGGGCAAATCCTGCCTGCTTAACCTGGTCATCCTCTACAATAAAGTTTCTGAAGCAATGGATGAGGGAAAGTCAGTACACACTGCATATCTATAGCTTGCAGAAGAATTCAGCACCATTTTACATGCAGACATTGTTGATAATCTGATGCAGCTAAATGTTAATTCTTATGTAACTCATTGTTAACATATTGGCACACAAACAGAACCCAGGAAATTAGGCTAGGTAGCCCTACCTCCTCCAACATATCTGTCACTAGTGGTGTTCCCCAGGCTTCAGTCTTTGGGCCACTCCTCCATGGCATTTACTTCTCTGAGATCTAAGCTAATATAAAGGGTTTATGGCTGAACAACACTGCAGATGGCTGTAAACTTAGTGCTATCATAAGCTCTCCAGAGGACACAAAAAATCCTCCAAGAGAGATTTTCCCAAACAAATAGCTGGTATCATAAGGATGGACTAAAACTAACTGCCAAGAAATGTATAATAGTCTCTTTTGGCAATATCCCCTTCAGTATGTACCTGTCCAAACACTTAACAACTTGAATGACCACATTGCTTTTGGACAAAGAATTTCAAGGGCTTGAATCATAAAAACTACACTGACCATCTAAAAGCATTGTACCTTTTCTTAGTATCATACTGGCTACTGAGGGGAGAACTCTGCCTATTGTACAGAGCCTCAGCAGACCCTATCCTCCCTGATCTATTACACATCCACAGATCCAATGGATTTTAGTCACTTCTGCAACTAGAATATTTTGGAGGGATATGTATGTATCACAGAGAATACCACTTTTGTGCAATTGTCTTCTTCTCCACATAAAGCAAAGTACTTCCTGTGATGAAAGGAGTTACTGCCAGCCCAGCTAGCTGGACTTTTGTAAATAATTATATATGTCAATGGTGAATATCAAAATGATTTATAAAAGATGATTGTGTTACAAATGTATTAGAACTGTATGTCATGTGTATATTAAACTGCTTATACAGACTCGTGCTTTGAAAAGGTATTTGCAAAGTTCTGTTTGAAATGTAACCACAAAAAATAACTGAAATTAAATTACTTCATGGCTAGACCATAAAAGATGGTATCCTTCAGTTTTTAATGCAGCAGGAGACATATTGTCTGTACTAGGAAACTTTCTGTATTGTCTTTAGGGTGAATTAATTACTAGTATTGAAAGCATGAAGGAATGTAGTTGTTTTATGACTTCCAGCATCTGCCAGAGATCTGAGTAGAAGCCCTTGTCTGTATATTTTTACAGGTAGATGCTAAATACTGTCAGCTTCATCAATGCTTGTTTGGCCTGAGAAATAACACTCAGATGACAAGAAATGATGTAATTCTGCAAACTATCCCAGAAATAATATTTTAAATATTAATTTGAGAAGTCTGTTAGTGAGATAGGGCATTCTGTCTTGGACCTGACAAGAAATAGAAGATCCATTCACCACATCTGCCTTTCTCTAATGAAGTTTCTAGGGTAGAGTAATTCTTAGATATAGTCAGGAAAATAGTAAAGCCTAGTTTAGATGTTTTTCTTTCTTTATTTGAGACTGTCCTGCAATGTTGATTAATGTTAAATATTTCCTGTGATTTTGAATTTGAATGGCTTATAATTCTCTGCAGAACAAGTACACAGTACATTCAGTCTTTTTACAGGAGCCCTCATAAAGTTAGATTTCAGTTTTCAGTTATTTGCTACTGTTGCTAAATATGTTATTTATTTATTTTTATTTATTTACTGACATTTGCTAACCAGGTTAGTCCAGCTGGGTCAGGAGCCCATTTTCAGTGGAGACCTGAGGACAAAAGCTCCAGTTACAGACAGTTTACAGTATATGAAAAAATTCACACTCCAAGATAGTAAAATTAAAAATACAGAAGATCAAAAAATATATAGTAAGATACATACACATAATAATAAACAAGTACCCATATACAAAATATACAGCAAATTGAACTTTCAGTTGTGAGAGATTGGGTTCACCAGATAAAAAATCTACAAATGCTCCAGCCAGGGTCCCATGATCTACAAGGTGATGAAGGCATTTAGCAAAACTGTCTTGGCATCAGGCTTACTAGGTTCATAGGTTCATAGGTTGGTACTAGGCTATCAGCCCTAGGGCCTATACAAGCCTAGCCATAACAATTCCCTGGCTATTTCTTCCTACATTATTTACTGTCCAGGAAAGTAAATAATGTGGGAAGAAATAGCCAGGGAATTGTTATGGCCTATACAAGCCTAGCCATAACAATTCCCTGGCTATTTCTTCCCACATTATTTACTTTCCTGGACCCCTGTCTAGCAGGGCGACTGACGTGATCCCTGGGGTGAATTTCCTTTCTCCCATCCAATCGTCAAGGTTCCTCTTGAAGAGGTCCAAAGAGGCACTCTGCTTGACATGTATGGGCAATCTATTCCAGAGTCTGGGGAGTCTCTGGGTCGGGAATCTATCCCTCCAGCATGTTTTGTTTATTGTGATGACAAGGTTTAGATCCCTGGAGCGTATAGCTCTGAGGGATTGGGATTTCTTTAAGTGTAGCATGTCCAACAGCTCTGGGTTTGACATGGCCTTGTATGTTAAGCAGAGATCGCCTCTGAGTAGACGCTATGCGACAGAGTATAGCTGGAGTTTTTAAGGCGGTCAGCGTAGGACATCTGCTTTAGGCCTGTGATTCTTTTAGTGAGGTATTTCTGAGGCCTTTCCAGTTGTTGCAGATGTCTTGAGAGGTACATACCAAATGGGGCGTTGTATTCTATAATGGGTCTAATGAGGGATGAGTACAGTGGGACAATGACCTCCTTTTTTCTGGATGAAAAGCCCTTTGTGATGAGGTGTGCTACATAGAAGAATTTCCTGACTGTTGTGGCGATGTGGTTATCGAAGGTGAGACCACTGTCCACCTGTGTCCCTAAGTCTCTTATCACACTTTCTGTGTTTAGTGTACTGCCACCTATATGGTAATTCATGGATACATGTTTTTTCCCAAAGGGGATAACAATACATTTCTTAGCATTGAGCTTGAGCCCATGGCTCTGGCACCAAGCATCTGTTTCTGTAAGGCCCTTTTGTAGAGTATCCACATCATTTGGGGATTCAATAATGGCTCCCAGTTTGCAGTCATCTGCAAACTTTGTTAGCCAGAGTCCTTTAGTGTTGACCTGTACTTCAGAGAAGTAGATGCCAAACAAGAGCGGCCCCAGGACTGAACCCTGAGGTACTCCACTTGTCACTTGTCTGGAGCTGGATTTGGAGTCGGCTACTTTTACAGTGTGGGTTCTATCAGTAAGCCATTTTGCAACCCATTGGGTGACACAGGGATTAATGCCCAACTTAGTAAGTTTATCTATGATTCCAGAGTGGGGGATGGTGTCAAAGGCCTTAGCAAGGTCTAGATAGGCTGTGTGGACCACCTTACCCTTGTGCATGGCTCTGGAGACTGATTCAAAGAAGTCAATCAGGTTCAGGAGACAAGATCGGCCCTTCACAAACCCAAACTGGGTGGGGTCCAGTGTTTGAAGGTTGCCAATGTCTTTGTTTATAAGTTCCATGATAATACACTCCATGGCCTTGCAGATAAGGCTTGTCAGATTGATGGGACGGTAGTTTCCGGGATCCAAGGTGGATCCCCCCCTGTGGATTGGGATAACTGTAGCTCTGCGCCACTCAGTGGGCATGAAACCTGAGGTGAGGCTATGATTAAACATGACACTTAGGTGAGGTGCCAGTTCACATTGTAGTTCATGTAGTACACAGCCCGGGATGTCATCTGGTCCCATGGATGCTGTATTCTTGGCTTTAGAGAGTGCGTTTTGTACCTGTGTGGCCGTTATTACTGGAATTTTGCAATCTTCCGGTACTGAGATGGGCCATTTAGGGGGTGAGAGGGGGGTGAAGTTGGCACTGAATCGATCTGCCAGGATATTGGCAATATCCTTCAGATCAGTATATTTAATGCCATTCTGTTTTAGCTCAGAGCAGATCTGAGCATTGCCATTTAGATTCTTGACATAGTTATAGAATGCTTTGTGGTTGTCTTTGGAATCTTTGGCAATTTTATTTTTGTAACTAGCTTTGGAGGATTTTATGAGGCATCTCAGTTTCTTACTGAGGCTAGTAAGGGAGTTTTTTTGCATCCTGGGATTTTCCTCTTTTCTGCAAAAGTTTCTTCCTTTTGTTGTAAAGTTTGTTTATGGCAGGGGACCACCAGATTGGCTTCCTTTTTTGGATGAGAGCATTTTGATTCTATTTGGGATGGCACGATTCATGCATGAGTGGATGTGCTCGTACAGTGCCTTAGTGTAGGATTCAGCAGTTGAACTTTCAGTTCCCGTCTGCATGGGTGTCATGAAGTTTGTCACTTCTGACTTGAGTAGCATGAAGTTGGCTTTGGAGAAGTTTTTATGGTGGTTTCTTTACTGGGGGGTGGGGTGGGATGTGGATGTTAAGGGTGATTAGCTTATGGTCAGACCTGACTAACGAGGTGGTGACCATAGGTATGGAGCATTGATTTCCCATGTTGGTAATGACCAGGTCTAGGATATTGGAGCCCCTGGTGGGACTATGGATTAGTTGATCCAGGGCGTTGGAATTTATGAATTCCAAGAACCGTTGCGCAAAGGTGTTGGGACATGAGTAGTTTTCTCAGTTAAGGGCAGGGTAGTTAAAATCACCCAGTATTAGGGTGTTTGGTTCTATCTTAATATTTTCCAGTATGTTTAGAAAGGTGTAGTGAGAATCTTGGGGTATGGTGGGGGATCTGTAGCAAGCTACAATTTGGATTGCAGTCTTACCTAGTGTTAGTTGCACTTGGAGAATTTCAGACACATTGTGTTGGCCAACTAGCCTGGTGGTGTGAATATCCTTGGTGAATATTGACACTCCTCTACCTTTAGTGTTTCGGTCCTGGTTTGGTGGCCGAAAAGTGTGGTAAGAGTTGTAGCCTGGTATTGCTGGGGTGCTCTCTGGAGCCTTGAACCATGTCTCAGTTACTGCACAGATATCGATGTTCTCCATTTTTAGGAGTGCCTCGAGAGAGTGCATTTTGAGGTTTAGACTTCTAGCATTGAGTAGCATTACCTGCAGATTTTGCATGCTTGTACCTGTTACGGTGGTGGTTTTGTCCTTTGAAGTTTGCCTAAAAAAGGCACTATAGGGGTGGCAAGAGCCTTAGCCAGTAACCTGAATCCCAGGGGCGACAGGTGCAGACCATCTCTGGCAAAGCATCGTGGTCTGTTAATCATGTCATCCCAGGCAGACAGATACTGGATCCCCTTTGAATGACACCATAAGCTTAGCCAATTGTTGAAGTCAATCATTTTATCCTTATATTTTGGTATCATTCTGGGCGAAGGCAGGATGCTACTCAGGGCTAGGGTCATACCTGCCTGGGCCACATGATCCAAGAGTTCTTCCATGTCTCTTTTCATGTAGTCCAGGGAGGTACGTCTCAAGTCATTCACTCCAACATGGACAATGACAGAGTCATATTTGTGCTTGTTTTATATATATAATATATATAAAATATATATATATATATATATATATATATATATATATATATATATATATCTATATATATATCTATATATAAATATATATACATATATATATATATATATAAATATATATATATATACATATATAAATATATATATATATATATATATAAATATACATATATAAATATATATATATATATATATATATATATATATATTTTTTTTTTAAATACAGTAATCACTCAGTGAATCATAATTTCTGCAGGGATGGTGTTCCAAAAATTCAGATTCATTATGACCAGTACTGTCAGTGAGTGTATTACCTTTCATGACTTGTGTACAATTTTTATCTATCAGAATTCGGTTCTTAAATGTATTATTGCTATTTAACTATGTTAAGAAACAAAGAAGTCCTTGGTGGAAACACCGCTGTAAATCCAAAATAAGTTTATTCTCCAACAGAACACATAAAATGTAGAAAGATAAGCGCTTTCGGGTACTAGACTCTTCTTCAGATAAAAGTACAATAAAAGCATCATGAATTTAAATAAAAACCCACCAATAGAATATCAGTAAAATGCCCGCTTTTTCTTTAAAGTTGGTCTCATAGGTATGACATCATTCAAGCCAGGTGCCCTATGGGCCATTAGTTCAATGATCCACTTTGACTCTATTAACTCAGTGAGTTGTTTAATATCACCCCCTCTAGTGTTGAGTTTAACATTAGCAATTGCCCTAAACATGAAATTGTGAGTAGGATTATGCTCTATGTGTCTAGGTTGGACTTTTTAGATGTTTGTATAGAGCAAAGCATTGAAGGCTTTTCAACTAGCCTTTATAGAAAACAATGCTGGAAGAACACACTGCTGTCGTATGACAGTATGCATCCTCGCTATACTTTTCCTAGTGTGGTGCAGGGACAGTTGGGGAGGATCTCTAGAATTTGTACAGATGAGCATACTTTTGAATATGAGGTGGATAGGCTAAAAGGCCTCTTTCTTGAGAGAGGCTATCAAGCCAAGATGGTGAATGATGTGATTGATAGTAACAAAAGTAGGAGGAAACATCGTTATAAACCCTGGTTGCATTGCAGTGAGGATGACTCTGGTACATCTCATAGTAAGGGTAGTAACAATAATAAACAAAAGGTAATGCTTACTTATAATAGTAATGTTAAAGATATCAGTGAGATAGTTAGAAAAAATTGGAATGTCTTAGTCAGTGATGATAAGATTAAGCACATAGTAGGTTCACACCCCATTTTTGGATACAGGAAAAATACGAACCTAAAAGACATCTTATGCGCTGAGAACACTGTCACTAAATCAATGCTCAAATCTCAAGTAGGAAGTGTACCTTGTGGAACATGCAAAGCCTGTACCTATGTTAATAAGGATGTCACTTTTGTACATCCTGTTACTGGTAGAACCTTCCTTATGAAAGCTAGGGCCACTTGTAGAACTAAAGACATAGTCTATTTGGCCAACTGTGGATCTTGCAGCTGTTTTTATGTTGGGAAAACTAACAACATGTTCAAAGTAAGGATTTTGCAACATCTTTCTGCCATCAGGAATCAAGATGTACATAATGCTCTTTTTAGACACATAGAGCATAATCCTACTCACAATTTCATGTTTAGGGCAATTGCTAATGTTAAACTCAACACTAGAGGGGGTGATATTAAACAACTCACTGAGTTAATAGAGTCAAAGTGGATCATTGAACTAATGGCCCATAGGGCACCTGGCTTGAATGATGTCATACCTATGAGACCAACTTTAAAGAAAAGGCGGGCATTTTACTGATATTCTATTGGTGGGTTTTTATTTAAATTCATGATGCTTTTATTGTACTTTTATCTGAAGAAGGGTCTAGTACCCGAAAGCGCTTATCTTTCTACATTTTATGTGTTCTGTTGGAGAATAAACTTATTTTGGATTTACAGCAGTTTTTCCACCAAGGACTTCTTTGTTTCTTTGCTTGATTTTGATTTTTGGTTGGAACAAGTCAGCACCGAGCATTTTTTGGATTATTTAACTATGTTGATTGATAGCATACATTTTTGTGCATTGTTTGTGACTACTTCTGCATTATGTCCTTGTATGATACTTAGGGATGTATTCATAGAAATTGTGCTTAGGCGTAGCAGAATTATGTGGAGGGTGTGCCTGAGTGCAGCTCAAAAACAATACATAGACAGTAGCTGCAATTAGTATGTAAAAAAAAACTTATGTAAATGAGGCAGTAATAACATACAATTCAGGACTGACTGAATATTTTGCAAGTATCACAGGCAAATAAGGCAGCTTTTCCACCTCTGTGTGATTCATAATCATTTTTTTATATGCACCTGTGTCATGCACATAAGCCTTATAAAACTGAAGTCACACCTTTTTTATCTACTTTGTATCTCACAAATATATTTATTTATTTAACATCTGTTTATTGGGAAAGTCTGATTTGGAACGAAGACAATTTTCAGCGGAAGCCCAGGAGAAATGCTCCAGACACTTGTCTTTGAAATATGCTTGCTGTTGCTGGTAGCTTGGCTAATGTCTACTCTGAGCTGCTTGTTTCAACTGTGCCAAAGCAGTAGGCGCCCAGCATTTCACACTGGCTAAAAAGGCAGTGATATATTCAACAATTGAGTCATTTTAACTTTGTTGACTAAGGAATTCTGGATAGATTTAGAGTGGACTAGGATAATATATAGACTTTAGTGAGTTTGTATGGCCCACAGATAAGGACTAGGTATATTTGTGGTCTTCCTTACCTCCGGGTACCAAGGTATACATAGCCCTCACTGTACTTATCACAGGGCTGTTCTAGAAACAAATGGAGGTATGTTGGATATCTCACAGGGTTCTATCTTAAGGATATTTCACCAGTTTCTCAACATATTCTTGGCACGTGTTGATCAGTATATTTATCTGCCAGTGTTGCCTCAGGACTGAACCAGAGCCATGCATGCCTTCTATGGAATGACACATTTTCCTAAGTTAGTTGGTATGATAGATGCACCCATGCTGCCATTAGGGCCCCATCTGGACCACAGGCGAGTGGTATCAGAAAAGGAAGGAGTACAGTTCCATCCTCTGCCATGTAGATTGTGTGTGTGATGCATGGAGGTGCATCATCAGTGTATCACCCCAGCACCTTTGCAGTACCCATGATTCTCACATCTGGCACAGAAGCTCACTGTTCCACCTCTTTCTGCATGGTAGGGTTTCTCAAGGCCACCTTTTTGGTGCAAACCTTTCCTGCTCATAGTACTGTCTATAGGTACAGTATGGAAATTGTATTGCTTTGTAGTAATCCCCCCCTTTTCTTGTTATGTGTTCCCTCCCTTCTTTGTTTTGCTGGTGATAGAGGCTACACACTTGAGCCTTAGCTAACAAACATCAGCCCATTATCCTATGGGAGCTGCTGAGGAGCATTTAAACACCACACTGTCCAAGATACGGATTGCTACTGACAGAGTATTTGGCCTGGTGAAAGACAGTTTCCTTTATCTGGATGAGTCTTGAATTTCCCTTCAGTATGACCCTGCTGTTGCATGTAGGATGTTTACTGTGTGTTGCAGTCTGCACAGCATGATTATGCATCAGTCTGATGTACAATTGCCCCATGGTGGTAGTGTACCTCTCATTCTTGTTCCTACCACCAGTGATGACAGTAATGGTGGCCAGCTGGCAGCAGTAGCACACGATCCCATGGGGGTGACTTGTGCATGGTACATAGCTGTGCAGACAAAGATGCAGCATCTAGTTCACAACTATGGGCTATGACATTTAATTAGTAAATGAGACACATCAAAATTCACATACATAATACTTAATGTATGCAGTATTATATGCAGGCTATGCTATATAATGCAAGTTCAACTTACACATTACATTAGATAATTTTTTCCTCATCTTTCAATGTTGGTTTTCTGAAAAAATATTTGAAAGCATTATTACATAGTATGTTGTGGTTAATGGCAGCATAGTTACACTGTCATGCATAACTGTCCAAGTGTTAGCTGTACGGTTAATGCAAAAGACTTAGAGTGTGTTGAAGATGTTAAAATCAGCACACATGTTGATATGATGTGCATATGAAGAGCTTCAGAAGTAATTTCTAGGTTTAGCAGTGGTGGAGCAGGATGATGTTCGAGTGGAAGTATGATCAGATGGCAAGGTAATTCAAAAGAAGGGCCATTGCAGCATGCATAGGTGCAGCTTTTCACTTCAGAGAGTACAAAATAGTATGATCATACACTCGTACCAAAATGGAAAGTTCTATTTACTGTTGCTGTGTGGTGCTGTCTCTTTACTGTTGTTCAGATTTAGCAGTGAGGAAAGACATTGTGCCGTAAGGTGTGTACTGCACGACTACCTGCTATTTGCTATAGGTAACACTGATTTGAACCTTGCAGCATGTCCGTTTGTCTTCTCTTGGCTATACTGTGTGATCCATGGTCAAGTACCACTGTACATTCCACTGTTGTCACTTTCCTCAACACGTACTGGCTGCACTGGAAATTTACAAAAAGTAGTTATCATTTCTACAATGCTGAGGGTTAGGTGGCAGCAGAGCTAGTTGTCCTTGCTGGATTGCAAACAAAGGCATGATAACATTTACATTGTGCTATTCTTAAACTTCCCCATGCACTGACCTCAGTTTAGTATGAGCTAAACTTTGCATACAAATCCAAACCTATACAGACAATTCTTTTTTTCTCTCTCTTTTTATATTTTATCTTTGTTTTGTACAGTGTCATCACTCTTATCCAGATGTAGTGAAGAGTTCTGTATGGATATCCCTGTGAATTAAGTGTTGGAGGAGTACTGACTTTATATTTATTGATGTCTGTAATGTGACAAATGTTATCTAAAGTGTTATCAATGTCTCCTAAGGAATGATGGGTTATTGTTTCAGGGCTCCTGAGCAAGTGTGACATGTGAGTGTGATGCTTATTTGCTGCAATGGCCTGATCTGCTGATTAGAAGGGAACCTCTAAACACTGATCAGATGGTGCTGCAGGACCTAGACCTTGAGTGAAAGTGACTGCCACATGTTGTGGAAGGCTTATGTGGCCTGACTGCCTGGTTTCCTTTTTTTAGATTATGCCACCTGTGATCCCACCATCACTTTCTTGAGAAACATGTGGGGTGCATCCTATTTGTCCCCCATGTGTGATGACAGTACCCCATCCACATCCATCTACATTTCCAACGTGAGTCTGGTAAATCTTTACTACTGTCTGCATGGAGGTGGATGTGGATGCGGTGTCTAACACCATGAAGATCATCATGGCATTGTCCATGGCCCCATCATTCCCATGTATTATTTGAATTCCTCATGTATATCCTGCAATACTCTAATCATCTCCACCTGACTCTCTGTGGCAGTGACCTGTACCTGAACTATGTCACTGCATAGCTGTTGCTGGGCAGCCAATGTCTTGCATTTATCTGGAGCAAACTCTGAAACATGCCTTCACCTGACACTCATTTGAACTGTAATGGTAGTGTCTTTGCCAAAGTACTGAGGCTGTTCACAAGCAAACAAAATCTTCACTTGAACCTCTGTCAAATCTAAATCCACAAATGCCCCTGTTTAGGCCATTCAGTTCCAAGCACCACAAATCTTCTGACAGAGCCCATGCTGTGACCTATGAGGAACCCCTAACTGTGGAACCAGCTTCCTGATTTGTCTTGGTCAGGCAACTTCCTTTTATACAACTCTGTATGTTATCTGGTTAATGTCTGTCAGAATTCAAGCTGAAAGGCAACAAATGCATTTAAAGGCAGATTCCACTATTTTTCACATACAAAATGTTGCAGTGCAGATATTTGATTTGATTTTATATACATATATATATATTTCATATATATATTTCTACATACACACCCACATTTCTATATTGTCATCAGTTGTGACTGAGACAGTTATCTGAGAGGGGGATATTATTTATAGATAGATATGGATACAGATATAAAGGGTATGGGCTGCTAATGACCTTCATTGTTTAGTCTAGGAATTGCTTCCCTCAACCTTTATTTCCCTTCTGTGTCTCTGAGAGCATCACATTACCAGATAGTGTTCCTAGATTCTCCCTGAAAAGATTATTGGGCCTAATGGTTTGGTGTGTGTGTGTGTGGTCCCTTTAACTCACACCTCTAACAGCCTGCACACATCTTGCCTTCCAGAACATTTTCTGAAAAATAAACTTAAAAAGCATAAGGCAGACAAATGGAAATATTTTCAAACAATAAAAGTTATTAAAACTGTACAAATAGCAATGTTATCAGTAAGAATTATTCTTTACTGGGATAGTGAGTGCACTCATAGTCTGTTCCATAAATACTATAATATATTATAAGGCACACAAACCCCAAATTACATTTTTTCTAAACTTTCACAAACAAATTTTCATATTTTATTTTTATTTTTATTTTACATTTGTTGACCAGGCTAGTCTAACTGGATGTATGTCCATTTTCAGTAGAGGCCCGGGGAGAAAAGCTCCAATGTCACAACAATTACAACATAGAATAACAGGTACAATACTTATATAAAACAATGAATAACGTCATTACATATGTATATAATAAACCTAAAAATAAGAAGATAAATTGAGAAAAATATTCATTAGTAACCAAGCTCATTGACAATAGTTTAATTTTAGGATTCACATCCCTTTTGTTATCAAGGAGACTAGAGCTTAAGCAGAGAAGTATTTGAAAGGCAATACCTTTTAAAGAGAAAGGAAGTTAGTCTGGGTTAGTACAGGGGCATAGCCAGTGTGTATGGAGGTGTAATTTCAGTTGATATTTGAAGAGATGGATTGAGGACATATCTTGGAAGCTATCTAGACATATATTGTTAAAACATTTTTTGTTAACCAGACATAAGCTTTCACATGACAACAAGCAATTCCTCTGTAAGTATATGTTTATTGATACACTTACAGAAATATGAAAACATATGCTTGATTGCACAATTGGCAAAATACTGTATATCTCTCAAGATGTGCAACTTACAGTATAAATATTAAAGACATTTTTCTTCAACAACATCTAAGGTTTCACTTAATGTCATGCAACAGTTTGTAAGTCACTTGTTTTTTAAAATATTAAATACATATGGAAACACTGCTTGTTTTTATAATTACTAATAAACAACTGTCAAGACTTCCAGACTAGTATGATATAAACCAGCATTTTCAGTGAATTGTCCTGTCTCCCACATTGTTGTTTCACATTATACACATCAATAACATGTGGTCTCTCAGTTATGAAAATATGAACTTAATTATGAAAATATGAATAATAAGTGGCAAACAAATATTAATTTCTCAACGGCAAAACGTCCTAAACTAACAATTTTAGCATCATTTTATTAGTAACTCCTTTCCCTTTCTAATACTGCCTATTATTATCTGGCAAGTCACTTAGATAAAGAAACACAACCCAAAACATTTCTGGATGCCAAAGGGAGGTATGGATGAACTGGAAGTATACAAAAAAGGCATTACAGGCATGAGTCAGGGCTAGCCACTTGCTGGTGTAAACATTGTCTCTAGGTGATTTGATCACATTGACTGTTGTTTTTTTAGAGAAGGGGTGATCTGTAGATCGGCTCAGTGATTGGAGAACAAATGTTCTCCAGCAGGGTGTTAATTCACAAGTAATGCCTGCTGAAAAACAAGACTGAAAGTAACCTAACGGTTGACGTTATTTTACACTCGCTAAGCAGCAATTTTGCTGTTTAGCGAGTATAAAATATATATAAAAGAAAATTTTAAAAAGAGTGTGTGTGGTTATGTCTGTCTGTGTGACTGTATACATGCGAGTAAGTAAGAGCTAGATCGATCGAGACGTTATTTTATTTTATTTATTTTATTTGACATTTGTTAACCGGGTTAGTCCAATTGGGTAGAGACCCCTTTTCAGCAGAGACCCGAGGAGAAATGCTTCACAACATAACAAGAAACAGAAAACAACAGTAGGTAACAATTATAAATTACTTAACAGGATTGTAAAAATAACAATTGTAAAATTACAAACAGGATAAACAAGATTTAACAACATGAGAATAACATAATCATTTTTTTTTTGTGCAGGAGCGACAAGAAAATAAGATGGAAAAAAAACAGAATGTGCTGAGCATAATACAATTTTGTCAAAGGTATGACAGATGGAAAGCTGCCTAAAGATGGCGTATATTAATGCAGGAGGAAACTACTATGATAACAGCAGTTGTAAGCCAACAAGGAAGATAGGTACAGTGAGAGGTTGGATGAAAAATAGCTAGAGGAAGAAAAAAATCACTGGTAGTAAGTAGGGGAAAAAGCTACGTAGATAGGAAGTAGGCAAAAAGAGTAGTATAGTAGAAGCAGACGGGGCAGCAGTCTGCATTAGTACAGTCTAATCACATTTTATAGATGTTGCAGTTTAGATGGGGGAGGAGTAGGCATAATGTATAGCTGACAGGAAAATAATTTATGTTGGGTCATTGAAAGGGCATGACCATGACTTGTGGTAGGTATCATTTAGTGCTATTTTGAAGTTGCTGAGATTAGTGATGGATCCGACATGTAGTGGTGGTTTGTTCCAAGTGTTTGTGACAGGGTAACAGTAGAGTAGATTGCCAGTATTTGTATTTGGCTTATAAACTTGCAATAGGTTCTCTTGAGAGCTACGGAGAGCACGGATGGGAGTGTAAGGCTGGATGAGAGTGTAGAGAGAAGGGCAGAATGATGGATCATGTAAGACTGAGTGAGCTGTGAGAAGCTGGGGTACAGAATTTGGTGCTGAAATTCAAGCCATTGCAGGTTTTTAAGGCTATACAGTGATGAGTGCAATAGGCTAGATTAGAAGCAAATCTGGCAGTTTTGTTACAGGTAAGTTCTAGTTTAGTCAGAAGATTTGATTGGAGGTTTGTGAGTATGGTGGCTGCATAGAGTAATGTGGAGAGTAGGAAGACTTGGACAAGGGAGAGTCTGGAGGATTGAGTGAGATATTTTCTATGTCTGTATAGGAGTCTGAGTTTTTCATGAGTTATTTTTATGCATTACTGAGTATGGAGATCGAACTTTAGTTCATCACCGGTAGTGATTCTGAGGAGTTTTGTGTGAGGTTCAGTGGACATGGTAGTGTTGCTCAGTGAGGAGAGAGAGAATGTAGTTTTATGATATTGGAGAGTTGTAGGGAGAAATATGAAAAGTTTAGTCTTCTTAGGATTCAATACCAACTGGTTAGAAGTAAGTCATCTTTTGGCCGAGTGAAGGGACTTGTGGGTGAGGTTATGAAGGTGAGTAATTCCGTCAGAGCAGGAAATGATTGCGGAATTGTCTGCTTATTGAATAATGGTGGAGCGCTGGCAGGAGGAGTAAAGGTCATTGATAAATATATTGAAAAGTAGGAGTGCAAGGATGGAGCCTTGGGGAACCCCGGTTTGGACAGGAGGGAAGAGAGAGAGCTAGATTATCATTTCACAGCCTGTAATCTGTCAGAGAGGTAGCTACAGAAGCAAGATAGTGAAGAATTAGACAGGTGTAGAAAGGCTAGTTTGGAAAGTAGTAGTCTGTGAGAAAAAGTGGTGAAGGCTTTGGATAGATCGAGAAGCAGGCAAGAAACTAGCTTATTATTGCCATGGGATAGTGCGATGGTGTTTATGAAGGATACAAGAGCAGTGACAGTACTGTACTTTGGGTGGAAGCCATGCTGAGAGGGGGTAAGAAGTTTTTCTTGGAGGAGGTATTCAAGGAGCTGTTTGTAGATACATTTTTCCAAAATTTTAGACAGGAGTGATAGGATGTCAATTGGTGTGAAAGTTTGCACTCGCTAAGCAGCACTTTTGCTGTTTAGCGAGTGTAAAAACTAAATGAAATACAAAAAAGTGTGTGTGTTTATGATTCTGTGCATGTGTGCGTGTGTGTGTTTCTGTCTCTGTGCGAGTGTATGTCTGCCTGTGTGTATGAGTAAGAGAGACAGGGAGTGAAGAGTGAGACTGACTGAGCACTGGCAGCAGCAGCAGTTAAGAGGCCTACGTACCCCTCAACCTCTTAGTTCAAGATATCTAGATCAAGCCTAAAATAAAGGGGGAACAAAGGCTAAAAATAGGAACATATTTTAAATATTGCTGGTATAAAACTCACAAAGTTACTGCAATAATAGGATTTGTGTTAGCATGTATTTTTCTGAAGTGCAAGTGTGTGTGTGTGTGTGTGTGTGTGTGTGTGTGTGTGTGTGTGTGTGTGTGTGTGTGTGTGTGAGAGATCAATTGATCACTTGCAGCAGCACTAAAGAGGTGAGCATACTCTTGACCTCTTAGCTCAAGAAATCTGGATAAAGCCTGAAATAAAGGGGAACAAAGGCTGTAAATTAGGAACAGATTTTTATTATTGTTCTTATACAGTTACAAAGTAGCTCAAATAACAGGATTTGTTTTAACATGAATTTTCTGAAGGAATTAAAGTCTGAAAGTCAAATGTATGTCATTATTTAGTGATGTCAATGCCCAATGACTGTCAACAAACCACACATTTTAAGAGTAAGAGACCAAAAAAATAAATATCTAGTCTAGATATTTTCTTTTTAAATATGTTATATTTTGGATATAAAATGCTTCCTTCATAAAAGTAATACATTTCTTCTCAAAAAAGTCAGTCTATAGTTTAACATATATTCAGTCACCTTTTAGGAAGGCTTTTCCACAATACAGCACACTTTTGTACTTTGACAGAGTGTTTCTTTCTAAACAAACACAGGCAGAGTAGCTGGCAAAATAAAAGAAAAAGTCCTTACAGACATCTCAGTTCAGTAGAGTAGGTCTCTTCCCAATCCCAATATCAGGGAACAAAAAAAAAACTTTACCTTCACTCCGTACAGTAATAAATTCATCTGACTTCTCCAAACAAAGGTTTGCTTCTTAACCTCATATGGATAATCTGTGGATTATTTCTTCTGGTCGACATAACTACATATAGAGCTCTTCTTTGATCAACCCCAACTAAAAGCTCAGATATTCTCTTGCCCTAAGGAACTGTGCTTTCAATATCCCTGTGTGGTGCAGCTGTTTCTCATTAACTTTAGCATCCTTGCTTGTTTCTGGTTTAATCTTTTTAAAGCAACCATGCATTACAATGCCATTTGGCCCTCCTAAGTTACCACAGTTAAAAGGAATGGCCACTAATATGCTTCTTCTTCTTTATCTCTGTCTCTCTCTCTCTCTTTCTATATATATATATATATATATATATATATATATATATGTATGTATGTATGTATATGTAACATATATGTGTGTGTATGGATGTGTCTGTCTCTGTGTGTTTGAACGAATATGTATATCATACCTCTCAAATGTCTAGATTTTTGCCTCATATTTTTGGTCTGTTCCTCATTAAATTTGTGGTTTTCTGGCAAATGTTTGAGGACAAAAATCAATAAATAATTTCATACATTTGTGTTTCAGACTTTATATTATTCAGAAAATTCACGCCAATGCGAAACCTGTTATTTTTCTAACTTTCTGTGTTTAAAAAAACAATATTTAAAATCTGTCCTTGATTTTGGGTCTTTGTTCCCCCTGAATAGTTTTGGCTTTGTCGAGATTTCTACTGCCAAGAGGTTGATACACACACACACACACACACACACACACACACACACACACACACACACACACACACACATGCACAGACACACACACACACACACACACACACACACACATACACACACACATTTGTAGAGATATAAATATGGAAGATATGAAAGTGTGTGTGTGTGTGTGTGTGTGTGTGTGTGTGTGTGTGTGTGTGTGTGTGTGTGTGTGTGTGTGTGCAAGCGTGTGTGCGTGTGAGCGCGTGTGTTTATGCCTGTGTATATGGCATCTATATTACTTGATCGAATGTTTAGGTTAGCGAATACCTAAATGTTGAACTGGTAATATCGAAAAATTAAAAAAGCGAACAGACGATTTAATGTAGGGAATGAATTCCCTCGGCCGCAAAAAAAAAAAAAAAAAAAAAAAAATGAAACAAGAATGAAGTGGGGGGCTTTGCCCCCCACACCCTCCCTAATTAAATATACCAACTCCGAGATTGCTCTACAGTGGGGAAAGGGGCAAAATCTGCATAAAGGCCAAGGGAATTCTTTCCCTGCGTTAAATCGGCCATTCGCATTTTTTTTGCGTTCGCTATTACCAGTTTGACGTTTAGGTATTCGCTAACCTAAATGTTCGATCAGGTAATAGGAACCCCATATATGTATGTATGTATGTATGTATGTATGTGTGTGTATATATAGATAGACAGATAGACTGCATGTGCTGATTCTGGTTAGCTATCCTGATAAGACATTTTTGCTCAAGTGGTCTGAAATTAAGCTTCATAGAAAGTTTATAATTATTATAAGGAGATGTTACTTAGAGTAGTCGGTCAATAGTCATGTATACATCTAAATCAAATGCATCATTTAAAGTGCTCTCTGAGTTTAGTAGTTAGTCATAAATTTTTGGTAGAGGAACAACGGAGAAATATTTTGTAGGTGAAATTTTGCATCATAGCAAGAGGTGATTGAAATTCTTTTTGAATTTGGCATGCTTTACAATGGTTCAGTACCATAATTTTATTGTATGAAGTAGCTTATTTTATATTTTGTGCCATAATGTATTAAGTGGTTTATTTTATATTTTGTGGCATAATGTATTAAGTGGTTTGTTTTATATTTATTGATTGGAATAGTCCAACTAAACAATGCCCATTTTCAGCTGAGGCCTGGGTATAAAAGGTCCAAAACTCTTACTTACAGCAATTGTATGTAGGATGGTAATAATAGTTTAACATGATTCATATATAAAATGAAAAGTAGATAGATGATAAGTAATTTGACAATTAGGTATGTACACGATGTCTGTACATGAAGAATTTGTACAGGAAACTGAGGTAAGACGGATATGTGAATGTGATAGAGAGTGTTAATATGGAATAAAGTGGTAGAAAAGAGGTGTATTAATGGGATAAGCATAGCACAATGTTAGTTTAAGGGAGAAAGAAAGTGAAAACGGAGTGGGAGGCCGATCACTCTGAGCAGGTGTACGACTACTTGTCTGCAGTTGTGTTTTCATCTCTGACATGAGTTTTGTTATGCCATCTCCCTGGGAGTCACTGCCAGTGCAGACTCATATGTTATATCTTAAGCAAATTTTAGCAGTTGACACTTGATAACTCTCATCAGGATGGTTTCCTGATAATGAACAGGACTGTCTGTCTTACTTATAATTTATTCTAAAAGTTGGAGAACTAAACAACTTGCATCATTGGTGGTGAAACAGTAGTTCTGCTTTCACATGAATTATGTGTGGTCTGGCTTTAAGTTTAACAGTATGCTGTAATCTTTTTCACTTATAATATTTTGTTCAAGTTTTAAGAAGTGATATCTCTTTAATGCTATTTTTAATGCTTGGGTAACCAAAGGACCCCCTTTTCCCTTTCTTTTTTCATATTGCATTTACATATACAGCACACTGCACATAAATAATTCTCTGCTGTATAGAAGTTAAGTCCGCAGGTGGTATGAATCTTCCTTATTCTTATTAGCAGACCTATTATACATTTCAGCTTTTTCACTTCCACTATCTTGTTCCTGTTCAAAACCAAGCAGTTGCATCCTATGGTCATTTTAATTTTTTTGTCTTTCATTTCGCTGCCTGTTGCCATACCAAGCTGAAATTTGAACTTTAAATCTGCTGAATCCTTGACCGGCACTTAGACTGTAGTGTCATTTACATCAGATCATTTACCCTTCATGCAGAAATGACATCATTCCCCTTCTAAAACATGGATTTCTACATCTTCTTCTGCTTTTTCTGTCCTTAAGCATGGTTTAACTATGCCGTACTTCCGTTTTATGTATATCCATAGTTTGCCACTGCTGTCATTACAGCTTTGTTGCTCCTCCTGTAAAATTCATTTTCACATATGCAGGTACTTCATCAATACACCTGGGAAACATACCTTTCCTTGCCACTTCTTGTGTACCCAGCATTAAATTATTATTTTTTATTTAATTAAATTAAGTTGTTTATAAACTAGCTATGCAGTGGCTTGTGTAAATTCATCTGGGTACTGTTTAACATCCAAAGTTCTGTCTATCTTTATTTACTGTATTAGTATATATATATATATATATATATATATATATATATATATATATATATATACTGTATTATTGTGGTTCTCTATCAGTGTACCTCCTGCTAAAACTACTTTGCGCTTTCATTCATACACCTTCTTACCATCACTCTACTCTCATATTTCCTCCATATTCTCTTGCTCTGACTTACTGTGGTCCTTCTTCCATCTCTTTTTTTTGTATAATAAGTACTAACATTATTGCCTCAATATATTATTAAGAGTTTAGTAGAATGTTTCTCTGTCTTTCATTTCAGACCCTGCGGTCACTACATCTGACCTTGATACTGCTCTGCCACAAGGCCCTGCTCCTACAAGTTTACTGAGATGTTTGTCATTATATAATGTAAGCACATTTATCATGAAAAACTTGCTGTGTATTAACTTTAGTCAGTCAAATACATACCTGCTCTCTGATTGAAATTCTCTGTGAAACATTCCATGCACTCTACGGATGTTTTACTAAGTTGGTCATTGTCCCCTCTTTTCTTGAACAGTAGTCTACAATGTATATGCCAGTTATTTAGCCTCATGAAATGACAGAAACCTGTTTTACTTTGTATCTCTTTGTTAATTGCTTTCTACTGACTATAAACACATTGCTCTCAGTTATAATTTGACCTGAAGGTGGGTTACTAGATCTCTCTCAGTCCACCCTTCTGCGGTTCAAAAGATACCTGTCCAATAAGTATTGGTCTTTAAAATGGCACTCCACACTCTTTCCTTGCCTCCCAATTGCCACTGGTGTACCACATAGCTCTGTCCTTGGTCCCCTCCTCTTTAACATTTTCACCAACACCTTCTATACATCCACACAACAGGTCAACCCAATACAGTACGCAGATGATTCCACTCTCATGTGCACATATAACAACAAGGTACACCTCCAAAAAAAATTGCTCAGGAAGCCTTAACAGTCAATGAAACATGGCTTTGTAACTCACAGCTCATGCTCAATCCAAAAAAGACCAAACCACTACTTTTTCCCCAAATTCCTCTCTGGTGAAAAACAAAACTTAAAGTCCTCTCTCTTGACAATACAACCACTGAAGTCACTTGTCATAGCAAATTATTAGGATTGATAGTGGATAAGCTCACAATCGACCTGCATATAAAAATTGCATAAGAAAAACTGAACAAAAAGTAGGGATGCTTTACAGAGCCAAAAATTTTCTCACTAATGCAACTAAAACTACACTTTCCACTACTTATCTCCTCTCCACACTTATTTATGGTGCTCCCATCCTTACTAAACTCTATGCTTCACAAAAATTAAAACTTGTACAACGCTATAACAAATTTGCTAAATTTTTAGCAAGTACCCTTTTCAGGAACCACCACTGTATAGCACTAAAAAGCTTTAATTGGATAGAATTGCCTCATCAACTAACATATACACAGCGTCTTACCACCTATAAAATTATTCAGTATCCATGTGCCTGCCCAACACTAAAAAACATTCTACACAACTATGTTCCCAGTTGGGTATTGCGATCCAGTGACCAAAAACGTCTGTCTGTCTACAAACATATGAAATCTGATGGGCATTGTCTGTTCTCGTAAAAGGTTGCTAAGTCCTGGAACTCCTTACCTGTATCCATTAAGTCAATACCCTCCCTTCCAAGTTTCAAAACCACTCTGAAAGACTTCCTAGCTAAAATATGGCTCTGTTCTTGCTGAAAAACAAGATAAACTATGTCCCTAAATGCAAAGAAGTACATTTTCATTCCTTATACTTCCTTACTCTCTCTTCTTCACTTACTCTCTTGCTTCTATCAAATTCTCTTCCCTGACTTTCTCTCTAAAGATATCATAAGTCTGTTTCTCCATCACTTCATATTGCAATTCCTGTTTGTATTAGACTAACTTACTTTTAATTTTTCTAAAAACTGTCTAAAATTTCTAAAAATATTAAACGATTGTCATATAACTTGGATCGATTCTTAAATAATGTTTTTATATTATCTCTAATTTGTTATACTTATTTAAACTGTAGATGTTTTTGTTTTATTTTTGTAGCTTATAAAGTTATTCTTCTTAAAATGTTTTGTAATAATTTAAAGCTTTTCTCCTCGGCCTCTGCTGAAAATGGGCTTCTACCCAGTCAGACTTTCTTGGTAATCAAATGTCAACAAATGAATAAATAAATAAATAAATCCTGAGCCGCTTCTAGTTATGTTAAATTTCCTCTTTCATCTTTTTTGGTTTATTTTTTATTCAAAACAAACTCTATTTATTTGGCTTGCTAACTACCACATAGCAAAAACACTTAGATACTACACGAGTGAAAAATTATGTTCATCACTTGGAAGGGAAGCAGCAACAGACAGCACATTTTTTGAAACTGCTAAAATATAGTCACAATGTATAAGAGAAGTGCAAAAAAAATATTTACGAGCCCTTTTGTGTGCTTCCCAGCAGATCTAGCCCAGTTAGTCTTTTTAATTACGGCAGGATTTTTTTTTTTTACAAAAGAAATGTCTGTAAACTACCAAAAACAATAACCAGACAGATAGACTCTATAGAAAACACACAGATATACATAGATGCACTCATGCATGTGCTGTACACACATACAGAGAAAATATAGAGCATGAATTTGATGTGGATTTATTTATTTACTTTTTGTGACCAGGTAAGTGAGACGGTCACTTGACCCCTTTTCAGGTAGGACGCAGGCTTGACAGAATAAGCATAAAGTTGTAATTAACACTAAAATATGAGATAGCAAATCATGCAGTTTTAGAATCAGAATGGAAGACAAAACATTTCTCAATACAAAATGTGAGATAGCACATCAACAAGTCATTGGAGACTCAGTAGTGAGATACACGGAAGTCCCACACACCAGATTAGTCAAAGAGAAAGTCAAGGTCAGCTTCCTGTCTGGTACCAGGATTCATCAGATCATGCATGCACTCAGGTCTCTCAGCAACAAGTACCATTAGGACTCTGTCAGTGAATGACCTGAGAAATACCTCACAGGACTATATGAAGAAAGACATAATTGAGCTCTCTGAGTATGTGTCCCAGGCAGGGATGGCCCTAGCCTTCAGCAGCATACTACCCTCACCTAGAATGATGCCACAGTATAAACAAAAAAAAATGATTGATTTCAATAATTGGATTACTTTTTGGTGTCATTCAAAGGGGATCCAGTTCCTGTCAGTCTGGAAAACCATGGCTGGCAAACCTCACTGCTTTGCCTGAGATGGTTTGCACCTGGCACCTCTAGGCTCTTGGTTGCTGGCAAAGGCTCTTGCCTCCCTAATAGTCCTTTCTTAGGCAAGGTCTCGAAAATAAACTTACTGATGTGAAATTTGCCAGTCATAATAAAATAAGGGTCATGCTGTTAAACGCTAGGATCTTAAACCAAAAACTGCACACTCTGGAAACACTTCTATCACTGGAAGATGTCTGTGCAGTCACAGAAACCTGGTTCAAGACCTCAGACAGTACCCCTGCCTTCCAAGGCTACAATGCCTTCCACACCTTCAGACCACAAAATGAACGTGTGAAAACCAAAGGAGGTGGTGTTTCTATCAATATCAGAGAGAAATTCATCTCCAGTCTAGTTAGAATGGACAACTCCATGCAATTACTCCAAGTTCAAGTTGCGGTGGGTAAGACTCCCATTCAAGTCATAGCCAGTTATAAATCACCATCCATGGGTTATGATGCGCATGAAGCCTACTTGACCAAACTGGAGACAGTCCAAATATTACCAAACACTCTGGTTATGGGGGATTTCAGTTATCCCACCAACAAATGAAAAACTACGTTATCCCTAACTTGCTAGCACAAAAGTTACTTGATTTTTTTAACTCAACTGCCCTGGAACAAATTGTTTATACCCCATCAAGAGGAACAAATATGTTACAGCTAGTCCTCACTAGCATGTCAAACAGATCCACTACTGCAAATCAGTCACCTTTGAGCTGACACTAACATCAGAACTCACAATTGGTGAAATCAGACTAAAAAACTTCACCAAGGCAAACTATACCCTCTTAGATGAAGGTATAAATGCATTCTGAGTCCCACCCCCAGCTGAAAGTGGTAACTACACTGACGTTTCCACTACAGCCCTGTACAATCACTTGCATAAGTCTATAGATTCGGCTGTAGCAGAAAGAATCAAAGCCAGAGCCCCAAGTAAACACAAGCCACCTTGGAGGGCATCTAGCATAAGCAATCTTCACAATAACTGTAAATAGTTGCTGTCCAAGAGAAAAAAAGGCAAGGTCTCAACAATGGAAAAGCACCCTCCTCAGCCTCAACATGCAAATACGACAACTTGTCAAATCCTCTAAAGGCATCTTTGAGAAAAACTTAGCAAGCACAAAGATAACCATAAGGTCTTTTACAGCTATGTACATAGTCTAAAAGGTAGGCCCAAGCATGTGTAGAACTAGTGACCAACGGTATTACAGACACTGACTTAACAGAGATAGGAAATCTGCTAGTGGATGGGTTTGGCAAAAATTTCACTCCATTATCTATTCCAAACCTATCACAAACCTTCTCCCAAACTCCACCCACATATCTGAAGAACAGGCCATCAAAGCCTTGTCCAAGGTAAAAAAACACAGCCTCTATGGGATCAGATGGCATCCCAGGCTGTCTTCTAAACAGGCTAAAACATGAACTAGCATCACCACTAAGTACCTTTCTCAATCATTGCCTAACCACAGGCTTTGTTCCTGTGGAATGGAGAACAGCAACAGTTATTCCTATCCACTAAGGTGAGCTAGCAACAGACTCATAAGCCTGACCAGCCTCATCTGAAGGGCCATGGAATGTATCATTGTGGACCTCGTAACTAAAGACATAGGTGACCTCCAAACCATTGGGTTCTACTCAATTCAGCTTTGTCAAGGGCAAATCCTGCCTGTTAAATCTGATGGATTTTTTTCAAAAATATAAACAGGGTCATTGATGAGGGCAAATCTGTGCACACAGCATTCCTTGACTTGGCAAAGGCTTTCAACACAATCCCATACTCAGGTATTACTGATAAACTTAGCAAACTGAATGTAAACTCCTTTGTTGTAAGAGGGGTCACCAACTGGCTCACAAACCGGACACACACTACCAAAGTGGGTTACACCACATCAACCAGCAGAGCTGTTACCAGTGGGATGCCACAGGAATCAGTGCTGGGCCCCCTTCTTCTTCTTCTTCTTTTGGCTTTCCCAGTTAGGGGTCGCCACAGCGGATCACCTGTCCGCTCATGATTGGCAGTGGAATTTTACAGTGTTGAGTTGCCAGCCCGGCACCCAACCTTCCACAGAAGGCACACACACACAAGCACTCACACCTAGGACCAACTTAGAGTGTCCAATCCACCTACTGCATGTCTTTGGGATGTGGGAGGAAACCGGAGCACCCAGAGGAAACCCACGTAACCACAGGGAGGACATGCAGACTCCACACAGAAGGCACCCCAGCCGAGGGTCGAACCACAGAACCTCTTGCTATGAGGTGACAATGCTAACCACTGCACCACCGTGGCTGCCCAGTGCTGGGCCCCCTACTGCTATTAAATACTTCAGAAGCTCAGGTCAAAACTAAGGGGCTGTGGCTGACCAAGTTTGCAGACGACTGCAAACTGGGTGCAAATATTGAATCCCCAAACAATGTCAGTATACTCCAGTTGGGTCTTACACAAACCACTGACTGGTGTCTTAGTCACAGTCTGAAACTGAATGCAAAGAAATGCATCATCATTCCCTTTGGCACAAACAATGTCCCTTCATACTATCAAATTAATAACAATACCCTAAGTACCCACAAAGTGGTAAGGGACCTGGAATCACAAGTTGACTGTGACCACCATGTGTCTACTGTGGTAAGGAAGGCTTTCTATGTAAGACACTTGATTAGTAAAGGCATAGCCTTGAAAGCAAAAGAAGTTATAACCCCTCTATACTCAGCACTAATCCGGCCCAGAATTGAATATGATGCCCTGTTCGATATGTACTGTACAAAGCACCTGCAGCAACTGGAGAGGCCTCAGTGGTTTCTAAATACAAAGATCAATGGACTCCAATACGTACCATACACAGACCGACTAAAGTCCCTGTTACTATACTCTGTATTATATAGACTTCTTAGGGAGGCTTATGCCTGGTTTACAGAATAATATCAGACTCAAACTTAAACTTGCTGCATATCCATAAATCAAATGGAATTAAGGCTACCCATTCCAGGAGCCTAAATATGGCCTATGACTTAAATAGGACATGCTGAAGGGACAGATTTATCTCTCAGTGACTTCCCTGTCTTTGGAATAGGCTACCAATTCATGTGAAACAGAGCACCTCTATGACACTGTTCAAGAGGAACCTGAAAGAGTGGATGGGGCACCATAAATTCTTACTGAGAATAGTGCCCACAACCCTCCTGGACATGGGCAGCCATTACTAAATGCAAGCTTGGGAATTAACTAACATTTCTGTGGTATTACATTGGGATGAAACTGCTAGGCTTGAAATGTCCTCCTGGTCGATAGCCTAGTAATGTCCTATGATCCTAAACCCAATTCCTATTAGCCTGACGAACCTGGTCTGCATGGCCATGGAATGTATCATCATGGAACTCATAAACAAAGACATTGGTAAACTCCAAACTCTGGATCCCACCCAGTTCAGGTTTGTGAAAGGCAGATCATGCCTCCTGAACCTAATCGACTTCTTTGAGGCAGCCACCAAAGCCGTAGATGAGGGTATGGTGGTTCACACAGCCTATCTTGACCTCGCCATGGCTTTCAACACCATCCCCCATTCTGGAATTATAGCTAAACTCACTAAACTAGGTATAAATCCCTACTTCACAAGATGGGTTGCCAACTGGCTCACTGGCAGAACCCACACTGTAAAAGTTGCAGACTCCAAATCTGACCTCAAAGCAGTGACAAGTGGAGTACCATAGGGTTCCGTCCTGGGACCTCTCCTGTTTAGTATCTACTTCTCTGAAGTACAGGCTAACACAGAAGGCCTCTGGCTAATGAAGTTCACAGATGACTGCAAACTAGGAGCCATAGTCAATTCCCCAAATGATGTGGACATCCTACAGAAGGGCCTCACTGAGACAGATGCCTGGTGTCAGAGCCATGGCCTCAAGCTCAATGCCAGAAAGTGCGGTGTCATCCCCTTTGGTAAAAACTCTGTACCCATGAACTACCACATAGGCAGCAATCTACTTAACACTGAATGTGTGATAAGAGACCTTGGGACCCAGGTGGACAGTAGTCTCTCCTTTGATAGTCACATCGCCACAGTAGTCAGGAAGTCCTTCTACATGGCACACCTCATCATAAAAGGGTACTCATCCAGGAAAAAAGAGGTAATTGTTCCCCTCTACTCGACACTCATTAGACCCATTATAGCGTACAATGCCCCTTTTGGAATGTACCTCACAAGACATCTGCAGCAGCTGGAAAGGCCACAGAAGTACCTCACAAAGAGGATTACTGGCCTCAGACAAATGCCCTACACTGACCATCTCAAAAAACTCCAGCTTTACTCCGTAGCATATCACCTACTCTGAGGTGATCTCTGCCTAACATATAAAGCCCAGAGCTGTTGGACATGCTACACCTAAAGAAATCCCAATCCCTGCGAGCTACACGCTCTAGGGACCTAAACCTTGTCACCACAATAAATAGGACATACTGGAGGGATAGATTCCTGTCCAGAGGCTTCCCATACTCTGGAACAGGCTACCCATTTATGTCAATCAAAGTTCTTCATTAGCACTCTTCAAGAAAAATCTTGATGAGTGGATGGGAAATAGGAAATACACCCCGGGGATCACTTCTGTGTGTCTGCTTGACAGTGGCACAGGAAAATAACTTTCTTGGGTGGTGTAAGCCAGGGAACCTTGTTGGCTAGGCTTATGTAGGCCCTTGGGCCGATAGCCTAGTACCTACCTATAAATCTATGAACCTATGAACACAACATAGTGTGAGACAGCAAGTAATTTAGTTATAACAACATAATGAGAGAGAGGATATTCCTTAGTGCAACACAATGGAAGAAAGTGTAATAGGATGATATAATGGCTGATACAATAAAAGATGGTAGACAGGTTTTCCATTGTCCTTGTAACATTAACAGGTGGTTTCCTTGGCAATATGTTTGTGCAGTGTCTTCTTAAAATCTTTCAGTATTGTTAGTGATTTAATTTCAGTGGGTATTCTAGGAGGCAGGTCCCAACTGAGTAAAAGTGTTTTTTCACCTATTTGTTTTTTAAAGGGTGGTCTGATTAGTGTAATATCAGCATATTGTTTTATCTTAAGTAATAACTTTGTTCCCTGACTGGTCGTTTCTATTTTAGAGGTGGGCAGTATCCTAATTTTAGAACTTTGAACAGAGGGCAGTTAAAGAGATAAGCCGCGCACTCAGTAAATGGAATCCAGTGAAGATCTTTGATGAGGCTGAAGTAGTGAATTTAGAATCTGCTAAGATTACAAATTAAAAAAAAACTTTGCTTTCAGCAATTTGTAACCTTTGAATATTATAGGTAGAATGTAGGACAAGTAAAGCTAAACCATACTCAGGTTTGGGTTGCAGTAAGTTTTTTTTTTCTAGTTGCAGTCCTGGCTGCTCCTGAAAGGAAATGAGAGATTCTGTAACAGCACTTAGGATGAGAAAGCACTTTATTTGTAATCTTGTCAGTGTGGTTTGTGAATGTAAGAGACTGTTCAAGAGCTAAACCTAAGTATTTGTATTCAGAGACACTAGGGATTATTATTACCTTTAGTGTCTGAAAATGATGGAACACAAGTTTGGTATTTTTGGGGTGGAAGAACAAAATTGCATTTTTTTGTGCAAGCTGAGAAGCCGTGTGTTAGTGGCTGTCCAATGGCATAGTCTGGAGAAGTTTGCCTATAGTTTTTCTTGTATGTTTGTTATTTTCTGATGAAGTCTTTGTGACAGGATTAAAAGTCTGTTGATTTTCTGATGAAGTCCTTGTGATGAAAAGTGCATTAAGAGTTTATTTGCTTAAAGTTGTGGTGTTTGTCTCCAGAATTTTTTTTTTTTTAGTTTGTGGTTATAGAACTATTCATTGGTTTCCAAAAGTAAAATTGAATCCTTGTGTATAAGGTGGGATTGAGTGTAGTGAGTCATATTTTATGGCACTGATACAGAGTGAGACTAGATGGAGATATGGGACAGAAACTTGCGGAACTCCAGTGTTGCGTATCTCTGTTGCAGAGTATTGATTATCAGCATACATGTGGAGTTATCTATAAGTGAGATAATTTGTAAACCAAGTAATAGTATTTTCATCAAAGTTATAGCTTTTGAGCTTTTGCAACAAAATTTCTTATCAACAAAGATTCTTGCTGTAATAAGACTACTATTTATATTAAAGTAAATACTGTTAATTTCATCACCGTGGAGTTGTTAGAGCAGGCTTATGAGAAAGCCAACAAAAGTAACTATTTATTTCAAATGACATCTTCAGCATAATGCTTGTGATACCAACATATATTAGTTCTGAGGTTGCTGCAACTCCAGAGGTGCTCTATTTAGTTGAGAACAGACTTTTTAAATTAATTACAATTTCTGTATACATATTTTCCAAGAACTCATCTTCTTTGAAATGAGTTTCTTTGAACTGTTGTGTCCCCCAAAATAAGATGATAGTTAATGCTCCATAAATGACAGTGTTAGACTTAATTATGCCTTAACAATTCAGACTGTTCTTTTCTTACCTTACTTCATCTTTTCCCTTAAGCAATATTCGTTTTAATTGGAACAGCTTAAATTCTTTGCATTAAGTAAAGAGAACTATTTATCTGTAATATATGGGCCCACTGATTATACTGGGTAAATGAGAAAAATAACTTTGCTATATCTAGGTTCTTGTGTATGAAACTCATCATTATAAAACAAAGCAGTTATTACCCTTCCACATAAAAGGCAGGCCTATAATGAATCCTACTTCTTTTTTAATGAATAGCTTCCCTAATTTTTACATCTAACAATTCACAATTAACAGACACGATACATATTTACAATTTCTGAATACAGTAATTTCCTTTTTCTGCATTTTGTTTTACCAATCTTTCTGAATGAACAGCTCCTTACTATATTTGTACAGCAACATTTGTTTCACATCCCTCTTCGCTTTCTTCTCCATTAAGTTCACATTAAAAAAATTATGTCTTTTCAGCAAATCACTGGTACGGTGGTAGCATTGTTACCTCACAGCAAGAGGTTCTCCCGTTCGATTCTCGGCTTGACTTGAGAGTGCCTTCTGTGTGGAGTCTGCATGTCCTACCCGTGGTTGGGTAGCATTCGAAAGATATGCGTGCATAAATGGGCGTGCCTTCATTGAAGGTTGGGCGTCGAGCTGGCACCTTGGCGTTTCGTAGAAATCTACTGCCAATCATTAGCAAACCGGAGTTCTGCTGTGGTGACCCCTTACCGGGAAAAAGCCGAAAGACAAACAACAACAAAAGCAGAGAACTTCCCAACAATATTTCTCTAATCACTACTGTTAAACTCAGTGAGGCAAAACTTGGTTATATCATACTTAACCCCCTCTGGCTCATAAGTATATCAAATTTTCCTCTTTAATGGATTTAGCCTGGACAGCCATACTACTGAACATAATATCTTTATCACATTCATTTTCACCTCTTTTGGTATCATATGTATGAGACTTTTATAACTTAATTTCCCTAATAAGGCAGTTTTGATCAAATGCATTTTTTTAAATGATATATCTCTTGCTGAAATGTATAATACACTGAGTTTCTGCTAATAACACCTTCCATACTTTAAACATTAGTGTTCCTATCCACCACATCTTATTTTTAACATTTTTTCTTTAACTGTTTGTTAATCAGGTGTGCCCTCTTGACAAAGTGTCCTTCAGTGGTGACGTGTTAGCACAGTTGGGTTAAGTGGCATGCTGAGAGTCACACAGTACACAAATGAAAGTGGAAAAAAATCAAACCCTGTACACTTTTTGTTACAGGAAGCAGTTTATTAACAGCTCAGAACCTTAATCCTCTGTGCTAATTGTTAGACTATATAGATACATGTAGACACAAACAGACACATGCACAGAAACTCACACACACACACACACACACACACACACACACACACACACACACACACACACACACACACACACACACACACACACACACTCACCACGCAAACACAACTGAGAAATGTAAATAAGAGGATTAGCTTGTTTCCTTAGTTAAATAAATGAATATAAGTGATTGGGGAAAAAAAGGAACCCAAGTATGAGTCGGCTATACTTGGTTATAAAAGATGTATGACCATTTTTTCAGACTACTTCTACAACTTGTGCTCCTGTCTTCCACATGTAACCGCATTATTGATCCCGTAGTGCCTTCTGTCACAGGGAGCTTTTCTCTGATTTCTAACTATGCTGGTGTGGAGGCAAAATGCTCATGGCATTCTACACTGCTTGAAGCTGCATATCAGATTTTAATTGTATGTCCTCAAAAGCAGATAGCATATAGTAATGTGCTTTGTGGCACATAAACTTCCTCTTGCCCCTTGAAGGCAAGGCATTGTGCTGTGCACCATGTGATCGAGCACACTGAAGCAAAGAGCCAGTCATCAATCCAACTTTACCAAACAGTGTGGAATCCTGTATTCTGGGAGTGGAGTTCATGCGCTACCCTTGGAAGAGACAGCAGACATGATGGGTACTATATCTTCGCATTGGTCATTAGATAAACCTGGCTTGCTGGTCTGGTTTTATGGTTAAAAGTAGAACCTCTTCATCAATGAAGCAGAGGAACACAGCAGGTGGCAGTGAGCAGTTGGGTGGCATAAAATGTAAAACAGGACTTGGTTTCCAGTATATACTGCTTGAATTAAATGCATGTTGCTAACTGATTGCATTTCCTAGTTTACCCAGTTCACAGTCAGGGTGTTATCCAAACAGAAATGGCTGAACAGAATTGTTTAAGTAAATCTAGTATATAACAATACCAAGTCACGAACAAGTATGAGGAATGAAGGATTTCTCATCTAAGGGTGATTACATTATTCTTGTGAAAATTTTACCATACTCAAAACCAAGCTTGACTTATTGCTTAAGCAATAATAATTCGGTACAAACCATCTACCACTGAACTATTTCGATCATATACTGAAGACATAAAGAATGGAAGAGATTATACAGGATGCTGTGCAGTGAGATACATTCAAAGGTACCTGTTTCAGGGAACTAGACAGAGGTAATCATTTTTTTATGAGAAACCATTTGAGATTAAATAATTTGGTACAATAATCAAATGAATAAGGCTCAAAGGATGAAAAAGGGCCTAATTCCTAAAGATTTGCTCTTGGTATAAGTGACATACTCTGGTGTAACCACGCTCTTCTTGAAGTGACAAACTGCTTTTTATCTGCATGAGGAAAGAATACTTGTGTAGTCCCCTACGCGGGATAGTTAGAGGTGGACATTAGATGGAGTAAGACAGATTTTATTCATCAGAGCAGAAAATAAACTACAGATCATAGACGACAGAAATGCGTACATTTGGCATTTAAATAAATTTTATGTTTTATTTAGTCCTGAACTAGCCTTACAGTCGGCTATTTAGGGCAAGGCTTAACTAATACATATAACCGATATAATACATGCTCACGTGTATGTATGTTGATGTATGGAATCTAGTTTACTGGATCACCTGCAACAAATGTCGATTACTCTAATATCAACATGATTCCGCTCATGCTCTGAGTATTAACCTCAGAGCAAGCAAAGCTTAAAACATGTTTTTTTGCAGGAGATAAGCCTCCTATGCTCCCACATCCCTTGCTAATTATATATTCTAACTCAGAGGTTGCCCAGTCTCCAGAGGAAGGACATATTCTCCTATCTAGGTGGCTGTTGATCTCGAACACCTGTTGACCACCTGTTTTGTCAACCAAAGTGTGATGACAAAACAGAGGTAGACATTAAGGACTTTCAATTAATTAATTAATTTAACCAATACTTTACATACATACACACACAAACACACACACACACACACACACACACACACACACACACACACACACACACACACACACACACATATATGTGTGTGTGTGTGCGTATGTCTATAGATATAAGCATATATTTAAAAGACTATATGGGAGGATAGCTATGTGATAAATGAAATATCTCATACTGTAGGTTTAGAGAAAATTAATGGTGAAGCTAGCACAAGTAATGAAACATATCTACCATTCATTCCTAACAAGATATTTCATTTATCATGCATGCAGACCCCTAGATATTCCATTTAGCCATTTATTTTTCTTTAACATTTTTTAGCTTTAGTTAAAGTTTTCCATTCATTTCAGGGGGTGCATTAAATGCATAAGATGTCTGCTGAACAGAGAATTGCATAGGTTATATAGTTTTTTATGAATGGACTCTCTTATGAGTGCTCTTCTTCTCCTCTGGTTTAGTTTAATATTTTTAACAGCACCAGGTAATTTTGTGGTGTAAAATTAGTACAGTAGTGAGGGTCATGTTCAGGTATGTTATATTTATAGTTTATTTATATTTTAGTTAGCATAACCCTACTTAATGAAGATCTTAGAATTGAGCCCGTTTTGCTTGTAATGTTATTTTCTTTTTTTTTCTTTTTTTTTTTTTTTTGCTTCCTTTTTTTTTTTCAAAACAGGTTTATTGTTTTAACATATAAGAGAAATATCATAACAATTTTATACAAGTAATTAAAAATAGATATTATTATAATATTCAACAAAACAACTAAAGTATTTACAAAGACATCCACTACAATCAGATCAATTAATTAAACTAAAATAGCATGCTATTGAAATTAGAATTTCTTTAACAAATTTTGTAAATTATCCCATACAATATAATAAGATGTTTTTCTAGTTGTTCTTGACCTAATTGTGTTTATTTCCATATGGCACACTATATTCATAACATTTTTAAATTCGTTGAACGAAGGAGGTGTATCTGAAATTCAATTTCTGGTTATTATTTTCCTAGCCACTGCTAGAATAGACCATAACAAGGGAAGCTTAACCTTTTTAACACTTTGAGGTACAGGTGTGTTGAATAATATAAGAGATTTAGAAATAATGAAATTATCTGTAAAAAGAGCCTGCAAAATTCATTAATTGACTTCCAGTATTCTTTCAATTTTATACAGTCATAAAACATATGAGCCCAGTCAGCATTAATTTCTACATTACATCTCTTACATAGATTATTTTTATTATTTATTTTATTCATCATCAAAGGTGTATAAAAAGATCTATGTAAAAATTTCCATGTATAAAGTCTCCAGACAATGGAAGACGTAGTTCTATAGGCAGATTCCAATATATATTGTTTATCTTGTTGATTTGGTGGGTCCCCATTAATAGAAGTGAAATAATTCCAGTATGTATCTACACTGTAAAAAGTTTCTTTTCTGATAATTTTATATATGTATGAAAGTTTACCTTTATCAGAAACTTTATGTTGTAAATTTAATATCAAGTAATCAATCAGTGTTGGAATAGATTCTTTAACTGTTATAGACATATCTATTTTATTAATGAGATGTTGTCTAAAGGTCTGAACCTCTAACCAGCAAGTTTCTCTTAGATCAAATTCTTGTTTTAAGAAATCTAGATTTTTAACTTTATTATCAGATATCAACTGATACCAGTATTTTAGATCATTATCTATAGCTAAATGAGTTCCTTCAGAAGTAGATGACAAAAGCATACCCTGAGTATACATTATAGGGAATATAATAAAATTCCATTCCCTATACTTAGGGTGCATGAATATAAAGTTACGATAGCTAATAATAATATTTAATGGGTAACAAACCATATGTTTAGGTGTAATAGGTGAAGTACAAAATTCCTTTAGTAACCATAACATGGAGTTATTTACAATCATATTTTTATGTGTTAAGGAGATTTTCATGAAGTGCATACTAATTAGCTCCCAATAATCTTTCCATTTTGTGACATATGACTGATCTATTAATAAAGTAATAACTTTTACAATAGAAGAGATAGTATATAAATTAAAGTCTGGAAAAGAAATACCCCCTTGAGACCAGCTATTAGTATGTTTCTTTAAAGCAATCCTAGGTCTATTAGGTGCCCATAGGAAATTTAACATTAGTGTATTCAGTTTCTTGATAATTATTTTTGTAGGTGGAAGTATTATTGATTGTATTAAGTATAAAATCTTGGGGAATATTATCATTTTAATAATTGTAAGTCTCTCCTCCATAGTAAAAACATATTATTCCAGGTATTAAAAGATTTTGTATATTAAGAAAACAGGTATTATAATTATTATATATAATAGATTTAATATCTTTAGATAGTATTATACCTAAATAAGTTATCTGACCTGAATTGGGTACATATTTAGTAAAATCACTAATGAGAATATTTTTTCGTGTATATATAGGTAGTATTTTAGTTTTTCTTCATTGAATATTAAACCAGAAATACTTTTAAAATTCATCATTTTATCAAATAGAGACTGCATAGAAGAATTAAATCCTGCTGATGTAATTAGAACATCATCTGCAAAAGTTGAATTTTGGATGTTGTATTTTCATCTATTTCAAAACCCTCTATGTCAGTACTGTTTCTGATCAAATTAGCCCAAGGCTCCATTACTAAAGTGAATAATAGTGGAGAAAGTGGACATCCTTGTTTTGTACCTTTAAAAATGGGTATTTTTTGTGAAACACATGTTCCTACCTTAATATAAGCCAATGTTCCTTTGTATAAATGCTCAATTAGATTTACAAATGCATCTGAGAAGTTTGTGCACTTCAGTAAGGTAAACAGATAGTCCCAACTTACTGAATCAAATGCTGAACTTGTATCAAGACTAATAAGTATTAAATCTTTCTTTTTCCTATTTGCAAAATCAATTAATGTTAAAGTTCTTCTTATATTATCAAAAGTATTTCTATTTACAATGAAGCCTGTCTGATCTATATCTATAATGCCGGGGATGATTGTCTTCAGTCTATCAGCAAAAATACTCATAAACATTTTATAATCAACATTAAGTAATGAAATGGGTCGATATGAAGTACATCTAGTTGGATCTTTATTAGGTTTTAAAATTGGTGAAATAAATGTATATTGCCAAGATGGGGGGGTTATTAACTCAGTTTGGGCCAAAATAAAAACCTTATGTATTAATGAATATGTACTTTTAGAAAGGATTTTATATATCTCTGGTATAATACCATCATTACCCGGTGCTTTGTTTGATTTAAGCTTATTTATTTGTGTAATAACCTCTGTATATGAAATACTTTTGTCCAATAGTTTAATCTGTTGTTTATTAAGCTTTTTATTCATGTTTGTGGTTATAAACTCCTTTATTTTATCTTTAGGTTCCATGTTAATGTTATTATGGTTAATTTTGTGAAAGTGATTTCTAAATTCATCTAGTATTTCTGGTATACTAGAAACATTCTTCTTTTCCTTAGAGAAAAGATTTCTTTGATATGGTTTTGTTTATTCAACCTTTTTGTTTTATTTTTAAGTCTATGTAAGTATTTGGGGCTTATTGAATAAGACAAAACTTGTATTTCTCTAAAGTTATTTTAACTTTATGAGTTAAAATTTCTTTGTATTTCTCATTTAGTTTGTTTATTTCTTCAATAACTTTCTTGTCCATAATATTTTCTTTATTATTATGTTTATAAGAGTCTAATTTACTTTGAATATCTAACAATTCCTTATCCCAAGATTTCCTTTTAT